>NC_089777.1:29729036-29954036 GCF_040412425.1 Macrobrachium rosenbergii
GTCTTATTCAACTGATTAATGAATTTATTGATATAATTATGGGAATTGGCGTAATATTAAGCAATGGCTTTCATTCCGGAAAAAATTGCAATAGTGACATTAAGTTCGTGATTCATTGTACGAACAGGAAAAGTAAGAGTCTTCCGTTTCGTCACGCTTAGTTCCCGCTTCGACTTCCCCCTGTCATTTTGCTTAGCAGACAGCTGAATCAGTTCTACATGGCCTTTGCAAAGGAACTGTATATATCGCTACGAGGGCTGATTATTCCTCACGTGATTTTGTGTACCGTTTAGTTTTCTGTTAAAGAAAACTACTATGCCGGCTTTGTCTGTCCGTCCGCACTTTTCTGTCCGCCTTCAGATCTTAAAAATTACTCAGGCTAGAGGGCTGCAAATTGGTACGTTGATCACCCACCCTCCAGTCATCAATCATACCAAATTGCAGCCCTCTAGCCTCAGTGGTTTTTATTTTATTTAAGGTTAAAGTTAGCCATAATCGTGCTTCTGGCAACGATATAGGCTAGGCCACCCGTGGGCCGTGGTTAAAGTTTCATGGGCCGAGGCTCATACAGCATTATACCGAGACCACCGAAAGATAGATCTGTTTTCTGTGACCTTGATTATACGCTGTAGCGGCTGTACAGAAAATTCGATTACGCGGAAGAGACTTCGGCGCATTTTTTACTTGTTTTATTTCTAACTACTTTTCTCGTGTAAATATTTAGTGTTTGCAGGATTTGTGTCATTAGTCATAATGCGTGTGTTCTCGCGTAAAGTTCTGCCTTATTTCTTCAGCATTCCTTTCGGCTGTATTGATATTTGTCATTCAAGCTCCTTTAGGTCAGGGAGAATTCTGAATGAATGTAAGGCTGTGAAGGCGTAACGAAGTTATCAAGTATCATAAGAGTAATTTCTCCCGGTCAAGATACTAGTTTCGACTTTCAAGATAATATTTTCTGGTCGCTTGATCGCTTCAATATCTTAACCTCTCTGTCCGCGAGTAACAAGCACAAGAGCAATTTTCTTTAATGTAGATTACTTTCAAATAAGTGGGAAAAAACTAATGTACATTGTAAGATTAGAATAAAAAATGGCAAATTATTAATTGTATATATTGTAGTAATTTGGTCATCGAACAATTACGCAACTTAATGAACCATACAGGGATATAATTATATCTCCCTTTCGAATTATTGACACCTCCACTTCACGGAAACCCTCCCCGCTGGGGGGGCGGGGGCTAAGTGCCACCAGTGCACCTCATGGGGTGCACTGAAGGCATTACTAAAGATTCTTTGCAGCGTCCCTTCGGCCCCTAGCTGCAACCCCTTTCATTCTTTTTACAGTACCTCCAGTCATATTATCTTTCTTCCGTCTTGCTATCCACACACTCCTAACAGTTATTTCATAGTGCGAGGTTTTCCTCCCGTTACACCTTTCAAACCTACATACTCTCAATTCCCTTTCCAGCGCTGAATGACCTCATAGGTCCCAGTGCTTGGGTTTTGTCCTAAACTATATTCCATTCCATTCACGGATCCCAGATATTCCTCTTGAAATTAGCAGACATTGCTAACTGTGAAGTGGTTATGTCTGCTTGGTATGTAATCGAGACGGGGGCAAAGGAATCACCTCATGCGACTTAATCTTACCAAGGTACGATTATTATCGTCCTTGCTTGCCGGCAAAGACCAGCGATTTCTCCTTTTTATGTGTGATAAGAACTGATGTATGACGGGAAGGGACATGGTGGTGGAATAAAATACGAAGCCAGAAGTGTATATACTACAACTGCTACTTCTGCTGTAACTTAGAAACCAATTCCTTGTGGTTTTATGGGCTTAACTTTCCGTGTGACGTGGTTGTGCAATAATAGTTGAAAGATACAGCTGTAGTTGAAAAAGTAACTTTGCAGCGTCCCTTCGGACCCTAGCTGCGACCCTTTTCATTCTTTTTACTGGACCTCCATTCATATTCTCTTTTTTTTTCATCTTACTTTCCGCCCTTTCCTAACAATTGTTTCGTAATGCGACTGCGAGGTTTTCCTCCTGTTACACTCTTCCAACCTTTCTACTTGCAATTTCCCTTTCAGCGTTGAATGACCTCATAGGTCCCAGCGCTTGGCCTTTGGCCAAAATTTTGTATTCCATTCCGCAATACATTAGCTATAGATTAGTTGTTACCTGTCGCAGTGAAAGTTGTAGTATCAGTTATGGGGAAAAGAGAGAATGTGTATAAATAAAATGCTAGACTGTTTAGTGCAAATATAGGCAAAGGAAAAGGATTGTACCCAGAGGGGACTCCGGCACCATGCTGTCTAGCCAATCCTCGAAGGCTCCTGTATTTTTTCACCAAGACGTAAAGGGAAGGATGTCAGTCTTATCACCGGTTGGAATTATTTATAAAAACTTTAAGAAATTCGTTCGTTAACAAGAGCCATAAATGATAACTTAATTTTTGGCCCAAACAAAAAATTTATTTAGAGGAAGAGTACGAGATAACTGTTCTTGTGTAAGTTTGGTGTGTACAGCATTTGCAGTTCCAGATAACATTCTCTCTCTCTCTCTCTCTCTCTCTCTCTCTCTCTCTCTCTCTCTCTCATCTCTCTCTCATTTACTTTCTACAAGTACTTGGTAATTTTAGAAACTATAAATACTTAAACCATTTCTATAAAACTGTTAATTCTCTGTAGTTTTGGAATCTTGAAAAGGGTGTAGAAAATACAGTAGAAATGAAAAAATACAGTAGAAATACACCTGTACATATTATCTGAAGAAGTACTTTCACTGCATTTTGCATTCATGGTCATAATTCCTTGTTTATTCCTGTGCTTTCACAGGCACTTGTCTTGCTGCAACTTTTAGGATGGGTCTTCTTGCCTGTGTTCATCGCGAGTGGGGTAAGTACCAATATGAACTAAGTTGCATGGCAGTTATTTTTTGTTTTCTAGTCATACATACCACGTATCTGAATAGTGATACATTTAATCGATGGCATTCTGACACCTGTGCTTTACAATATCTCTCTGATTTTGTGATTTGCTAAAGAAAAACAAAGCCTTTTTTTAATGTTATATTTGAGGCTTAAGGTTCTTCTCTTAGTATCGCTGTATCCCACTGCAGATTAGAGAATTATGTGATAATCCCAATTGCACGAGAATGCTGCTGCTTTGCTTTTTATTTAGATAAATGCTTGAATTACACGCAAGAATTTATGATTGCCGTGTAGTGAATGTTTGGTGAATGAAGCTTGCAGATGACGTACACTGAAGTACTCTTTCATATGATTCTTTAATGGCCTTTAATAGAGGAAGCAAATGATAACGTACTGTTATATTAATCGCTTGTAAATCATTGTCTCTTCAACCTAAAATGGTGATTGGTTTTGGTGGCATGATTCCCTTGATTAGGTTAATTGATTTTGTTGTAAATGAGTGATCCATTTAATGATAGCAAAGAAAATCATGTTCTTGATGTGCTGATATTAAAATTCGAAGAAAACATTTTATAGCAGATAAATGTATCTCTGGATGTTAATTTTGTGAATTTTTACGTTTACCATTACATTTAAGTGTTTTATCGCTGAAGTGTGTATTTTATTTTATATAAGGTTACAGATTGATTTTCTCTCCTGCTTTTCAAAGTCACTGAAACTGACTTTTCAAGATTTTCGATGAATTTTACCTTGTAAATTGAATCTGTGTGAGAAAATGTTTTCTAATGTTTTATTCAACTCTAATAAACGAGAATATTTATGAGTGTATTTCACTGTGGATGTAGACTGAATTTATTGCTTTTTTTAAAACATTGTCAATATTTTTTGGTCAGTTTGTTGGTATGAAATGTCTTGTTACTACTTGATAATATTAATGTACTGAAAAGATTTTGGATTGTAAAAATGATTGCCCTTGCTTTCGCTGTCTGCCTTCTCTAGCTTGTAAGGCGGTGAGAGAATGATCATCATTCAGTTAAATTTACAAAACCTAAAATCTGTACACTGTTTTAATCTGTTCTTATGAACTGTACATCCAGATTTAAATAGAAAAAAAAAATGTAAAAGATTTGTTACGACTGAGACAGAGTATGAATATGTAATGTTATAGTAAGGTACTTTCAAGTTTATATTCGATAAACTTATATAAGAATTAAATCACGTCACTGGTGTTCAAACGATGATACTGTCTTTGGATAATAATGTGTGGACATAGGTTGATAATTGTGATCTTTATAAGAACTATTGGTTCCATTGGAAACTTTAGGTTATTTGCCAGTGTAATACAATTTGGAAGGTTTAGAAATATTTAAGTCGTCTTTGTGGATGCTGTAGGAACAAATTTACATCTGGTTAATGGTTGTTATAAATTGTGATTAAGTGCAATTATAAACATGTCAAAACACAGGGTTAAGGATAAAGTGAAGTCCCTTCAAAACAAATTTTGGCATTGAATAATCAGCTTACTAGTTTGTTAATGCATTTGTAACAAAGAAGAATACTGTAGAAAACTAAATGTATCCCCTAAATTTCATAAGCTCTGGCCAGTGTGTCACTGTCTTCTTTTGAGTTTGTGGTTTATATTTCCAAATACAGCACAGTATTTATCAGATGATACTTTGTGGTTACCATATGCTTGAATGTGAAAACTTCATATTTCCAAATATAGAAGCTGTTTGTTAGCTTACTTTTATTGTATGCTTTTATATGGAAACGTCCACATAAAGGCATTTATAGTCAGCTCATGAGGTTTCCAAATCTGAAACACCAGTTCCAGCCATAGTACTCTGCACTGTGGTTTTGTCCATTTTATATATGTAGAAGACCACGAAAAGCATGGGTCAAGCTAACTTAATGGATTAAAAAAAACTATGTCATGTTTAATTGTACAATACTTCTCGTATGTGTTAACAAGTTGTTTATTAAACGGAGTTTGGTCAAGTTATTCATAAAATGCTCCTGACGGATTGATTGATTAGGAAACATGGGTGAGGCACGAATGAATATCTCGATTCCACAATTTCTATAAACTGTTGCAGTATCGGGAACATTTTGCCTCTTGTTGCTAATTTAGCTTCCTCAGTGATACTTGTTACATGGGTAACAGTTTGTAAATAAGCTTTTCTGAGTCTTCTATGCATTTTCTAGTTTAAACTCTTGCCACCACAAGAATTTAATACATATCGGTTTGATTCTGCTCATTGTTTTGTGTCATTCTAAAGTGCAGGAGGTTTGTGACCTGAGATCAGAAAGTTTTATTAATATTTCAGGATGTGGTATACCTTTTGCATGCCTGACTGCTGTCAGACAGTTTGTCCTCAGATTTTGAGAATATTGATGGCAAAATGTGACCAAAATAAGTGCCAGATACAGTACTTCACTATTGCTCACTTACTGTTGCATGGCTTTTAAATTTGCTGAACGAGCTACAGTATCCTTTTAGATGAATATTCCCCACTTTTTGCATATTGTATCCCTCTTTAGTAGCATGTATTATTGCATGGATACTTGACCAGCATGTTGGAATGCATGGAGGCAAAGGAGAATTGACCTGCATTGAAGCAGCCCTTGCTTGTGAAGGTAAATTAAAAGTTGTACTTTGCTTTGATACTTGCTAAATAAATGCTTCATAAAAGTCTCTAAAAGTTAGTTGATTGTTGCAACTTTATTGCATGTAATGTATGATTTATATTGATTGTATTTGAAAGAGTTTGTGACAGTTCCCATTTTTCAACAGGTGAATACACTTCCGGAGTACACAAAGAAGAGGTTTGGAGGACGTAGGATACAGACCTACTTGGCCGTTCTCTCCCTCATTCTTTACATCTTCACTAAAATATCAGTAAGTAGAAGTGTCTCCAAGTTTGAAGTTTTGGCACTGATGGGTTTTGTATGATAAACATCTCAAATTTTGCTACCCGACTAACAACTGTATAATCATTATAAATTTATGAGTTTCTCGTATATTTTTTTATCAAAATGGGTAATGCCCTTGTTATAGGTAATTTATGGTGATTCTGAGGATATGAATTGTAATATGTAAAACCAAAGACTCGAAGGACTGTTGCACATTCAGCCTTCCTGTTACCCACAGTGGTGGATGACCTGAAAGATCTAAGCCCAATTGTGATAAAAAAATGGATAATTAAGAGGATATGGATGAGTCCCCGGAAACCCCAATTTATAAAATTAGACAAACTGCCATGTCCTAAAGAAAAATTGTTAATTTGAGAGTAATATTCTTCAAATAAATTCTGGCTGAAAGAGACTGGTACTTCCAGATATTGGCATCCAAAATTCCTTGTGATAGTACCATGATTTTATAACTCCAACCTTCTCAGACATTTTTATAAAATTCAAAAATACTTGCATTAGCCAAAATGCAAGTGTTTTTTTAACCTGGTTCCTGATATCATGCATACATAAAAAAAAAAACAGGAAATACTTTTCTTGATAACCTCGGTCTGTTGAAAGCACTTTCTGATGACTGGGACTTAAAAAAGGAAGTCTTCCTTACTCCAGGCTTGAGAGGCAAGAGAAGGAATGGAGAAAAAAATTTAAGAACTGTCTTAAAATCTCCATTCTTCTATGTGATAAAATCTAAGAGGAACGAAGGACCAATGTAGTCCTTAATCTTAGTGAGTAACTACTCGAGGGGGTGCAGAGTTTGCTGACACAGTGAATGGGGTTGTTGGAGTGAGGTCCACAAAAGAGGTTTGCTTGTTCAGTTGGTTCACAAGCGATCATGCCAAACTTCTCGGCACCAGAGTAGATCCCAACAAGGCAGCTATTTCTTTTCTGGAGAGAAATAAGCACCTAAATCCAGAATTTGAAACTTTAAAATCTGGATTAAGTATGACAGATATCTCTTGGTGGCAGGAGGGACTTCGTTGTTTGTTTCTGAAGAAAGAGGTCAGTTGGGTCTCTTCTGTCACACCAGTTGCAAAAAGTCTTCTGTTTGGATTGGTAAAGTTTTGAGGTATGACTCTCGCATGGGTGTGATGACTTCTCCTGCCTCCATCATTGAAAATCTTCAGCCAATGAAGCCTTGCATGAGAACCACCAAGTATGAAAATTGACTATGATCAGGTTCTTATGGAACCTTCAGAAATTGGACCAGCTCCATAGTATCTCATGCTACCATGAAGTATACCCATAAGCAAGTGAAACTATACTCACCGAACAGTAGACTCTCTTTGGCACTGGGGAGGTAAGCCAATTCAATGTTGGTCCCAAGTCCAGATAACTAGGGAGGGTTAGAGTCAGGAAGGGCATCCATCCATAAAACACAGGGCAAAACCAATTATTAAATGAGTTGTTCAAGATAGAAACAGCTGGAGGAGGCTCAGTAAAAACAGCAAGCCTGACTAGGGATTAAGCCATGAATGTGGATGTATATCCTTTTATGATTATATTCATTAGGCCTTTTGTCTAACTGCCAAAATTATTTTGCAGGTCAACTTGTACTCTGGAGCTATTTTTATCCAGCAAGCGTTGAAAGTACAAAATCTGTATTGGTCAGTTATTTTCCTTCTTGTAATGACTGCCATCTGTACTTTGGTGGGAGGTCTTGCAGCAGTTATTTACACAGACACCCTCCAATTCTTCATTATGATTGGGGGATCACTATTTGTCATGGCAAAAGGCAAGTGTTTAAGGATTTTTGTATTTGATTTGAAATATATATGTATATTGCATCAAATTTAGCATAATTTTTGTCTTTCAGTTCCAGTTTAGAGACGAAGGAATATAGATATATCTTGAGTATTTAAGGAACTTTTTGTGTAATTGTTTACTGAAGAAATAATGTAAAAAGATAAGTATCATAGGTTAAAAAGTTTCCTTTATGTAGAGTATTTGCTGGGTAATATCCAAATCTTACATTATTTCATCTTGAAGGAGAAAGTTTCATTTAATGAGAATTGAGAAACGTTTAAAAAAATTAATTTTATTGTGCATTTAAAACTGGGTGAAAATTCAGCCTTTCTAGTTGCACAATGTTTTTGGAAGGCTTATCATAAAGCTAGTGAATCTTCTACCACGAAGCTAAAAGAATTGTAAGCAGTATTTTTTGTTCTCTGAGTGGGGTGCATAACTGTTTGGCACTACTTGGGACTGGTCATGATGTAGTTTTTGTAAATATTGTTTAAGTATTTTTAATGACTGGTGTGACTTTGACCAAAGTAGAAAAGTTTTGTTCCATTACATGAAATAAATCCGAGTTTGGGTATGCTATGTGCACTATTAGACCAGTTTCCAGAAAACATCTGTAATTTTATTTTTCATGAAGTTAAAAGATTTTTAGGAGAAGATTAGTTTGACTAACATCTCAGTAAGTTTGAAGGCTAATACAATATTTGTCATTTTGACTTCTATGGAGTGAATTTCATAAGTACTTTTAGTAAATTTGAATATCTTAATAGGCCTCAAGGCCATTATTTTCTGGCCATCATTAAATGTGTTATTTACTCATCTTAGGTCTTAAACAAGTTGGTGGTTATTCTGAACTCCAGACAAAGTACCTCGCAGCAATTCCAGACAAATTGGTTGAGAATTCTACTTGTGGACTTCCAAGGATTGATTCTTGGAGAATGTTGAGAGATGCAGACCCTTCTACCAGTGATATGCCCTGGCCTGCTTTTCTTACAGGTCAGATGCCTGCGTCAATCTGGTACTGGTGCACGGATCAGGTAAGGTTACATTTTAAGAATTTTTAAGTTGAATTTCTGATGTGTATGGTTTAAATCAGACAGTATGGTACAGGTATAAGATGTTCTTGTTTGTTGTTGGAGATCCAGCACTTGGGTTAAATCATCACAGCATGCATGAAGGTTTGCAGCCATGTGGCTAAAAAGTAACTGATACTTTAAAGTGTCTGTACATATCAGGATTCTCATTTATATTTATTTGTTCAGTAATTTTAAGCTTTCCCTTGTAGGAAGGATCTTACGAGGTATAGATAGTTTGCAAAAGTATTAGTACTATATTTGTCGACAAAAAAATCTTTTAATCAAGCAAAATTGTAACTAACATCAGGATTTACATAAATTATACAAATCCATTGTAAAGCTTTTGGGCATCATGTATATTTCCCAACATCAGGGTTAGTGATCTGTTCAAAAATGTAATATAAATGAACAGTCAGTGTGAGTAAAATTATGCAGATTTAATAGGAGTAAAAGTTATATGACAGTTACGACCCAATAATGGGAAGCATAAAGCTTATAATAGGTAAAAGAAGCATAAGTAAAGACAAGGAATTTAACCAAGGCATAAAAATTATGGATTAATATTTTGGTCATGACCAAAATGTGACAGTGAAGGTAAACCAAAATGAGAAAGTGATTAAACAAAAATATCTGAGAAATAAGACAAAAACTATAACACACCCAAAAGAATATACAGACATTATGTATGAATGTGATGCACATACTGTCTGTGCCTGTGGTCATATGTGGGGGGATACATTAGGGATGAAGACTTGAGAGAATGTAAGTACTGTAGTTGAATTAAATTTAGAGAATGTTAATAGAACTATAGTCTGGTTCTTAAGCAAAATTGATACTGTAATTGTTTAAAACACAGATGGGATCTTAAATCCATTTAGTATTTTTGGAAGAATCCTAAAATCTTAAGTAATGATGACAAGACTGCAATCAGTCGTAGTTATGTGATGACTGACACCCCTATGAGAGTCAGGGCAAACCTTGTGGGGATGCCTGTTCTTTACATTTGAGTGTGAGTATAGACCCCTTGAAATATGAGTGTAAAGTAAAGATAGACATAAGTAGTTGCTGCTTTTATTCAGTGTAATTATTAAGAAATTATTCCTCTAGCCTTTCAGCTTATACTTTGGAACAATACTTTGTTTGTTGATTGCTGAATGCAGTGTCTGATCCAGTAAGGGGGATAACCTGACTTATAAAGTTCATACTCCCCAGACTCCCAGGCTCCTTGATTTTTGGGTGGGGGACATCAGATATCAACTAGCTAGATCTTGCCCCCATAACTCAACCCTGTGTAGTTGCTCATTACTAAAAGGCTTTCTTACCTTCTACTTATCTTTTTTCACTTAGTATGCCATTGAACAATACTTTAAATATGGTCCCCAGTGTTGGATCGAGTCTTGACTGAGGGTTAAGAGTATACCTAGGTGGATCTTGTAAGGCATAGGGTATATGTAAGTTAGGGCCCTGCTGGATGTTTGGGATCCATCCTGGATGATTTTGATTAGAACTACAGGTATAGATCTATTCCTCATCCCCATCCAACTTTCCCACAAGAAACACCTGAAAAGTGTAGTGAACGTACTCTGAGACAAAGTAATCATAACAAGAAAGGAGGAAACTGAACCACATTAAACCCAGTTCTGGTATATTTTCACAGCCTGTTTGGAGCAAAAAATTAGTTTAGACTACTTGTATTGTGCTTAAGAGAACAAATTGCTCAGTTAATATGTAAACACAAGACCCAAAACTAAAAAGAATTTGTACTTTTCTTTTCAAACTGTAAAAGAAATCAGTGGTATAAATGTTAAAGTAACAAAACATGGCCTTAAAATATTTAAAATAACGGATAAAGAAGATTGCAATTGTACATTCAGTATTTTCAAGATGAAATTCTTTAGACAGAGCATACTGCAGAAGTAATCCTTTACCAAAACCTTTAGAAAGTAATTAGGCCCAAAAAAACATAATTGCAGATCATATCACAGACTGGCTGTACACCAACTTCAGATGTATAAAATATGGTTTTAACCACCATACAAGATATGAGTGAACTTGGTCAAGACAAAATGATGAGGAAAGAAGTTTTCTAGTTGTTTTATTGTGCAGTAGTTGGCAGAGCAAGTTGATAGATGTAATGGTAAAAAGAGAAGTAGCTGAAGGTATACTTGATGCTTATTTGGTTGAAAAGAAAGTCAAGATAGATAAAAGTGAAAGTTAGAGAGGAGGAGCTGACAGTGTGACTGAAAACTAAATTAAAGGCTAATTGAGCCTGATGATAAGGAAGTGGAAACATTTAAAGAGAAAATTTATGACAATTTGGCTAGGGAAAGATGAGGGGGGAGTAATATGTGGAATTCAATAATGTAGTCATATGGAAAACAGGGAGTGGTTGTGGTTATAGGAGGCTAGGGAGAGGGAATAAAAGGCACTAAGGAGGGAAATGATGAAATGTTGGGTTTAGTAAAGGTAGAAGAGATTGACGTTAATTGCATTACAGAAGAGAACGTACCGTATAGGGATGCAGGAAGATAGTGAGGTTAGCCAAAAAGAGAGTGAGAAAAAAATTGGCAAGCAATAAAAATAGAATTGGAAAGATGAGCAAGAAATTGAGGGAGGAAGTGATGTTCTAAAAGGAAGTCAGTGAATAGAAAGGATAATGAACGCGTGGATCTCAAAATAGAAATATGTTGGAATGGAATGCAGCCTTTAGTCAGTGGAATGAGTTTTAAATAGGTTAATGATATAAGAGCTTAATTATATAAAAGTGGTTAGTTTAAGTTTGAGAATGCTTGTGTAAATGACTTTTAAAGACATAAAGATGGCAATTAAGACTAAAGAATGGAAAGACAGAGGAATTGATGAGAGGCTGTGGTACAATGGTGAGATTGCAATTGCAAGATGGCCAGGATTTGTAAAGTATGCCTGATTGGGTAAAGGTCCTGAAGGAATGGGTAAGAAGTGTAATTGCTCCAGTGCAAAGGGGTAAAGGTGACAGAGGGACTGTGAGAATTGTAGAGGCATAACAATACCCAATGTACCAGGGAATACATGTGGTTGGATTTTGATAGATAAAGCAAGACGAGTGATAGAGGAGGAATGGCATCTGTTTCAGCAGTGAAGATCTTATGTTTCTTGTTTTGAACCTGGTATGTGAGAAGTTTGGAAGTTCAGGGAAAAAGCTGTACATGGTATATGTAGAACTAGAAGATTAATAAGTGTGAGTGCTTAAAATTTGTCACTATGAAATTATACATCAGGGTTATGTAGTCATGGTTACCAGATGTAAGTAATCTACAGTTACAGATATGGTATTTTAATGCATGCAAAAGGTTTCAACCCTTAGGCCACAGAGTTCATTGGTAACCTCAAGCCAATGAATTCTCTGTTGGACCCTGTGTTCCAATTAGGTATTTTTGTGGTTTCTGCAGCAGCTTGATCCTCCCACCTAAATCTTGATTTCTTGTAAATGGTATGTTTGTTAGTTAAACAAATTGATATTTTTAGAATGAAATATTTTGAATACAGATGCAGTATTTACATTTCTATTCCCTTCTCCCAGTCATGCTCATTTCTCACTCTTATACATGTAGACTACACAAAAAGTGATAATCATGCCTAGCTGGAATTCAAGGTCCATGAATTTGCACAAACATAAATGAGTTTTGTATTAAAAATGAGTATTTTTTTTATTTGGTTTCATTGGGGGTTAGACATTTAAAAAATATAAATCTTAGCAAGAAGTACAGGCAAATACCCAGTCATCAGCTACAGCACACATTTACATAACACTGATAATCTACTCAGTAATTGAGTTCATTCCCGTATCATCTCATCTAAGCCACTTAAAATATGTATGTGAAGCCAGAAAACACATGCCCCACACACTTCATGTATCATCTTGGAAAGTGTTTGAGAAAAAAACTATAGATATTGAAGCCTTTCACTGCATACCTCTGTAATCTAAATATATGGCATTTTCAGTATTTTCCAAGTATTTTGGTGGGATTAATATATCTATTTTACATGTTTGTAGAATATTTTACATGTTTGTAGAATATATTTATTTTACATGTTTGTAGTCCATCTGATGAATTATTAACTAGTGTTTGTTAATATTTTTAGATGATGGTTCAGCGTGTGATGGCGGCTCGCAGTCTTTCCCATGCACAAGGGGGTACACTTTTTGCAGGATATGCAAAGCTTTTGCCTTTATTTATGGTAGTTATTCCAGGTAAGATAATTGCAGTTAGTTTTGTTGTTAGATAATTCCAATTATTTTCTTATTCCCTTAGTACAGTAGCACGATTGTTCAGTGACAAGGCATAGTTCCTGTAGTGGTTGATGTGGTTAGGGGACATGTAGTTTTAATTCATTGATGTATATATTTTGAACTTGATTCATGTCAGAACATGATTACTGTAATTCCATACTAGCTGTAGAATTTCCACCAGATGCTAAGGTGCCTCTCATGTTGATCATTTCATCAGAGAAATTCCAAAATTCCAGTGGTGTTAAATTCCCTAGGTTTTACATTCTATGCGAACTGAAAGAAATTGTTACTCAGGTAAGCACATCATCATTAGTTTTATTTTGATTATTGATCTGTGAAGATGATTACAAACAAGCTTTGATACTTCAGACTTATAATAAAAGCATAAACAAAATGGGAATGCTGGGATGTTTGGACATGGCAGCAAGAGACAAAGATGTTTAAAGAAGGAAACAAGAAGAAAATGCAATGGAAATTCCTAAACATTTTCACCATTAAGTGTTGTGTTTTGCCAATTACTAAACTAGACAAAATTTTATATAGCAATAGTATTTTATTTCAGAATTAAATTTTGCTGATTATCTTAATACTTATTTTCCATGCAAGAAGCTTGTGATTAAACTGGTTGGAGCCCAAGAAAATTTAAAGAAAACAAGATGGATTGCCTTTTAAACTTTTCTGAAATACAGTGTGTAATTGGATGTATCCCTGTAATTTCTGAAGTATTAGTGAGCACAACTCAGAATCCCTGATTGACTTTTTTAATATTGGACAAATAATCCATCTGTTTTATTTTGATGCTGACAACCGTATCTAGCCCAAACTTGAAGAAAAATGGAAAAATTTGGATGTAAAAAGTAGGTTTTAACAGCCACAGGAAGTAATGGACCTGCCTCTTGAAGGATGGGTGATTATAAGTTTTCAGGAAAAATAATCAAGAGCTCCAAAGCTAGGCAGTCTTGAAAGTGACCAAACCTTACAGTTAAAGATTATTGATTTTCCACTGAGTAAATGTGGGAAAACATGAGCTCAGAGGAACAGCACCATAAGACAGAGCTTTACTAAGGTAGCGCTGTCAGTGCATATCGCATGTGGCATTGTAGGCATTACTAAAGGCTGTTTACAATGTCCCCTCAGTACCCAACTGTGCCCACTTTTTAGCAATTTACTTCACGTCTATTCCGCTTCCTTTCTTCGATCTTGCTGTCCAGCCTCTCCAACTTCTTATGTTCACTGTCTAAAGCACTGAATGACCAAAAGTGCCTCAGTGCTTGCCTTTATAGCCAAATATTCATAAAGCAATCAAATAAGCTTGAGTAGGATGTCAAGAACAGGTAGCCTGGATGATATTGATAGTGGAAGAAAACTGCTGGTGACAGAACAGAAGTACATTTAGGTCACACTGCCAGCAATAGAAAATGGGGATTTGCCATTAACAATGTCCAATGTGAAGTAGTTACACTGAAACCTAGAAATAAGTTCAAAGATAAAAAGAGTAAAGCCACAAACACCAAGGAGTGAATACTATAAGGAAATCAGGGACTTTTAAAAAACCTCAAATAGCAATCACTAAAAGTGAAAGAGGGCGGCTTGAACTCCTAAGATAAAAAAGCACTGGAAATAAGTTAAGTTTTTATTTTATGTGCCCAGTAGAATAGAAAAGAAGTTGTTGTATTATACTGTTTGACTTCGTGTCTTGTCATTTCCCATTGTAAAGAACTGTTATGAATATTCTCACTGATATCACAATTAATACTGTAGTAGGTAAAGACCTCTGGTAGTTTGTTGTGCAGTTTTAGCAATCCTAAAGATATTTTCTTTTTTGCAGGGATGATATCACGTGTGTTGTATCCTAATGAAGTTGGATGCGTTGATCCAGAAGAATGCTTGAAATTTTGTGGGTCTCCTACCTCATGCTCTAATTCTGCTTACCCAAAACTTGTCTTTGAGTTTTTACCAAGTGGTGTGCGTGGGATCATGCTGTCAGTAATGCTTTCAGCCCTGATGAGTGACCTGACATCTATCTTTAATTCTGCATCCACCTTATTTACAATGGATATTTGGTCACTGTTTCATCCAAAAAGTTCAACAAGAGAGAAATTGATGGTTGGAAGGTAAGGAATATTTTTTAATTGAGGATATCACAAAGGTAGTTGGATGTCATTGAAACTCTGTAATATATTAAAATCTAGATTTGCTTGTTAAGCATAGATAATATGTTATGGGTTTTCCTTGCTCATCGTTGTCTTGCATAAACTTGTTTTCAGATTTAGTGATTATATGTAGACTGAAGAATCCAGTAATACTGTATGAGTTTGCACCTCTTTTATTTTGTAGATGGCAAGGGCTTTCAAACTGGGTATAATCCAAATTATTTGCTCTGCAGTTAAGGGTAAGACATCCACATCATGGCCAGAAGTTAGTATTGGGGAAGAAAGGTTTTTAAACCAAGACGACCACCAGTTGTATGAAGAGAGAAGAATCTTCCAGGTCACAGTGACTATCTCTTTTGTCCCTCTTGATACCATCTGTCAACCTCTTACTTTGCACCACATTCTTGACTGGTGAATACTATATAATAGTTCCATTTTCCTTACTAACCTTAAAATAAATTTCCCTTTTCAAATCTTCTTTTAAAGATTGAGAACAGTTCTTAAGCACCTAAATCTTGAAAAAAACTTATGCATACATATCAGAGAAAAACTACCATTAAAGGTATTTACATACTGTAGATATAGTACATATATTTGGAATGTAGAAAATGTTTCATTACATTAATATAGGCTATGTGCTTCAAAGGAAAGTTGTTCCTATGGGAATACAAACAATCATCTTTTATGTAGGAATGTTCTTCAGTATGCGAGCTGGAATTGGTTATTGAAACTTGGTAACAAGGGAGTTAACTTATGGTAGGAGGGTGAATTGGGGAGCCCCATTCACTTGCTGTCACTAGCACCTTTTCTTCAGTTGTTGTTAAGAGAGGCATCTTGCTCTGCTCCTGCCAAGTTGAAACTTCTATAATCATTTTTATTGTATGTAGGGTGCTTTTGTTTTTGTTCAACATTACTTAGAACACAAAGAGTGGACAACAAATGATGTAAAGTGCATAAGCCAGTATTTATCTACTTTATATCCTTGATGTTACTGTAACCATCGTAGGGTAGGCTACCAGTTAGTATTTGGTATTCAGTACAGGCTTTGCTCTTCCTGTGCTACTCCTTGAGGAGGGTATGACTCTTTGACAATTAAGTTGAAGAAATGCAGTAGTATATCTTTCTTCTCCTTTTTGTCAAGCTCAACTTATCTTCTTCCTCATCTTCTGCCTCTTCTTTTTCCATGGGAAGAGGAAGAAGAGATCTCAGAAACCCCCTTATAAGAAGTTCCATCAGACTTCAAATGAGTGCCTTCTTTCCTTCCTTCAAGGGTGGTGATGGCATTCCCTCAACTAGGAGCTAGGACATTTGCTGTAGGTGGGGTTGACACAGGGTTCTTTGAGCAAGGTCATGAAATAGTGTCTCCCCGTTTAATTCAGAGACATGAAGGCTGTCCTGGATTCTACCCCTGTTCATACTTGCTTCCTGCCTTGGCATGTCTTCTACTATAGCTGAGGAAAGTAAGACTCGTGGATGGAGTAGGATGAAGAAATGCAAGCATATATGGTCTTCTTCCTCCTCCTCGTCATTAAACTCTTCCTTGTCTTTTTGTCCTTCTTTTTTCTGTGGTAAGAAGAGGAGGGGGTCTTGGAAGTTCTCTCTGGATGTGCTTGTGAACCATTTTCGCCCTGTATACCTTTTAAAGCATGAGGGCTTTCTCAGATTTGTCACCTGTCCATACCTCTGCTGAGGTGTGTAAAGAGTCAGCACTGCCTTTGCACAACAGAAAGAGAGTTCCATGTGCAAAAGGTGTGCTGGTATATGATAGCGCTGGGTAGTGCTGACTTTTCTGTGTATGATTGTGCAAACTTTCATATGGTGTTTAATGTGTCAAGAGCTAAAGTATGCATACTTGATCCCCAGATCATGTGTAGGCAACAAAGGGTTCGCGCTCGGAAGGTCGTTGCATTTTGATTCATAATTACAGTGGACCCTGCCTATTCTCGGTTCCAGATTCGTGGCTTCACCTATTCCCAGGTTTCTCTGTGGTACATATATACTGTACACATTATTCAAGAAAAATGTGCCTATTCACGGTATTTTTCATAGAAAAATGTTCACAAATTGCAGTACTGTATTTTCATATCATTTTTGTGACTAAATGCACTTTTTTGATAAAACTTTTAAAATATTCAGGTATAAGCATTTTTAGAGGGTGTTTTGGTGTTTTGAACTATCAAAATACTGTGGGCAGTTACAGGCATTTTTAGATGGGTGTCAAGTATTTGCAGATTTTAGCTATTCTTGGGGGTTATTGGTACGCATCCCCTGTGAATACCAGGGGTCGACTGCATCATGGTGAACTGCATGCATGTGATGTTCAGTCACTAGGGTGTCTGGTTCGTCCAAGATTACATTAGCACACGTGAGCGCTTAATATTTAGCTTCCAGTCCAGTTTTGACTGATCATAGGAAAGGTTACAGGAATGTGGACTATGGTTTTGAGCAGTTTTACTTGACCTCAAATTAAGTGTTTGGTGCTGCTAGATCTGATTATTCTTGCCTTGAGTCCAAGAATGCTCACCATGGCAGACTGGTGTGTCAGACTCTCTTTGGGGAGAGGATCCAACTTATGCATGGGGAATTTAGAACCTGAGGGTTCTTCTTCAGAATCTTGTTAGGCGGAGTTAGAACAGAGAGCTTTGTTGGCTCATTGTGAGCTTAATCTCAGGGACGGAAACACACTCCCTATGTTGAGCCCATGTCATTGAAAGAGCACACTCCAGGGTGCACTCAGGAGGTGAAGCAGTGAGAGTGACTGTTGTAGTTGCTGCTTGCTCTTGGTGTCTTAGTTCAGGTTAACAGCCTGATATACAGATCAAAAGGTTCCCTGCTGGCCTGGAGATGAAACATGCTGCTTTTATACTGTTGACCCAGGAAAGTATGGAGAATTTCTGAGACTACTCCCCTGCTGTTAGACTTGGTTTTTTTGCTCACCGGTGAGCAACCATCCCATGGAAAGACTTCTACAGGAAGGCACATCCTTCTTGGTAATGGAGTCATGAACCATGGTTGACCTCTGGTTGAACACGAATGCTGGCTTTGCCATCACTGGTGTCTCATGAGAGGATGAAAAGGCAAAGTTCAGGTGATTGCCAATGTAGAGAGGTGAGGCTTTGACTTTCCTTCCACATTAGAGTACCAACTTTGGGCTAGCTTTATTATGGAAAGATGTGACATTGTCTTTTTCTCAAGACAAATTGAGAGTAGTCTTTAGCTAAGGAAAAGTCTGATTTTGTGAACTTCCGTACTCTTTCCGAAAGGTAATGTAGGAACAGTTTTGGAGAAGAGAAGTACCAACATCCAGGGATCTCTGATCTACTGAGCTGTCAGATAGGTAATTTTAGGCAGGAAGAACATGACAGATCAGCTCAGCCATCAGAGGCAGATAGTAGGGACTGAGTGGTCCTTAAACCCTATTGTGGCAGAAAGGTTGTTTAAGCTCTTTGGAACATCGATGATCGACCTGGTCACCATGTGGCTAAACAAGGAGCTCCTGGTGTTCTGCTCCCCTGTGCCAAAACCCTTGATGGCTCCGGTGGATGACTTCCAACACCCCTTGGTCAGTATAGACAGTTATGACTTTCCTCTGTTCAGTCAAACCTGCTGAATGATCTGCTGAGTGTTGTCACACTGGGGCTCAAGAATGACCTTGTTAGCTCCTAGTTGGCCCCCATGCTGAGAGGTTTCATGATATGCTGGTTCTGTTGGTGAAGGCACACACAGACTCTCCTGTGGCCCACTCTCCTTCATCAGCTACACATGCAGAGGTATCATTAGTTGGTATAAACCCTCCAGTTAAAAGCTTGGATATTATCAAGTAATAATTACGAGAAAAAGGCTTGTCTCTCAGTACTGCTCAGATGTCAGAGTACCTTCAAAGATCCTCATGTAATGTCTACCAGGGAAATGGGCCATCCTCTGATTGGTGTAGTAGAGGAGTCTATATCTGGCCAAAGCTTCTGTTCAGTGGATTGTCTGAATTCCTTGTCAGCCTTCGTTGAGACAAGCTCCTCTCAGTTTCTGCACTAAAAGATATTGTTTGGCCTTTAGCCAGGTCTGCAGACTGAAATTCATGAATTACTCTTCTTCGATGAAGTTATTCTTGCTCATGAGGAGCTTTGAGCAGTCCTTTCCTCCTTGGACCTTTGGCCTCCAAAACAGAACATGACTCACGATTCTCCACTGCCTAACTCAGGCGACATATGAGCTTTTGGGGAGGCCTCAAACCAAGATCTCACACTTGCTGTCTTCCTGCTAACCATAGTCTTGATGAATATTGGTAATTTATATGGCCATTTTTTTCCCATACAGCACTCAAATTGTTGGGAATCTCTATTGCTCTTGTTTGTTCCTGAGTTTATGGTGAGAGATACAAGACCTTTTCAGTTTTCTCTCTCCTGGACTTCATAATATGCCTAGTGCGAGGTGTTAAAGGGACCCAGCCTCTTAGGACAGTGTCAGTGCCGATTTGTTAGTACCAGCAAGCGCAAGCTGGTGGTGTCCAGGAACACCCTTTCTTTCTGGCTTTGTGCTTGAATCAACAAGCTTACATCTCTTCCGGTGAAGAAGTCAATCAACAGTTGGGGCAAGACCCCACAAATTCAAGTGCTTGGGACCATCCCTTGCATTTTGGAGTAACTTTTCAATAGCACAGGCAATTGAAGGCAGTTGTTTGGAGATGTCAGATCACCTTTCCCTCATCCTACCTAAGTCCCTGGATACCTTCTTTGGACTAGTGGTGGCAGCTCAGTAGGTTGTTTAGTCACCCAGGTTCTAGTACAGAAAAGCTTCCTTCCTAAGGTACTCAGAGGGCGTAAGACAGGGTTTGAATGGTAGAGTGAAAGGCTTCTCTTCCCTCTTTCTTGTTTCATCCCTCTGTGAAGCAGCAGCTTGAACCAAGTATGTGTTGGATTGGTTGAAGGTGCAGATAGGCGACATAATCAAGCACCCAGTCTTAGAGCTCTCCCTTTTAACAGAGTGAGGAGCTGATAGAGATATAATCCAAATCCTTCAATTTTATTTGCTAAATTTAGCTGCTTTCTGACTGTGTTACCTCTGTCAGGGGTCACTCTTGGTTCTCCAAGGCTTTCCTGTATGAGCGAGAGTTGACACTTCAAACTCAGGCTTAGGGTTCTATTGCTCTGTCAGCCCTTTGGTAGATTGAATAGGAGGTTTCTGGAGTTAATGCTTCCTTGCTCACTGTTGTGACTGGGAATGTGACATTCCTGGGTGAAGACTCCACATGCTAGTGTGTTGAGAGATACCTACCACCTAAGGAGTGAGTTTCCTACCTAAAAGGCAATGTGGTTTGTATCCCTGTAGGAACAGAGAATATTTTTGGAGGTACTGCATTTAGTATTTTTCATAGGTACACAAATCAGAGTATTTTATCAATCCCATCTCCATCTTGCGTAGTCCTTGATGCTGAAGGAAAATTGCTAGGTGATTTCAGGCTAGTAGGGATATCCCTCATTCACCTACCTACCACCAGTTAACTACCTTGTTACCAAGTTGCAACAACTGATTCCAGCTCACAGTGAAGGATACTCTTATGGAGAAGGCTCTGATTTGTATATGTAGGAAAAACACAATTACTTTTGAAAATCTTATTTTTAGAAAAAACATACCTGTAAGAAAGGCTGTTGTAGAAAACTGATGCCTAATGTTCCATTTGTTAAAACGTTAAGCAAGGATTGCCCTTGTTGTTTGTATTGATGTTTTTAGACGTACTGATTTAAAAGTAAAGATTTCTTTGATATCAGATAGCCAATACTGATGTACGAGCTTGGGAAATGCTATCTTACAAATGTAACAGAATTTATGCTTAAAGTCTGTAATGATTTGTGTCCCGTACTTGAATTGCATTTACTCCTGCATAAGAATAGTAACTTTTGAAAGTCAGTAGAATATTATTAAATCTGTAATGCTGAATTTAGAATTTTTAGGAAGTTATTTCTAAATTCTCAAGATATATTGAAGATTTTTACTGAAAGTTATACTGTATTGCCTTTTAAGCTTAAAAGCTTTACTGAAAATTTAATGAATCACTTTCATATTTTATTTTCTCCTTACAACTCAGTGTGGAAATTATGTTTACTTTTATGCTTCAAAGCTTTACTGGAGAATTTAATGAATCACTGGCATCTACCTTTATTTCCATATGCAAGTCAGGAAAGTATGCACTTTACTTGTGCACAAAAGTATTGACCTTAAAAAAGTCATTTGAATATAAAGGACACTAGTTTGTAAGATGCATGATTACTAACTACATAGAAATATAGTTCATCTGTTTTGAAAATGTGAAAAATCTGATCTCCTGCAGAATCTTCATTGTTATGCTTGTTGCACTGTCAATAGTGTGGATTCCCATCATTGAAAGAACACAAGGTGGACAACTGTATATCTACATTCAGTCCATTGCGGCATACCTTGCACCTCCAATTGCTGCAATCTACTGCATGGCTATTGTTTGGAAGAGGATGAATGAGCCGGTAAATATAATATTAGTTGCATTGTAGACAGAGTGCTCTGTGGTGAGTTCTTTTCTTTGTAAACAATGGTAATTGTGATCTAAACATCTGAGGAGCTTTTGCTTAGCAATCTTCATAAAGGTTTTGATCAGCAGAGAAGTGTTTTGCCCTTCAGTCTTTTGCATCTTTGATTTCTCATTTCACAGGATGTCATTGTTCCTTTCCTGTTCATGTGCCTTGATGTGTCACTACTCAAGTAAAAAATGTGGAGCAGTCTAGTGGCAATGTTGTAGAAGTCAAGCTAAATAATGATCATTTATTGATATTTTACTCAATATTTTGGTATGCCTCTATCGTCTCAAAGTTCTGTGCACATACACCCAAGGGGAATTATAATTGATAAGTGCTGTCTCCCTGGTGGAATTCAAACTGTAGTCTGGTTTGGGAACAACAATAGACCTAGCCCAAAGTTTATGTCTGTCATTTCTAATCCATGCAACAGTTTGAATCCTGGTGTTGAAACACTTATCAGTTATGATTTCTGTGGGGTGTAACTCACACCTCAGAAACATTTAACTTGACATTAAACACATTTTTGGCATAATATGTGCAAACATAAAAAAAAATTGTGCACAAGAACAAAAGGTAAAAGGTAAAAAGATGACGTGGATGAAGAACTAGAAGGGAAGGAGAATGAGAATTGATAAAAGGAGGGATATGTGAACAAGGATGAAATAAGAGGAAATGCATGATGATGATTAAGAAGGAAAATGGGATATAGGATGAGTAGAAAGAAAGTGTGGAGAAGGAATAGAAGATATAAGAGAGAGAAGAATGAAACAAAAGATTTTGAATAATGATAGGAGAGGAAAGAGAAAGAAGATTAAGAGCTAAGAGGAATTAATGTAAAAAAAATGTATGTAAGAGAATATGAGATGGAAAAAATTAAGAAATTGAAATTATAAAGAAAA
Source organism: Macrobrachium rosenbergii (assembly GCF_040412425.1). Taxonomy (NCBI): domain Eukaryota; kingdom Metazoa; phylum Arthropoda; class Malacostraca; order Decapoda; family Palaemonidae; genus Macrobrachium; species Macrobrachium rosenbergii. Next base: position 29,751,623 of record NC_089777.1, read on the forward strand.
GAGATGGACAGGAGTCAGCATGAACAGTGAGGATGAAAAACCAAAGACAAGAAGGAATGAGAAATAAAAGGGATGAGTAAAATAAGGAGGAGAAATAAGGAAAGCAGAATGATTAGACAGAAAACAGGGAGACAGTGGGAAGGGCAGGAGATCGAAGAAAAGGAGTGAGATGAAGTGGAACAAATTACAAGATGAAAGAAAAGGAAAAGGTGATTGAATAATATTAAGGAATGAACTGAAGAAAAATAAAGAATGGGAGAGGAGGAACTGAAGAAAGGAAAGAATAAGAGAAAAGGGAAAATTAAATGAAAAAATGAAGGAATGTAACAGAAATGGGGAGGAAAAGGAAAATAAAAAATTCATAGATCTCAAGAAAATAGAACTGTTTATTATTGCACAGACTAAATTTTAGCAGATGATTTTTCCCCTTTCAAGGGGATGACAGCAAAACTGAAGGGCTGGACTACTTCAAAATCAGTGATTTTATATAAAATTTATTATAAAGATCCTTGTACCATATTAATTTATAAAGAGCAATTATTTCTTTTCGTAATTAAGAATGAAAAGTCAGTGTTGCAGCAGGGTTTTTTTTTATTGAGATTGATGTGTATGGTGTCCTTGATCCCTGATATGAATTTAATTGCTCAGTTCCAGTAGTAAATAGACATTTCTTTCAAACAGTGCTGTACTGTACTAGTAAGTCTCTTAAAATTAGCAAAAACAGACTTTGTGTTAATTTACATGTTATGTAGAATGATATGAAAGTTTGAAATTTTAGTTGAATATATACACAGTATATAATATTATATATATATGTATGTATATATATATATATATATATATATATATATATATATATATATATATATATATTAATATATATATATATATATATATATATATATATATATATATATGTATATACTATATATATATATATATATATATATATATATATATATATATATATATATATATATATATATATATATATATATATATATATATATATATATATATATATATATATATATATATATATATATATATATATATATATATATATATATATATATATATATATATATATACTATATATACTATATATATACTATATATATATATATATATATATATATATATATATATATACTATATATATATATATATATATATATATATATATATACTATATATATATATATATATATATATATATATATATATATATATATATATATATATATATATATATATATATATATACATATACTATATATATATTTATATATATATATATATATATATATATATATATATATATGTATATATATATATATATATATATATACAGTATATATATATATATATATGTATATATATATATATATATATATATATATATATATATATATATATATATATATATATATATATATATATATATATATATATATATATATACTATATACATATATATATATATATACTGTATATGCATCTCAATTGTAGTTGAATACCAAATGCAATGAGTAGACATTTTAAAATGTACAGAACATTGCGCTAAAATGTTTGTGGTCTAAAGCAATGTATTCATTTTAGGGTGCATTTTGGGGCTTAGTGGCTGGCTTCTCAGTTGGCATGACTCGTATGGCCTTCGATTTTTATTATGGAGAGCCACATTGTTATGAGGAAGATCATAGACCACCTTTTATTAGAAAGGTAAGTAATCGTCAATAATTTTACCAAATTGGATCATATACATATATAAATTATAAACAGCTGGCTTACTAGCATTTATTACTGACACTTCTTGTTCTTTGTATAAAGGATTCTTTTATAATTTGGTATATAGCATTCAAGAGAGAAAATGGCCAGGCTTAGTCACCAGCGTCCCTTTGATTCATGTTCCCCCTTGTAAATGGGCATCAGTGTGAGTGACTTTTTTCCATGTTTGTGCCCCAGGTAATTATCTTTGATCTTATCTTGACCTGAGTAACTTTTCCTAGGTTTTTGCCTATGAATTCAGATAATTTTTATTATTTTGTGCAGTGCTTATAAGAACTAAAATGACTCCCCTCCCTGTTCTTTATGTTTTTCTAAAAAATGTTCTCTTCTTTCCTTCTGTGGTCTTATGGTGAAGTGGTAGCAAACTTGACTCACAAAATGAGGGTCAAGTGTTCGATTCTCAGATTTGATGAGAAGGGATGACATGACCATGTTCTTAATATCCAGTGTGCTTCTGTTGACATAAGCAGTGAATGAGATACCAACAAGTTAGTTGATTGTTGTGGGTTGCAGGTTAGGCAGAGAGTGAGAAGAGTAAAGCAAAAACACTAGACATGGGCATTTGTTGTGCCATGAAAATGGGAAGTCCTTGACAAAGAGATATTTACTTCACCAGGGTGAAACTGTTCCCATGTCACACACTCGTTCTCCTCACTCCACTGTGATCTAATAAAGGTGCACGGTGCAATAAGTCAAGGCCAATTGACTTGCCAGCTAAAGGGTTTTTCAGTCAAAGTTACACACAGTATTTATAAAAAACATAATCAACCATTGACCTCAACAGGTTTTGAGTCAGTAAGTTTCAGCATGACATTCCATCCAGTATTAGATAATCATTATCACCACTGAATAGTTTAACCACATCATTGGGAGAACTTTCTTGACTCTTAGAGCTAACCAGAAGTTTTGTTTTGATAAATAACCTAAGGAGCACAAAGCAATGCTACCCATTTAAAGTGAGTGGTTTGTCCATGTGGTGTTTCTGCCTGTTCTGAATTATGATTGGTTGTCAGGAGCTTTTGAAAGTTGTTGCTGTTGTGTGGACCTTCTTCAGTTTTATCTTACTCTATTTTTTTCTCTCAAGGAAAAAAAAATTCCTTCAGGTGAGCCCCGTGAGAGACTAAAAATATGACATATTGTTATTAAATCATGTTTGTGTGTGTGGATTCTGGGTAAGTATGGTAAAGCAATTCCACAGCATAAAAGAATAATTCCTGGATTACTTATGTTAACTTTGACTAGAGAAAGCTTGTGATAGAAGGAATGGACGTGCAATTTTCTCCTAAACAGAAACTTGTCAGTTTCACGTTTGTAATCATTGCATCTTTCAGAAAGCTGACAAAAAGACACTTTCCTACTCCTCAAAACTTCTCTAGCATGTTCATGTTGAATTTTTAAAAGAAGGTACTGTACTGAGTAGTAACCTCTTGGTGGTCATAGTTGGTGTTTCTGGTGCACACAATATGAGATGTTTCATAAGTGCCTTTGTAAGCTCTCTAGTGAGATTCCCTAGCTCACAGCTCAGTTAAAACTTTTAGCTCTGTGATACGCCTGTGGGAGAATTTGGTCTTCCTAGACATATTTGGGTGTGAATGTTGTTATTACTTAGTTTGTGTTACTGTTAATAACATAAACTATCTTATATATGGAATATTATATATGTAATTTGTTTACATTTTGTAAATTTTTAGTACTTTTGAGTTGCTTGGTTAATTGTTTAACATTTGTCTTTTCTAACAGATTCACTTCATGTACTTTGCAACTATACTTTTCTGGATAACAGTCATTGTATCTGTATTGGTGACACTCTTGACAAAACCTACAGAGAAGTGGATGGTGAGTTGCTGTAAAGCTTTTCCATGGTATTTTCAAACTTTGTAATACTAATTATTTGATGTGAGGAATATCTGCAAAGAACATTGTTGTTAATACTGTACATGTATTTAGTTTTAAATTGTCTTACTGTTTTCATTAGTGAAAAAATTTACTCCAGGAGTATTTTTCAAGTTATCTTTTAGATGTTAAACTCTTCCTTATTTCTATCATTCAGGCACACCGTGAAATGAGTACTTACATTGTGTAAATTATGTATCATGTAGAAAAGTTTGTATTTTATTTTCGTACACATTACTATTGTAGTGAGAGCAGGAATAATTATTTTTTCTCTCTCTCCAGCTGATTCGAACAACATTCTTCACAAGGTACGACAGGAGTAAAAGGCAAGATGACGTTGAAATGACAGACTGGATAGAAAATAGTTTATTGCAAGAGAAAAATCAAGAGGAAGGTTAGTATTTTTAGATTTAAATTTTGAGTGCATACCTAAAGCCCACTTTCCAGTATATTAGACATTTAAAACAGTAAATCTAGATTAGAGCTCTTTTTTTTTTCCTACTGTATCATGGCTGTAGATAATTTGATCCTAGAATAACACTACAAAAAAAAAAAAATTTTTATAACCAGAACACATTATGGAGGTACTCTGTTTTAAAAACACTGCACAAAAGGGATTTTGACAAAGGAAAAATCTATTTCTGAGGAAGGTCCCGTGTCACCCGGTGAAATTCCATTACAGCACGAATTTCTAGGTATAACATTGCTAGATATACCAGAGAAAAAGAGCTTTCAGGAAAGCTGGGGTTACTACCCCAGTCGAGCGTCTTCCAGGAAGACGTCGGTATAAGAAGGGGTGAGTGAAATACCACTACCACGGAAACCTACTCGAAAGATCTCTCCTATCAAAATCCCCGAACAGAGCGGTGAGCCGTTACAGCCCCCACACCCAACACCCGCCAGGACGGCGACACCAGCGCCACCTACCTCATTCCATGCTAGCACTAACCCCAGACTTGGCATGTGCAAGTGGGGGAGAGTACTAGGTGATCCAGGGGAGGGTCACCGGGTGACACGGACCTTCCTCAGAAATAGATTTTCCTTTGTCAAAATCCCTTTTCTGAGTTCAGTCCCGTGTCAGCCGGTGAAATAGTGATAGAGAATCATGCCAAGGCTGCAACTACCAGGAAAAAGAAATGGGGGTAATCTGAAGAAAAGGCAAAAGTTTTACCAAAATAATTTTAATTAAGCAATCTCTTCCATGTAGCAAGAATACTAAGACTAAGGCATACTAAATCTAAGGCACATCAAAAAACTTAATACTATGAAACATGGGAGGTCCCGGTACGACGGAGAAAAAGCCCCAAAAACCTTAAAATTACTTAAAGCAAGGTGAAACATGAAAAGCGCACAAAATAACTGCAAATATAACCTTAATACTATACACGTAAACTTAGGCTAAACACGTAAGAGACAAAATCAATGAGCATTAATATATACAAACATATCATCTATCTGGGGTACGTGGAGCCAAATAAAAACTGTCCAGTACCCCACAAGAAAAACAATCATGGCATGTCAGATTACACTTTTTCCATCAACAGATACAAGAAACATCAATATGAGGAGCCAGGCAGTGAGGTATAATCAACCAGGAGAATAAGCAGAGAAGTAAATGAGGCAGGCGGGCGGGGGAAAGGAAAGGACAAGGATATGATTAATTAAGGTGGGGAGATGACACTTCCCACAGCTATGGTAGAAAATTTCAGGGCTTCAAGCGATTTTAAATAGTGGCGTTTAAACACTAGAGGTGATTTCCAACCCGTAAATTTAGATAACTCCGAAAAGTCCATATTATGAAAGTAATTAATGGAAGTAGCAACTGCTCGAATATCATGAACCTTGGGAACTGAATCTGGGTTGGCCTGTTTAATGAAATATAAAATTTGTTGTCTTATAGCATTTAGTGAAAGAGTACCACCTTTCTCCCTGATAAAAAGAGGACCCGACTTACTCTGTGGAGTTCTTAAAAGGTAAGATTTAAGTGTATAAACTGGACATAAAGACTGGTCTTGAGGAAGGGGCACCACCTTCCAAGGAGACCACCTGTCCTGTGGGTCTTCGTTCTTAGCTAAAAATCTAGGGTCAGGGGAAAGGAGGACCTCTCCAGACGGGAGGAAGTTCACATAATTATCACCTCTAGTGAGAGCCGACAGCTCTGAGATTCTAGCACCTGAAGCCAAGCTAATCAAAAATAAAGTCTTCCTTAACAGATCCTGATAAGAGCAATGAAAGTTATCCATCTCTGATGCTAACTTGAGGACGTCATTGAGAAACCACGTAACAGACTGTGGGCGTGATACTGGTCTCAGACGAGCGCATGCTCTGGGGATAGATGAAAAGTAGGAATCTGTAAGGTCGATTTTAAAGCCGTAAAGAAATACTTTCTTCAATGCTGACTTGATTGTGGTAATAGTGGCCGGAGCAAGGCCTTTCTCAAACAATGATCTAAAGAAGGAAACTCCTAAATTAGCTGTCATGATTTTGGCTTCAGATGCTTTTAGGAAGGAGGCTAATTTTTTTGACTGCTGAGTCATACTGTCTAATAGTAGAATCTCTTTTATCTGATTCTAAAAACAGAGTGTTGACAGGGTCAATGTTCGCTCCTTTTTGAGCTGCGAATTTTATAAAGTCCATAAAACTAGGGCATTCTGAATTCTTGAGGAAGCTGACACAGTCTTGGTTTGTACTGTCTGAGTCAGAATGGGCTTGGGAATCAAGACTCCGTAATCCCAGTTCCTGAAGAAGAGGGAACCAATTGCTCTTCGGCCAATAGGGGCTACTAGGGCTAATTGACCTTTGAATGTCCTGAGTTTGTGTAAAACTTTCAGCAGTAAATTTATTGGGGGAAAAGATAAATCTTCTCCCAACTGTTCCAATCTACTGTCATTGCGTCTGGCGACGCCTGAGGGTCCAGGTTGGGGGCCACATAACAGGGGAGCTTGAAGTTGCTCTCTGTTGCGAACAGATCCACTTGGAGGCCCGGAACCCGGCGGCAAATCCATTTGAAAGATTCCACGTCCAGGGACCACTCCGTCTCCAACGGAGTAGTCCTGGACAGGGAATCCGCCACCACGTTCCCGTACCCGCGCTAGGTGGGTGGCTGACAGGTGCCAGCCGTGCTTGTTCGCCAGGGAGAAGATAGCAACCATTACTTGGTTTACTCGGCCTGATTTGGAGCCGCCCCTGTTGATGCAATGAACTACCACTGCGCTGTCCAATACCAACCTGATATGAATCCGGTTGGGGGCGGATTTTCTTCAGAGTTAGAAAGACCGCCATAGCTTCCAGGGTGTTTATATGGAACTGCTGAAACATTGTGGACCACGTTCCTTGTACTTTTTGTTTTGGTGAATATCCCCCAGCCGCTTAAGGAAGCGTCTGTGTGAACAACTAGTGCCGGAGGGGGAAATTGAAGCGGAACTGTTTTGGACAGGCCTCTGACCGAGGTCCAAGGTCGCAACCTTGTCTTTAAGATTTGAGGAATAGAGGAGACCTTGTCTCTGAGCTTGACATTGGCTCGACTCCGCCACACTCTGTTTATGTCTTTTAATTTCGCTTTTAAGAGCAGGTTTGTCACTGAGGCAAACTGAAGAGATCCAAGGACCCTTTCTTGGGACCGGCGGGATGCTGATGGATTTTTGAGGAATCTCCTGGTGAGAGATGCTATCTCTTTCCTCTTGGGAGGCGGAAGGGACAGCGTGTGAGATGACAGATCCCACTGGAGACCCAACCACTGAAACCGGGACTCGGAGTCAGGCGGGACTTCTCTCTGTTCAGTTGAAAACCTAGCGACTCCAGGAAACTGATGACTATGGACGTGGCTTTCTGACACTCCGGAACTGTTGGTGCCCAAATTATCCAATCGTCCAAATATGCTGCTAGGGATATCCCTTGAGACCGGAGTTGCTGTACTACCGTGTCCGCCAGCTTTGTGAATATCCTGGGCGCAATGTTCAGACCGAAGGGCATGACCCTGAAGGAGTAGGCTTGATTCCCGAGTCTGAAACCGAGGAACTGAGAGAAGTTCCGCGCAACCGGGACGTGATAATAAGCGTCTGAAAGATCGATAGAGGTGGTGACGGCTCCACGCGAAGTAGAGTCCGTACCTGAGCTACCGTAAGCATGCGAAATTTGTCGCATTTTATGTAGAGATTTAGACGCGACAGATCCAGGATCACTCTTTGCTGATCGGAGTCTTTTTTTGGGAACAGTGAATAACCTGCCTTGAAACTTTAGGTGCCTTACTTTCTTTATTGCTCGTTTGTTGAGCAATTCTGTCACATAATCCTTTAGGATTGATGTGGTGGCTGGTAAAACCTGGTTAGAGGAGGAGGGTTTTTGATCCAGCTCCATCCTAGTCCTTTGGACACAATGCTGTGTGCCCAAGGGCTGAAGGTCCATTGGTCCCTGAACCAAAACAGGCGACCGCCTACCTGTGTTCTCTCAGTGGGAGGGAGCGGGTTTATTCCCCTACCACGTCCAGGTCTTCCCCTTGGGGTGGTGTTGGGCTTCCCTCTATGAGGGGGCTTTGCCTCTTCCTCCCCTTGCAACCCTATTAAGGCCGTGAAAATAACCACGGCCCTCATATGGGGTTGTATGCCGGTGAAGCCACATAGGAGGGTGCAGCTGGTTGGACCAGCACATACTGTTGGGGGTGAGCCTTGAAGTGGAAGGCTGCGCCACTGCCGAGACCGGGACGGCTTGGACTACCGCCTGATGGTGGGGTCTCTTATGCCTCCTGAAGCGTTTGCCTCCTCTCGATTGGGGGCCGGCCGATTCTGGGGTCTTACGCTTATAGGCAGAAATGCCCCAGCGAGAACGAAGACTCTGGTTGGCCCGTGTAGCCTCGGCCATAACACTTCGTGACCTCCTCTTCAGGGAAGAGGTTAGGTCCCCAGATCGAGCTTTTAACGAGCTTGTTAGGCTCGTGGCGGATAGTCGCATCGGCGAAGATGAACTTCCTACATTCCAGTCTGGCCATGATAAATTCAAATAGGTCAGACTGGAAGCCAGCCAGCAAGGATTTAGCCAAAACCTGAAAGAATGGTTCGTCCGAGCAGGAGACGGCAGTAGCTTCAGTAAGGCATACGGAGTTCAAGGACCGGGCTAACTTGACCCGAGCATCAAACTCCGCTTTCAAAGAGCTTCCGCAGCTTGGGAGCTGCTCGCTGAATTGCGTGGAAGCGCAGAAGGGGTCCAGCTTCCCGACCGTGAAAGTGGACGGGGCGTCTGACCAGAACTCATTACTTCCTGGGAATACCAGGGAAGTAGGGTCTGTCTCCCTTAGCTGTGGTAACGGATTACCATCGGCACACGCCGGGCCGTAGCCAGAGCGACTTTGTCCAAGCAAGGGGTGGGTAGGTTGTCTCCCAGGGCGAACATGGTAAAGTTGCCCTTGAAAGGAGTCAACTTCGTGTTGTCTGCCTGCCACTCCGTCAGAGTGCGCAGGAGAGCCGACTGAGCTTGGTCCCTAGGGACGATGACAGTCTCCCTAGGAACCTTGTCTGACCGAATCCAAGCTTCCTCCGTAAGCCTCCACGAAGCCTGGGTAAGGGGGCAGGAGATCGGGGAAGAACTCCAATTCCTCCAACCGCCTCGTGCCAAGACCATCAAGTGTCAGCTTGCCATCATGTTGGATGGCCCGGAGAGCGACCGCCAAGGGTTACCGACATCGAACGGCGGGGAGGTCCGCAGTGTCGGGATAACATACTGTGGTTCGGCTGGGGGTGGGTGAGCCATTCCCGCCAGTATGTTATCATGACTGGCCAACTTCTCAGAGATTTTATTAAATCTCGAATCCAGGTCCTCTGTAAAACGCTTATAAAGCTGATTGGCAAAGGCCTCTGCGTCAAAAGCAGGTTGGCGAGGAGGGCTTGGTTTTGCAGCCCTCTTACTCGCGCCTTTGCTGGAGGAACCAGACTTGCTCCCGGAGGCTACAGGTCCTGAGACCTTAGCCTTCGACGGGGGGAAGGGCAATGCCTTCTTGGAAGTCGAGGACTTGTAGCCCTTCGCCTTCCATGAAGTCTTCAACTTCAACTTGGGGATAGCAGACGGAGCTCTATCACCCAAGGAGGAAGACTTCACAAAACCTGCAAAGGAAGAAATGGATGAAGCAGGGGAGTCAAATAAAGGGGGGCCCGCCCCAACAACCTCACTTACCTCACCACTTACCACCTGGTCCTGCTCTATATTCATTGGTTCCAGGTTAAGATTAATGGCGGCAACATCCTCCGAGACCTCAGCGTAGAGGATATCCGCTTGGGGTGGCTGGGTCTCATCCCGGATTTGCTGGATGATAGGGGTGGCAAGGTCTTCAGGCACTGCGGCCGCCACCCGTGCGCCGGGGTAGAGCAAGTCCCTCAACCTAGCGTCGAGGACGTAGGGCTTCCCCGACGGAACGTTCCTTCCAAACCCAGCCACCCAGGCCCGGAGGGATTCCAAGGCAGACTTCTTGGAAGCTTCGTCCGCCTGTAAGAAAACCAACAATTAGCTAAGGACGAAAACCATTCCGGGAACCTCATAAACAATATATAATATACAATATGAGGAGCATAAAGCGGGTAATGTAAAGACTGTCACTTACCAACTCATCCTGGACAGTTGTGCAGAGAGCGAAGCAAACCTCACAACCATCAGGTGCCAAACAACCAGGTCATCCAGTCGGACCGCACAACCAGCGTGGGTCCGCAAACTACATGACCGTAAGGTTGTTGGAGGGGAGGCGGTGCACCCTGCTCCTCACAGCGAACAGTCTGTAAGTAGAAAAGTACATGAACCTCCCACCTAAGCAAACTAAAGCTGGCAAGGCCGGGAACTCAACTGCAACCGAATACTCCGGCGGAGAAGAACTCCCTATCATAAACTGGGCCAATAAGCTCTAAATTACACAGAGTGGAAGGTAGAATTTCAGACCCGAGTACTCCGGGAATGAAGGAAAGAGAAACCAGGAACTAACCATAAGGGCTGCCAGTAAAATAACGGCGGAGACCCCGGGTATAGGACCGGACTCACGTATATATATAATATATAATAATAAAGGAGAGTACTCCTGTAGATAAATAGACTTATCTAAAAATAAAAATAAAAATAGTAACAAGTGATGGTAAGAACTCAAGAGAACGGAGGGATCCGCTCCCCTATAATGAAAAACCTTCCGCCCTTACTTCCCGCCGGAGAAACAAGACGGGTAAAATGCTCGTATGTTCATAACATAGGCTGAAGCAATATATTTACCAGTATCAACGTAAATCCGACGGGAGACGAGAGGAGGATAGTGACTCGAACACGTTCGAGTAAACAAAACCACCAACCCCAATACAGCGATGCTAGGGACGATATGGGAGGGAGCGAATCCTCAACCAACAGGAGAAGTCCCTGAACTCGGAGAAAACGCCATCTAGCGTCACCCGCACGAGTAGAGCAAGGCTGGAGAGAGGAGGGGGGGGAAGGAGGAGGAGTAGGCTACCAGGAAGGAACAGGAGACGGGGAGAAACTCACCCGCTCAACTGCACCATACCTTCCAGACAATGAATCTTGGAGGGGGTATGACTGGAAGCAACCAACCCAAGCCCGACTCCTACCTAGGCGAAGCCTAATATGGACCTAACCTAGTATAGGCTAGGAAAAGGAGGGCAAAGGGAGGAGGAAGCAACAGGGAGAGAAATTTTGTGCCGAGAACCAGCCGGGATCGAGAATGGCGGGCAAGGGGGCGACTAGCCTAGAGGAAACACATCCCAAGAACTCGATTCCCCCCAAATGGAGGAAGAGAACTAAGGGGCTCACTCTGCCCACCAAAAAACGATCCCGGAGGAAAACAGCAACAAAACTCCTCAACCTGAACTCCCACCCAGGGCAAGGGGATGGAAGCAAACAAGCCTACTCCACAAAAAACCATCACTCATAAAAACTAAAATGTGCTCAACAGAGAGCGTAGCCTACCACGGGAAGCGGTTAGATCTGAGGCTGCCGCCAGCACCGAGGTAAACCACTCAAAAAATAATAAAAAAAATAAAAATAAAAATAAAACTACAAGAGAGCACCATCTTCAATCAAAATTAATTAGCCTAGTAAGACCAAAAACAATAGGAACCCAACCTGGGGGGGGGTACCTAGACGGGGCATCACTCCCACAAAGGCCAGTAGGCCAATGAACGTAATTCATAAGGGGGAGCCACCGCAAGGAACCACCAGGAAGGGAACCAAGGGGGCAAAATATATCTATAACGACGAGGAGACAACTCCAACTGAAAAGAACAGAAGGAGACGCCTCGCGGTCGACATGGCTGGCTGGGGACGCCGTGGCGACATAATAAGATCTCAATATTTATGAAAATACGAGACCATAACAGCCAAAAAATAGAACAAAACCCCACAAGAAGATGGTACTTAACTTGAAATGGTAAAGCTGCTCGACGCCATCACAGATGCAGAAAAATCAAAATAATGAAGATGAGCACACAAAAGAAACAGCGATTTCACGTGCTAGAAAATGGAATGAGGTAGGTGGCGCTGGTGTCGCCGTCCTGGCGGGTGTTTGGTGTGGGGGCTGTAACGGCTCACCGCTCTGTTCCGGGGATTTTGATAGGAGAGATCTTTCGAGTAGGTTTCCGTGGTAGTGGTAATTCACTCACCCCTTCTTATACCGACGCCTTCCTGGAAGACGCCGACTGGGGTAGTAACCCCAGCTTTCCTGAAAGCTCTTTTTCTCTGGTATATCTAGCAATGTTATACCTAGAAATTCGTGCTGTAATGGAATTTCACCGGCTGACACGGGACTGGACTCAGAAATTATATTTTTGGACACTCGAAAAAGTTCATGAAAGGCTTCTTAAGTAATGGCACTTTTCAAGCAGGTCTAGATAATGTTCGCTTACAATACTTTCAAGTGACGAAGTGGGATAGTCACATCTTCTAAAAATGCCCCATGAATTTGTACATTTGTCTCAGTGGTGCAGCCAAGTTTGTTGAGGGGGCTTTAGAACAACTGAAATTAATTCCATGGTCCAAGTCTAAATGACTTTTGCAAGTGTATTGTTGTTCATATTTCAAGCCAATAGAGAGAGCTGTGGTGCAAGAATTCTTAGCTGATAGTGTTGCAGAATACAAATATTTGTATGGATGGTAAAGATTTTCCTTACAATTCTCAACTTCATGTTAATAAACGGATTGATGATAAATTTCCAACATGGTTGCTTAAGAAACCTGTAAGTAAGTTTGAATTGAAGAAGTTTTCTATCATCCATCTATAAGTATGATTTCCATAATTAAATTTGTTTGATTAAGTTTGTATATATGTAAATATGAATAGGTATATAACTACCTTAACTCTCTCAACCATTACTGTATATTGTATATAATGTTAAGAAGGGACATTACCTACCATGAAGACCTGCAGTACAAAGATGAATATGATAGTGGTAGCTAATTATGTATATATATAAATAAAAATTCTTATAATTTATTATACATTCACATAAGCAACATAAGTAACAGAAACATACAAGCCATTAACTGTGCTTGCAGACCTGGACTTTCGACCAGGTTGTAGTCTGAAATTTTCTCCATACAATTATTATTAATACATGAATCATGCAGTTTGTAGGTTTTGCAGAATTTATAAAAAGTACAAAAGGAAAGAGACCGTTATGAGTGACATAATTGTACAAGAGGTGCTTATATATACTGTACATACATTTCTTGTATGATCCATCATTGTGTTCATTTTATTACCCACAGGGTATATGCAGTATCAGGCGAGTCATCAACTGCTTACACCATGTGTAATATAAAATTATTACAACTTGAATATAATATGCAGTGAGATATGCATACAATTAATAGAAGGAATTTTTTTATAAATATCTAAATAATTAACTCTTGCAGTCTTATCAGCTACTAAATTTAATGTTTTCAGAATACGAAATGTACCTTCATAATATAATTATAGTAATTGTCATTTTTTATATAAATATGAATATTTAAATTTGTGTGCATATGCAGTCACAATATTTATATAAGAATAGTACAGGAATAATAAACTGGTAGCCATTATAAAACACAATCAAACAAAACTTATTGATTTTATGTTTATGGATGCACAAGACTTTTTAAAGTTCAAATTTATTTGTTAGTGTCTTAGGCAGTCATGTTGGAAATTTATTATCACTCAGTTTATCAAGAAAAAGCTGACAAAATTGGTAATATTTGCACATCTAGAATATTGCAAGAATGACTATGAATAATTCAGTAACATTAAGTGGTTTATTAGAGTAAAAAGCAGTTATTCCTAGTATTTCCAAATTAAAATCTCTTTTATTGTAAACTTTAGTAAGAAATTTATTATTAATTATGGTATTTTAATGGTAATATCTAAGAAGGATCCTGTTGTAATATATATATAAATTATATGCATATAGTATACATGATTATAGTCACTGACACACACACACACACACACACATATATATATATATATATATATATATATATATATATATATATATATATATCCCGGTTTACTGATATTCCGTTCTTATCGTAACCGAAAATCGCCGTAACATCGTCGAAAATCGTCAAAAATCATAAGAAAACCTTACTTTTAATGCTCTGGGTGCATTGAAAACGATGTAAACTGCATTATTATTGAGTTTTACATCAAAAAACCTTCAAATTATGATTATTCTGCCATTTTTGGGCATATTTCTTCCGTCGGATCGGCAGTTTAAGCCAGAAATAATTTCTGATGAATATATTTGAAAAGCGTCGTAACCTCGGAACGTCGTGGCGAACAGTAACACTGCCTGTATTTGTATACAGTATAAGGCAGTCCCCGGTCATATGCGATCCAGTTTTACGGCGCTTGTCTAGCGACGACAGTAACAGGATTTTCGGTGACTATAACTGGTTTTCAGCGCCAGTATCCACTTATCAGCACTGATAACCAAAGATCAGCACTGATACCCACCTAACAGAGGTGCTGATCCCCACTTATCGCCGCCAATATTTGTCAACTTCCAGTTATCAGCAATTTTCCGTTATCGTCATGCCATCAGGAACGGAACCCCGCTAAAAATCGGGACTGCCTGTATATATATATATATATATATATATATATATATATATATATATATATATATATATATATATATATATATATATATATATATATATATATATATATATATATATATATATATCCAGGCAGTCTCCAGTTATCGGCGATTTTAGGGCATACTGGCACCGAAAAGTGCCAATTTTCGGTGCCTGTTAGGTATGTATCAGCACCAATACCCAATTATCTGCACTGATAAGCAGAAATCAGTGATTTTCAGCATAGAAATTTGCCAATTTTCGTCACTAGACAAGCCCCGTAATACTGGATTGCCGTTAACTGGGGACTGCCTGTACACACACACACACACGTATATGTATATGTATATATATATATATATATATATATATATATATATATATATATATATATATATATATATATATATATATATATATATATATATATATATATATATATATATTATATATATAGTATATATATAGTATATATTATATATATATAATATTATAATATACATATATATTATATATACATATACATATATATATACATACATACATATATATATATGTGTGTGTATGTATACACATAATTATTATAATCACTGACACATAAGTCTCCAGAGCTGTTTTTTACAAGTGTTTGCTAAAGAACTTTAGGAAAAGTTTACTCATTAGAATTTTTATTTCCTGCACTGTCTTCAAACATCAGTAGAAACATTTATGCAACCAGTGGGTCCAGTCACCGGGTTGGTCACTGTATCTGGTTCCTTGGAAGGTAATTAATATTTTGTAGGCACTTTCTCATCTTATTTTTTATCTGATTTTGTAAAGGAAGTTGTAATGTTTTCATCCGTGATGTATTTCAATTGCATTTCATCTTCATGAAGGAAATTGACAGATGAGCTCTTTGGTATACTGTACAGCACTTTCTAAGTTGGTAAACACTGCACAATTTGATACACATTCCATACAAATTGCACAGAACACCCAAGAAAACTTGAATGTAACAATGGTCATTATAGCACACTATTGCAAGCAAGCCAAAACTTAATCATGCACTGTGTGCTTTATTGAGAAAGTACAATATTAGCAGTCTGGCTTTAAAGATCAAGTACTTGTTGCTTGACTACTGTTATTTTCAGATGATGCCAGTAAAAGATAAGGGGTGTGCCTGGTAGAAACCCTCTGGGTGTTTGAAGTGTGTTTTGTTGAATTTTGTATTAATTCAGAAATGGGGCACCTTATGCCATATCTAGGAAGTGCCTGCATAAAGGGAGATATCACCCCTCAAAATGCTGGAATATTTAATTGTTGGGGAAAATGAATGCAGGAAAAATTTCATAAAGTTGGTAGGACAAATAGAGACTGTGCCCAAACCCTTAAGTCTGATGATTAGTGATATTTAGAGAGTAAATCTGGGAAGTAGTGGCCTGATGGGTATTACAAGGCTACCTGAGAGGAGGCAAAACAACTCAAGTTCAGTGGAATAATGGGCTGAATGGCAACTTAACTGACAGAATCAGAGATAATACCTCGCAGCAGAGAGAAACAGGATGTGGATAAGGGAAACGAAAGCTGAATTTATCTAAATGTAAGAACTTGATTTTCACATGAGTGGTTGAGGAAAGTTAGAATCTTTGGTATTTGGGAGGATGAAAAGAACTTAGTGTCATGTTTACTTATAAAAATTTTTCAGTGGCAGAATTATCGGTCTGGGTGATGCAAAGAACATCTGTCATGTTTACTAATCTAAATTTTTCAAAGGCAGAGCAATTTAAGGTATTCAATCTTTCCAAGAAAATTGAGATAATCACATTCAAATCACTGATAAGTGATACATGCAGAATTACATTTTCTGAAATTGTTGAATTAAATTGCAGTGGAGATAGAGATATAAGCAGAATTTTTGTCTTGGATGCACTAGACTTAATCTACAGGGTTCCTATTCAGGTATGCTCTAATGATCGGAGTGAATAGACTGAGTACAAAGAGGGGAAGAAATATTGAAGGTAGAATCACTGACGAAAGTAGGAAGAGAACCAGAATGGTCACTATAGAAGAGGAAGATACCAGGTGAGAAAATAAAATCCTGAGGAACACCACCACTAATAAACAATGAATAAGGAAGCAGATGTTGCATCAGCAACAACACAGAATTTACAGAGAGGAGCTAAGCTATAACCTGCTAACAGCCTTTAGAAGGATTATATTAGTTACTAATGTTGCAATAAAGTTGTTTACCAAGACCTTTGAATCACATTTCCAGATACTCTTAGGTCTCATCTAAAGGAATAATTCTTGTTTGAGTAAAAATTTGAGCAAGTTAAAGTAAAAGAAGTTTGACAGGTAATTCAGGATGGACTATAGGGATTGGATAAAAATTAAAAAGGAGAAACAATGCTAGAAGCAAAGGCCTACTGCAAAAAGCCTTTATTACTGAGTGATGCAGAAAACAATAGTAAGCATTGTAACCGTTCTGTGTTGAAGACTTAAGCATACCCTAAGAATATAAAATACAGTACATAAAGATGCCTATTTGGCCCCTCAAAAGAAAATGACCAAATATTGGAAAAATGGGAAAACAGGTTATCAGTAAAGTTATGTGGAAGCTATACTGATCTGAAAGAAGAAAGTGGTACAGTTGACTCCTGGTATTCACGGGGGATGTGTACCACTACCCCAACAAATAGCTCAAATCCACGAATACTTAAAACCTCTCAAAAAATGCTTATACCGGAACATTTTAATAGTTTTACCACAAAGTGCATTTAGTCACGAAAATGATAGGAAAATACAGTAAGTAATTTGTGGATACTTCTCTTATAAAAATAATATATATATGTATATATATATATATATATATATATATATATATATATATATATATATATATATATATATATATATATATATATATATATATATATATATATATATATGTATATATATATATATATATATGTGTGTGTGTGTGTGTTCCACAGAGAAATCCTGAACCATGAGTAGGTGCAGGTCCACACTATTAAAAACTTTAAAGTGAAAACTTAGTTTCAGTACTTTAAATAATGGTAAAAGTTAAAGTAATGCTGTGGTAATTTAGAGGATTAGTGGTCAACATTGAGAGGGGCTTACAAAAGATTTCACAGTAAGTAATTAAAAACGTTTTAATTGATCTACCTAGAATCTACTTGTAGAAAGAACCCTGCATACTTTGTGAGTAGAAAATATTGTAATGGCATAGGATTAGAGACTGGAAAGCGGGAATCGGAAATAATGAAACAGCTTACCAAAAGTACTAGCTAAGCAGTTAATATAAAATTATACTTTTCAGTGTAAGAGTGAGCTAAACTTACAGTCAGGATGAATGATGGGAGGAAATTTTGATCTACAGTAACTGATGCAAATTCCATTTAATCAAAGCACTGTACTATAGCAGCAAGTTCCTCCCTTGTAAATGAAGTAAATAATAAGAGTATGGTGAATCTTAGGAAATATTAAATACTGAGGAAGGCACATAATATGCTTTGATAATGGATATCATAAGAGCGTATAGATAACAACACAGTAGTTCTTGGAAAGTTGAAGAGAAAAATGAGTCGGTTCAAAATACCATAGCTTGGCTATTATATTATGGAGGGAATTGATGGCTAAGAAGCTGAAGAAGTTATATAAGAAATCAGTGGTTGGAGGATCCAAGAAAGGAGGATATTGTGTAGAAGAGGAGTGAATTATTCAAGATAATGAAAGGAAAAGATCAAGAGCATTGGATGCTTGTGAGAACAGAGAACATGTATAGAGCATTGAATGATTTTTTTCAAAAGAGGATTAAATATGTACAGGACATGAGTTTTTGTTTATATGCTTTTTTAAAGCTTGGTATAATGCAATTTGATCAGGTTGCTTTGGAATTTATTAATGCTTTTAGCCTTGGAAACATTCAGCTTGAGGGTTGAGTAAGACTATTTAGAACCTAATGATTATTCTTCAAAATAATAAGGATATTTGGTGTATTGTTACTAGTATCCATAAAATAAAGTCTGAGGAAAGAGCTGTTGAATGGGTTTAATGTATACATTATTCTTATCTTTTATACATGTGATGTGAATTGAATTTATAGAAAGTAGCATATGTAAAAATAAAATTTATTTTACCTGTTGTCACTAGGAATGGTATGAAATGAATTACAGTAAATAATTTATGAGTTTTGTTGTCATGTCATAAACCTTATCCTAGGAATTTTTTGTTGAGGATATGAGGGAAGTGGGGAGTTTATTATGAAATTATCTCTTGTATCTAACAATTTTTCTTTCTTTCAGATGATCATAAGATGTTCAGACCTCGACTACCTTGGTATCGTCATGTTTACAATTGTATTTGTGGATTTGATGATTCTAAAAAGGCTCAGGTGAGATTACTGGTAGCAGTGATACACTTTTATATTGCTTTTGTATATTAGTGTTGATTGCAAATATTTCTGAATAAGTCTTTATTAGTTCCAGTGGCATTTTAATAAAAGGAAATTAACCCCTTACATATTCTCAGAATTGGAGGATAATTAACTTGATTGATTTGTTCATAAGCTCAAATCACCTACCTGGGGTTTACAGTATAAGCTTGAGCATAGCCAGAGCATTCCCAGCATCCTGGATTGTTGGTTGATACAAATCTGTAACAAAACTGTACACTATGAAACCCAAATAATCTAACTTTACTTCCATTCATGAGTTGATTAGGGATGAACTGAACGGAAGGTAGGAAAAGGACAGACTTGGCATACTTACAGAAGTAGCCAGCAATGTTATAAAAATCATAACTGGACATGAATAATGAATTATTTGAAGGTTATGTTTAACAAGACCACTGTGCCTCATTTTTAAATGAATATAGCTCACCCAAACAGTTTTATTTTAAGTGAAAAGGAGACAAAAGTTTAATGAGCTGGACAACTAGGTGTAAACAGACCAAAAGGAAGTAACTGGAAAGTAAAATGCAGAAAGCAGTATTGCTGAGGGCTAAAGGGCCACTACAAAATTCTTTTGTACCATCTACAATGTGCTCAATAAATCTCACTAGGTTATACCCCCACATGGGACATTGTATGAATACCATACAGGACTCTACTTTTAGGTCAAGGTTAGACATATTGTATAAGAAGATCCATTAATTCTTCTTAGATGGTAAAAATTTATACTAGTTACATTTTTGTAAAAGCAACAGTACCATGTTGCTTCCTGACAACCTAGGGTGTTTGTCTCCAGTTTGGGACTTTGGTGTACTAGTGTTATATTGTGTCTGGAACTTGGTGACTTTTAGGATCTTCAGAACTATAGAGACTGATGATCCCACTCTGTTAATGCACTGTGACACCATGAGGGTGGTGTAGTGCAGATTGATGAGGAACTTCCTTTTAAAACAATGTTACAGCTGACAAGGCAGCCAGTCATCATTTCTAGGAACTTTTCCCTCCTTTTCCAATGTAAAGACATACTGAACAACACTACAGTGGATTAATGGTATCCATGAGACCTCCAGAGAGAATGAAATCAGGTGGTCAAAGAAGTAATGTATCATAATTTTTTGTACTCAAAAGCTAAGCAAAATTCATGTAAGATGATAAGCAGTAACATGAGGAGCCAGTTAACCCTCCCTCTATCCAAATTACTGTTTTTGTAATTTTGGTATTTGAAAGCTAGAGCAATAAACTAAATGAAGGCCGAGCTAATTTCTGTTAAGATTGTAACCAGTAACATCAGGAGGCAAGCCTTTAACCCCCTCTACTGAAAAAAACCTTGCTTTCTTCATTGAAAAATCTAAAATTGGCTGTAGATTTTTTTTACACCAAAGCAGATGCTGTAACCCCTCTAACCCAAGTATAACAAAATGATACAGTAGTCTCATTAAGGAATATACAAAGATCATTATTATTCTGTGGGAGTTTCTCTTAATCTGCAGTGAAAAGAACAGAAAGAGGGAACAAAAAGAGGCCAGCTACCCATTATTCATTCCTCTGTGGTGAATTTTTTAATCCATGATAAAAAGGTCAGGTTGATTTTGCCTTAGAATAACAGAATTAGAAAAACTTTTGATGGGTACAGATGGGAAAATTTTTCAATTTATTGTATGCTAAAAAAATCTAGCTTCTAACTTGTATGTCAGTATATCCACTACATTCATTGTCCTATCTACAGTAGATGATGGCATCCATGGAGGATTTGTACCCAAACCAATAATAGCAGCTATTTTTTATTATACAGAAAGATTGTTTTAAAACATGTAGATATTCAATATTGGAAACATTATGCAAAAAAATATATGTGGTCAGTTGCCAATTTTTGTTGAAAACGTTCTAACAGACCATACCTTTTAAGTTTGAATTGATGATATTCATCCAAAGACTTTTTTACTTGAAAAAATAGTTACACAGGATAGTGTCCATGGTAGCCCCCTCTTCACACTAGCAATAAATGACATTACTATTTAGCTACCAGGTGGGATAAAAAATAATACACATTGATGATTTTGCTATATACTACACAGCATCAAACATAAGACAGCCTAAACATGTCATCAGTAATATTACTGTATAGTAGAAGTAGACACAAAGGCCTTATCAGTACATGTACAGTTCTTCACTGAATAGACAATAGGAGTTATGTTCTATAGATATGTAAAGTGGGACAAATGAAGAGTGAATAAAAGATTAGACTTTATCATATACCCAGAAGCCAAAAACATCAGAGTTCTTAGTCATAATCTTTGACGCACCTAAACTGGAAGGCCATATATACGGAACAGTGAACATGAATGTAACAAAACAGATAAAGCCTTATATTGGACTATGGCATTCATCATATCAGAAGAAGAGATATAAACAAGTAGTTGTGACACATCTTAGAATTGGTCACTCTTGTTTGACCCATAGATATATATATACAGAGATACTACAGACTGACACTAAGAGTTGAACATTTTCTGTGAATATCCAAATTACAATTGACAAAATTCACCTCGGTGGAATAAGTGATGTTTGTGTTTTTGTGCTGAGGTGTAGCTCAGAGAATGAAATAATGATTTTGTGTTTTATCTGGTTATTCTTATTATTGTTTTTATTATTTTATTATATGCCTAAAAGTTCCTTTAGATAGTTTTAACCTACAATTCTAATCCTAGATCTGTGCAAAGGACACAGCGACAAATATAGAAATTTAAGGAAAAGCAAGACAAATTTAATTATTACAATAAATGTCTTCACCTTTTTTTTGTTAGAAAACATTAATAACCCTAGGGCTATCACTAGCTTAACATTAGGCCTATCACCAGCTTCAAATCTGTACCAACCCTTTCTGATGTTATTTCACAAAGTAACAATAATTTTATCAATGAAATAATGCAAGAACTCTCAGTTAGCTGTGGAAACACAAATTCAATTCAGTAATGAAGAAGAGCTATGCATACCAATTCTGTTAAGATTTACTACAGTATTAGCAAAAACTTAAATATAATCAAAGTATTTTTTTATAAATGCTTAGAATACTTTTACATATGTGCCATACAAGTTGTGCACCTACTATTCTCTCCAACAGTTTGCAGAAGCAACCTGTTAGGGAATTTGGTCTGTAACTCTTCATATTACTTGGGTCCATTCCTGTTTGGAGAATAGAAAAAATAAGGCATTATGCTAATCTTTATGGAAAATTTCTGTATGACAAATGATTATGAAATTTTAAATTTTAAATTTGTATGATTAAGATGAAGGTGCTACATGTCTGATCACTTCAAATCAAGTGTCCCCACCAGGAGCAGACTTGCTACAGTGTGAAAGGACACAATCTAATTCTTCCACACTTAACTCTCCATTGCAGTACGCATCTTCTGTCAGTTTGAAACCTACCTAGTTAGTTAGCTTGATTAAATTACAATTCCCATTCTGCAAAAATGCTCATCTAGATTCCTGATGTCCATGTTTACAGTCTTTTCCCAGTTTTTTTTTGCCATTTCATGGAGGTCAAGATTCTCCCTTCCTTTCTCCAGTATAGCATATCATGGTGATTTGACAAATGTCCCAACCTCCTTCCTGAATGGGAGTTGAGAAATTACATGAGTGTTCTGGTTAAACTGTGTACAGTACTCAATACTGGAGTATGATTATTATTATTATGATTATTACTTTCACTCATTTAAAAACCTGGAAAGGTAATCAATCTCTCATACATTATGTCTTCTGCAGTAGTGAAATATTGAATGTTATATTTTACAGGAGGAAAACAAGGCAATGAATGAGCATATAGCTCAGTTAACAAACCTTCATCAAGAGACTTGGGAGTGCAGATTACTGAACACAATGCTTTTCATCATCATCATTATTACCATAGTGCTTTATACCTATTTTTCCATCAATCCTTTTACCAAAGAAGAAGTGTACAAAATTCAACGGGAAAGATTGGAAGAATTAGGTTACTCTGGTATATTGTAAGTCTTTTCTTCATGTCTGGTGTATTTGTTTCGTGATTCACCCAATCTACTCACTCTCATGATGAGTTGAAATGTACCTTAATATCATCGAACCAACACACTTGAATTGTAACAGTGATAAGTCTTGTTACAGCATCTTACTCTAGACTAGATTTTGTAGTTTTGACATGTACAGTAGTTCCATGATACAAATTGCCTTTACTTGCATTAATACTTTATCTAAAAGACTAGTGTTTATTATAATGTCAGTGATTATAGTCAGGAAGTTTATATTAGTCTTTGGGTCCAATGGTGGGCAAGTTAGCGGTTATTATTTGTGATTATTATTACTTACAAAACCCACATTATATATTTGAATCTATATTTTTCCATCCATAAGAATACTTGTTAAGACTAAATACTGTATATTAGTACAGTATGCAGACAAGAATCATATTTTTGTAGTGATGGTTAAGTGTTGAAATCATAGACATTTGTCAAAAAAACTTTGCTTATAATTTCAGGTTTGTAAGTAACTTGGTATACAGCTTTATAGTAGTGCATGTGTGTTTCAATGTGATTATCTTTATTAGATGATTGCAAGCACAGTTATTGTTCATTTAATATTTTCCTGTCAGTAAGACTTCTTTGAATGGCAGAGTAAACAGGTAAGCAGTGAATAATTATAAAAAGGTAATAGAAGAGGAGTATACATATAATCATCAGCATCTCAGAGTTCTAGTTGAAAAGTAAATCATCCTTTTGTAGAGTCAATCTCCTTAGTGCCATAGTTAAGAAAATATCTTACATAATCAGCTATTTTGACTAATTTTTTTGTCACTTTTTCAAGTTGCTGGTATTCTGTCTAAGATTCTTTTGAGCCCTTAGTTTTATAAGCATATCATTGTAGTCTGATCATCATCATTCATTATGTCATAATATGCAAGAATACAACCATTCATAATAATAATTTGAAAGCATATGGTCATCATCATTCATATTAATTAATAATGATATGCAATCATACAATCATATTTTACTGAATGTGTGTTATTAGCATGCATTTAGTGCCTTTTAATTATTTTTAGTTACTTTTTGTAATATTTTCTCCACTTTGTACAGATGAAGACTTGTAGGAATGTAATTAAGATTAGATAATTCTGTGAAAAGAGTCATACAGACATCATGGCAATGTCCAAGCATAAAAGATTATTGGGTAATTTACATTTCATTTTTACAAAGTAAGTGTTGTGATTTGTAATTTGTCGGCTGTTGTAACAAGTTCCCTGTTATTAATAAGCTGAACTGTTAGAATTTGTAATAAATTCACCATGGTTCATACTATTGGAGAATATTAACCATTATACTTGAGAAATTTTGAAAAACATTGTGTTTCACAGATACAAGTGATTAAGTATGTACATAGTCTGTGATAGTTGGTCCTCCTGGAAGGTTAACCGATGTACTTTGCAAACAATTACTGTACTGTTTTTGCTGTCCTTCTCTTTATCCTTAGATTGATTGCAATCTATAGTGTTTCAGGCTTAGGAGGAATCGGTGATATTTTGTAAAACGACAAGAAAATGAGATTTCGATGTCAAACGTTCTTGTTTGACTGTTAATCTATATAAAAGATGCAATTCAAGTTTTTTTATTCAAGTTTTTTCATGTGTAGGAGGTTACTTCTTAGGTTCAGGCAGTTGCTTGATTAGATTTGAAGATGTGCACTTTGTACTAGTATTTCTTTGATTTCTTGAGTCATGTAGTTTAAAGATTTAAGGGGCCTACACTAAAATATGCCGTGTTTCCTTTGATGCAACAGGAACTTTTTAATGCCAAGATATATATGATAGATATAGGCTTCAGTTCCTTCCCCTTTTGACTTCATATACTGTCAGGCTATTTATCTGTCATTCGTTAGACAAAACATATGAATATATTTCAGATATTTCCTAATTAAGAGTGCACAGCATATTAGAGGATTTGCTTTGATCTGAATGCAATTCAGTGACTTGGCATACTTAAAAGTTAAAATGTTAATCTCTTGAGAACATTTCAAAAACACTGCTACTTTTTGTGATGTACATATATTGTTATAATTTAACTGTGAAGAGTTTATCAATGGCTTCTAAAAGCTCAAGGGTTTTCTTTTCATTTCATAAGATGTAGGAATGTTTATTGTTAAGAACTAAGAAGTTTTACTAAGGTGATAGATTATCTTTTGAATAATTTGCACTAAAGACTTGTGATGTTGGAAAGATGTCTTGAATTTTATCAAAATACACTTTATCCTTAATACTGTATATTAAGCCTTTTTGATCATATATATAATCTCAAACTATTTGCTTATCTTTTTAGAAATTTTGATACATTTGCATGAAAATAAGATTTATTGTCATGGCTTCATACGCATGAATTTAAGAATATTTCAAGATGTGTGTTAATCACAAACTGCAATGAAGTTTGTATATCTTTTTGTAAGATTTTTATATTCAGTATATTTGCATGGGACTAAGATTTATTGTTATGGCATAATTATTGATGATGACAGACTCATGAATTTAATAATACTTTTGTGTGTTAACAACAGTCAGGTAAAGCTTGTGAAAGTGGTTTTGGTGATGGGACTGTGGGAAATAAATTTTCCTCTTGCCCATTTACGTAACCATGATTGAGGAAGTGATTTCTTTGTCACTTAGCACAACCAATTTATGAATGCAATTTTGAAGAGCTCTATCTTAAATAGGAGTGTTATTATGTTGCCATTTAATTTATTGGTGAGTTTTCTGGTATCACCCACATTGCCAAAATCATCATCCAGTTTTTGTGCTGGTATTGTATATGACCTTGGAGAATATAAATTTTCATGGAAGCATGGTTGTAGGTATACATTGTAACTTACGAAAATTCTCTTAGTTGTAACTAGAGAGGTAGGTTTTATAATAGTGATTTATTTGCAGTTTGTTATAAAACTTGGAGGATAATTCCTGGGAACTCATGGAATAATGGCTCTTGGTGCCGTAAGTTTTGTTACAGTCAGTAAACAGCCTTTTTTCAAATAATTTAAGGAGTTTGGGAATCATAAACTAGTGGCTGGCAGAATTGATAGAACATCCACAGCTTAGCTGGAGACAGTACATTTGGACATCATAATTATTACTAGGCAGTTCAGCTAGACTGTTGAGTTCAACAGTGATATTTGATTTGCATAACAAGAAGTTTAAAGAATCAGAGAACCTTGGAAAGCATTCAGTTTACAAGAATAAGCTACAGTGCTGTGTTGCTTAATGTCTTGGATATGTTCCAGTCAGTTGGGTATTATACAACCAGGATGTTTGGCTGACATATCATATATACACTGTTGAACAACCTGTTACAACATACTGTGCATACACTGACTTCCATGTATGTGATGTTTTCCTTGATACACATAGTACTGGACAGATGCCATGATCCCTGGGATGGTCAAGGGGTTGTTAAGCATGTCTTCCTCTCTCTTGGGAGAGGATCCAGCTTGTGCTTCTGAGGATCTGACGAGCCTGGACGGTCCTTCTCCTCCAGAATTTCAGTAGACCAAGCTGGAGCAGGATTTCTGAGAGATAATCATACTCATTTGCAAATAAGTATGATTTTGAAACCTCTCGTAGGTTTCCATGGCCCCACACTTGGCCCTTGTCTCATTAATCAAGCTTGCCATTTGGTGCACCCCTAAAGTGAGACATTTGGTCAGGTTGCTATGGTCCCAGCTTACTCTTGGTGTCTTGGGCCAAGTGAAATCTCGATTTCCGCAAGATGCGATGACTATTTCTTTAGCATTTGGCTCATCAGTCTGCAGGCTGATGAACAATCTCCTGCAGGAAAGACTCCCCCTGAAATACACCCTCCTTGGCTGCCAAGTCTGGTGCCATGGAGCTTGTTGCTATGGCTTCCCTCCAGGCTGCCTTGTGGCTCAACCCTTGGTTGAACATGGCAGACTTCACTATGACAGTTTTTTCCATCTCGGGATGGGAGAGAAAAGTTCCTGAGGTTACTGGTATTGGGATGAAAGACACTTTTTGTTTTAAACCCAAGTGCCAACCTTTGGGGTGACTTCATGTTGAGGATAGAGAGGTCCTTACTTCTTTAAGTAGCAGATAAGCTGTTGGAGCTTTGGGATTCTTATATGCTTGACCTATTTGTAACTGGGCTGACCGGGAAGCTTCCAGTGTTCCATTTTCCCTAAGCAGTGATGGAAGATGTATTCCAACACCAACAAAGTGGATGTTTACACCTTTCCACTTTTTGGCTTGATTTGTTGGACAATCAACGGTTAACTTCAGGATCACCCTGGTTGCTCCTTGTTGGCCTCAAGCCAGGTGCTATCCAGATCTCCTTGTCTAGGCATCATGGGAAATTCCCCCTTGGCCTACTGTTCTGTGTCAGTTACATCCAGGAGGTAAAATCAGGCAGTCCACTCCCTTTAGCTTCACACTTGGAGGTTATCCAGTGTATCCTGTAAGAGAGACACGTTTATGCAGGACTGTGAAGATGTTTGGGTACCTCCATCATTTCTCTGTTAACATGAACCAAAGAAAGTGGGTCACTATCTGTGATTGATGTCGTAGAAGGGATCTTTTTGGTTGGAGCATCTGTTCAGCAGACTTTCTTGTTCACCTTTGCCAAGACAAGCTTCTCTGTTTCCTCTGTGAAAGGCTATTGATGATCAGCCTTGAGCTAGATTCCCAGACTGAAAGGCCTGGATCTCTCCTCTTTGGTGAAGCTGTCTATGCTCATGAGGAGTTTTGAACATTCTTGTATCTTTGGGAGCTTCATCCTCTCAAGTAGGATGTGATCCTCACCCTCTGCTGCCAAACCCTGTATAATGTAGACATTTTAAATGCCCATGCCTCTTAATATTTACTGAGGGTTCCAAACATCCCACTGGTGTTGGCTTTGCTGCAATATCTCCAGGTAGGGAAACTTAGTCCTCAACACTTATTGTTGTTTCTGTATTCTTATCAGAGCTTTCTGCAGTTTTATCTGTAAAGATCATTAAATATCCCCTAAACCAAAGTTTTTAACTTTGTTTTATTGCTATTGATCGATTTGAGATCATAGAGTCACATTTCTTGACCGTCATAAGACTTGCCAGAAGATTTGTTCTCGAGAAGTAAAAAGTGGAGCAAGAGACACGTGAAAACAGATGTACTGCTAGATGAAAGAAGTCAATATAGATTATGAAAATGCAGCTGAAGGTCAGAGAAACTTTGTGAAAAACCCTAGATTAACTTCAACATTTGTGAAAATGATTGTGGTACTACTGATGTTCATTGTAATGAAAAGATAACAGAATTTGCAGAATGAAGCTGATAGTAACA
The DNA here is from genome assembly GCF_040412425.1 of Macrobrachium rosenbergii. Lineage (NCBI taxonomy): Eukaryota > Metazoa > Arthropoda > Malacostraca > Decapoda > Palaemonidae > Macrobrachium > Macrobrachium rosenbergii. The sequence continues at coordinate 29,780,191 of NC_089777.1, forward strand.
AATCAAAGCAGTTTAAAAGTACAGTTTTGGAAATCAACAATACAAAAAGAATGACATATAAAAGTGGTATCGCTGTCTAACAAGCAGACATAGTTGTACAACAATAAACAGTTATGTATTTAATGGTCACACTCCCAGCCCATGTAGGCATTGAGGGTAATGAGAAAGCAGATAAAGCTGCAAAATTGGCTTGTACAATCCCCCCAACTACTATGAAAGCACCCATATGCAGACTGGCTAGCATCAGTTAAACCCTTAATTTATAGGGATTGGCAAAATGATTAGACAAATATACAAAAACAAACTAAAACAAATTAAGAACGAAGTTAAAAATGGCATTCTTCTACCCAAAAGCAAAGAATCAATGAGGTTATTTTAACAAGACTCAGAATAGACACTCCAGACTCACACATGGTCATCTGATGTCAACTCCGCACACAAACCCAATAACTTGTGAAAGATGTAACATCCCAGTAACAATCAAACACATCTTGATTGACTGTCCCAGATGGCATCATGAAAGAAAGACTTATTTACAAAATAAATCAATAAAGGATATTCTAGCAGAAGGTAATAACTTTTCAATTAATAACATCATTCTCTTCCTAAACAAAATTAAATTGATAAGTAAAATATAATCTTCCCCCCCTTTTTTTTTTTTTTTTTTTTTTTTTGATTGTTTTTTTAATTCCCCTCCTTTTTTATTATTTATTTATTTAGTTAACTACTTAATTTTTTTTATGTACTCTTTCCCCCATTCTTTTCCCAGCCCGAGAAGAACCCTAAAAGAGTTCAGAGGTCTGGTTAAACAAATCATTTATAACTAACTAACTAATGGTCACACTTCATGAATCATTCCATATACAGTGAGTAGAGAAAATAACACAGTATTGACTATGAAACATAAGTTTATCAGGCTTTCCTTTCATAATATTAATTTAATTAGTGTTAATTTTTTTTTAGAATTGCAAACTTTGATTCACTGGTCTTGTTAAACTACCAAATAATAACAAGTAAATAAATTTTTAAGGAAAACAATAAGTTTTTCCACAAGAGTTAAAATTTTCATAGAGCTTCAGATATTCAGAGATTTATACCTAACAGAACATTTGATTACTCTTATGTAACAGGTTAAGAAAATGGTGGATGTGAAGAATAAATTTAAAAGATTTTATTCTAATACCTCTATGTAATGTTATTGCTTATGCGCTAATACGACAAGGCTATCTAGCAATCTGATCCTGTACAAAGTAAGTGCCTTAGAATCCAAATCATGATATACCAGATTTATCCAAATCATGATATACCAGATTTAAAGTCTAAAGCTAATGACTGCTTAAAATTTTGGTTAACTTTATATCAATGATATGTTCTTTCCAGCATCTTTGAAAGTGAAATTCATTGCTCTGTGAAATGTCCTTAGTGGTTGTCAAAGGAAACATATCTATTCAGCAGTTTTTACCAAAAATTCTGATAAAGTAATAATTTTTGGAAACCCATTCTGAAACTGCTGTTTCTGCCTACTTTTGGAAGATTCCAAGATAAAGGGTATTTATGATTACATAAAGCAGTATGGGTAATGTCCTTCATTAAAATAATTTTAATGCAAATAATTAGGAAGCACTTAATTTTTTTTTTAATTCTTAGTAATTGTGATGAAAGATATTTACTTTAACAGAAGAAATCAGGGAACCAGGTAGAGCTATGAGTAACAGACAGCTTATCCAACATACTCTTGGATTGGTTGCTTGTATCAGATACGGATGCTTTGCAAAGACTTCAAAAAACGCAAGAAGCAGAGATATTAACTACCATTGATCAAACACTGCTGATAGCAGTTTTGGCAGTTAAATTACATACTGTAGAGTTGAGATGAAAATTAACGTAAAATACAGCATTATAAGGCAAGAGTTCAACTGGCAGTTAAAAATAAGAAGTGGGAAAAATGTCTGAAACGCAGTGAAATATCTTAACCTCAACAGATTGATGCACTTGTTAAAAAACTTAAGGCAATATATATGTGACATTAAAGGACAATGACATGAGGCTAGTTACAGAGGCTCAGAGATGTAAAACACATGCCTTATTCAATAAAATTTTATACCAAACTGAATAGGATTTGATAAAAAGTAGAATGTTAGCATAGTAATAGCCCTTAGAAATTTTAATCTCCCCTCTAACTGGTTATGTACATCTTAGACCTCTAAGTTGAATCTGGACAATAGGCTCATCATCATATATATATTTTCTTTGTACTTAGGAAGAGTGTTATGTTAATTCAAACTAAATCAGTTGGCAAAGGACCAGATATCAGTTGTAATTTGCATTCTATTTCTTGAGCTGTAATTCCATAATTTTCTATTTGAGAGTGCTGTGACATTTTTTACTATACTTCCCATTCATTTGCACTACTATATGACTTTTAGAGCAGTATTATAATTATATTACCATTCACTTATTTCCTCAAGGTAATTAAAATGTGTGAACTGAACATACCATACAGTACTATAAAAGTTACTTGTCTTTTTAACAAATAATTACAGCTTTTATCCTGAAATGTTAGTTAGGGACCTGCTTTTTTCACTAAAGCTTGGTTATACTGTGTGACATACTTATTGGAACAATTTCTTGAAGCTGATTACTACTTTGTCAAGAAAATAGTAGTTTTGATATCTACACTATTTTGTATTGTCCTTGAAAAACTATAGGATACAGTATTTGTGTAAATTTATTAAAACCAGGACAAATTTTCTCTTTTCACTACGCATAGAAAATGTAAATAATTTTTATAGTGTGGAAGACAAGTATATCCCATTATGTATTTGTTACTGAGCTTCTTAATTTGAAAATTAAAAATTCACTTTTTAGTTCTGCAAGTTAATTCCTTGCTATAGACCTCAGGTTTGGTGCCTGCAATAAGCTTACTTATTAATCATTTTCTTTTTAATGTAGGATCAATTACAGGGTATTACTGTTTTTCATTTTCAAAGTGCTTCAGAGTGATTTTCATAGTCACAATCCTTGAAAGTACTGTATTATTTTCCTCTTTAAATGTACATTGCAATGTATTTTGTCTTTTTGTTTACTGCTTAGGTTTAAAAAACTGTATTGCACTAATTTTCTTTCCTCTATTCACTGCTCTGTCATGAGAATCTGTCACACATCTAACAAACCACTGAAACCATTAGTAGGAATACTCTTACTCATCATCTCTGGTCAGTAGTGCCTGCAGATCAATAACTTAAGTGTATTTATGTTGAAAATTTAGTCAAGGCACAGTCTGCAACATAAGATTTTTGTTTGTTTATAAATTGTAGAAGTTTTTTGGCTGAATTTAAACAAAAGTCCTACTTCAGATGTGGTTTGAAGAGTAAGTGAACCTCAGGTAATTAGAAAGGCCGTGAGATTTTACTCTTCAGTGGTTTAACCCGTGATGTGATTTGTTGTGATCTTTTAGGAGTGATTTGTATGTTCGAGAATAACACAAGTGAGAGTTCATAGTTTTATGAGTTCATTATACTGTGTATTTTAAATGGTTGGAAATCATCATGAGGAATATAGGATAAATATGAAAAATATTGATATATAATTACAGGACTTTATTCACAAGGTGACATGTAAATGCACTATTAGCAGCCAAAGTTGCTGCATATTTATATCATTCACAATAACCACACTGTAAAATGCTTGGATGCAATATTACTGTAAACATTGAGAACTGCATGAATCTTCATACTGTTAACTCAAAAGCCCTCTTAGTGATTTACTGAGAAATGACAGTGGATTTTATATTGGGTTAGATTTGACTACTAATAATAGTCGAGGAGAAATGCTGTAAAATACTACCTGAATCTCAAGGGTGCTTAAGTTTATTATAAGCCTAGAGCTGATAAAATTCTCTATTTTGTGCTGTAAAATAGTTTGCTTATACATGATACTGTATTTAGGAAAATGGTGTTTGAACCGTGTGTTATATCTAAAATGAAGTTTTATTATTCAGAAGTGTGTGTAATATCAACATTTTCCATAAATGTCAAGGTACTGAAAATACTGTGTTTGTATTTTATTAACCCATACATTTTTGTTTACCTTGCTTATTACTTAATGTTTATTTAATTAGGTATGATAAAGTTTGCTGTATTCTAAATTTCCTGAGTGTGTGTGTGTAAATGTAAAGGTTTTTTTTTAATGTTTTGTTTGGTAACAAAGCAGCATTCTTGGTGAGATTGGGTAAATATATTTTTCACAATGTTCCCTCATGAGAGGGGTTCATTCGTACCAAGTTTTAGCTTTTTCGTAGCCATAGGGAAAATCTATATGAACATTAAAATATCCCCTATGTTGCCATAATCCACAAAAATCATAACAATAACAGCACTGTATTCAGCTTGTTGAAGCCTTGTGAGGAGAGAAAAATTCAAACCTAAATGTTTATTCCTTTTCTGGGAACATATCTTGATAAAGTTTTATAGAACAGTATTAGAAATATGAAATGTAGATAAAAAAAAACTGGTTCTTACAGAAATAAACCTTTGCCTTTTAGGTAGGAGTATTCTTCAGGGAAAATTAGATATGGTCACTGAAACTTAAAAACAAGATGGTTAATTAGATAACGGTAGGCAGGCAAGTGGGAGTAAAATCCCAATCACCTGCTGTTAGCCAGCACTTATTCTTTGGTCACAGTGGAGCAGTTTTGCTGTGCATTGACCATGTTGAATCTTCTTTCATAATTTTCTTATTGTATGTATGGTATTTGTGCATTTTTTCAACACGAATTTGAATCAGAAAAGTGAACAACGGAAGCTGTGGAGGATGTAAGTGGGTATTTTGTGTAACTAGTGTTTTTGTTTGGCAATGATAGTTCCAGCAGGGAACTGTAAGTTCTTGATCTAAGTACGAGGGGGAGAAACATCATTGAAGGAGACTACAGAGGTATTAAAGATCGGGCAGTGGCAAAACTCTTGGTCATGAATTGTCTACAGAGCTAACAGCAGGACAAGATGGTCCTGATGAATGATGTGCAGTAAAGTCCGGTTTAGAACCATGGAAATACGGTAGAGGACTCTGAAGAGCTGCTTCTATTGCATGGTTTAGGAGACAGATGACTCAATTTGTGACTTCATCACGAAGAGTAAGAGCAGTAATGTATATGAGACTATTGACTGTCTGAAACAGCAGAAGGCTTGACTATACAGTGAGAAGGGTCTGCACTAGTCTCCTCATGGGTTCAAAAGAGGATGGTTCCTCAGGGCAGCACTTCATAATACTCTTGGAAAGAGAATGGATCTTAGTCACAACAAGGAAAGTCATGTCTTTCAAATGAAGCCAGTGAGCACCAGCAGAAGACAAGGCATAAATAAAGACAATGGAACAAAACCAGAATCAGAGACTTAAAGCAATGGCTGCAATTTAAGCCATGGTCAGCAGGGATAGAGTGACCCCAGTTGATTTGGGAGGTATGGCAATTACTGTTGATGACAATGTCACTCAAGATGACATGGAGGCCAAAAGCATCTCAAGAGTTCAGAAAAGGCACTGTTGAAGGTGATTTGCCTGCAATCAGCATGGCTATAGATGAATAATGAGGGTCTTGGAATTATCATAATACACTGAAACACCTTCAAATGATCCACAAAAGCCAAATTGACGGATCTCAGGAAATCCAGTTAGGACATAGAGATGAAGGAGGAAGGCACAGTATGGGTGAAATTGTGAAATGAACAGGTGGTTAGAAACTGAAAAATAAGGGGGAGTTAGGCAATGATGGAAAAAAATCCTCCTTGGGGTAGTAAGAGTTCTTCCCCCCCCTAGGGAAGGGGGCTTTTGAGGAAACAGCATAGTCCTCATCATGAGAAGACAGTAGGAGTCAAGACATGAGACAAAGTCTTGTGCATCCTACCCTTAGTGCTCTTGGAATGAGGCAGTGGCACTGCAGACACACAAGAAAAAACTCAAATCCTGATTGTGTGAGTGGGAACACAGCTTAAAGAATAGCCTGAGGAGTCGTCAGCCAAGGTTTTGGGAGCTTAACATAAGTAATCCCTCCTCTAAGAATAGAAAAAACCACTGATCAACACAACAGTTTGCACACAAACACACACACTCTGTCCATGTTTGCCACAGAAAACACACGTCCTAAAATAAAGGACACTAAATGTAGATCCTTATCGAAAGAAGACGTGGAGTTGCAAGCATACCCCTTGCATAAAAATCACAAAATAAGCAGAAAGTTGTAAAAGTATATCTTAGTTTAACCAGACCACTGAGCTGATTAACAGCTCTCCTAGGGCTGGCCAGAAGGATTAGATTTATTTTTACGTGGCTAGGAACCAACTGGTTACCTAGCAACGAGACCTACAGCTTATTGTGGAATCCGAACCACATTACAGCGAGAAATGAATTTCTATCACCAGAAACAAATTCCTCTTGTTCTTCACTGGCCGGTAGCGGAGAACGGAACCTGCTCACCCAGCGAGGAACCGAGTAAACATTGAATAACTGTATTGCTGAATGTAAAGTTTCCAAATCACAGAAGTGGGAGTTAACACTCTCTAAGCAATAATGAAGGGCTATTAATCTGAAACCACTGCAGTAATGAAATGTTACAAGAATACCAAGGGATTAGCCAGATGAATGCAGTTAAATTTATCAACAGACTAATTTATATTGAATAGTAAATACTGTAACATCAAAACATAATCTCAGTGGTGAACTGTCCTTCTAATGCAACTGTGCCTTAATTATAGGTATCTTAATAATAATATTTCACTTGAGTATTTTGGCTGGAGTCATTACAGATGCACCTCAACATCATGGATAAACAAAAAACAATACAGTACAAAGTTTTGATCTAAAGGTAAGAAGACTGAATTAGCACTAAGCATCACAAAATATATTAAATCCCAACCATTGGATCATGTATCATCAGTTCTGGAAAACAGAGCAAAGAGATTTTCTCTCGCAGTATAAAGACCATTGAATCACTCAACCCCCCAAGGACCAAGGAAAACAAACCAACATAAAAAAAAATATTTTAATTATTTGGGAATGATTCATGCCAAATGTAAAAGGAAGCACTAGCACTGCAGTAAATAATGTTGAGAAGAGAAATTTGACCCGGGAAGGTAACCTTTAACGGGAAATTGGCAAGAAAAACAATTGTATATCTAGAGAATACAGTTACTTTAACTTCATACTGAAAAGTATAACTAATGTAATTCCATGGCTGCTCAAACAAATACAGTAAGCCCAAAGCAAAAGGATGACCAAGCAGTTCCCAAAAGCAAAGGAAAGATTGAAGCTATTTCCTCAAACAAAGGAAAACAATACTAATAGTAACCTCTTAGCAGCTAGTGAAATAACTAATAATGCACTTAGTAATTCACAATGCACTACAAAACAATGTCAAAATGAAAAGAGGTCAATAATAAATGAATGAATGAAAATGAATGGTACATCACACGAAATGCAGAAAGATGCTGATTTTGGAAGACATTGCACACAAAAGAATGTGACCTTGTGGAATGTTAAGAGTGTGGTCTGGGCATGCACAGGGGGTTCTTCATCTTTCAAGAATTAGCAGACTGGTGTGGCTAAGAGACCAGCTGCATGGACTAAGTCCATTATAATTAATTGGTTTGTAATCAGCAGATGCATTCACTTACACTGGGTAGTCAACACTTGGCAGTGTGATAGCAGTCCTAACCATTTGTCATTTTTATGCGTAAAATACACCTATTTGATACAAAGACTGAATTCATGTTAAAAAAGATTTTGACAAAGGAAAAATCTATTTCTGGAGAGGGCCCGTGATACTGCACTTATTTCTAGTAATTCCGTTGCTAGATACCAGAGAAAGCTAAATGATGCATTCACCCCCAGAGCGCTCCACTAGATGGAGTCGTCAAAACATGGAACCTTATCCTATAGGATTCCCAATGTCAAAGTCCCAACGAGAGAGGTGCCGAGTCCTAACCATTTGTCATTTTTATGGGTCACCGGGTGAAAATACACCTATTTTAAACATCATTCTTAAGCTATTAAAGACTTAAATAGAGACGTTGGTCAAGAACATGTTAAAACCTAATAGTGTGTTATTTCCTTTGATAGTGATTCTTTGGTATAAATTGACTTATACATTTACAGGGTTATGTTGCACTGTGCTCTGAATAAGATACATAATTAGTGTATATGTTAGCCTTAAAATAGCAACAGTGAAAAATTCCTTAAACTAAATTGCATGAAATTCATAGTTAACCTCTGACATACAAGTTTTCTCTTTTACCTTTATTTTTTGTTACTATGGGTAGTGATTTTCAAGGACACTTCAGATAAAATGTAGACTTTATAATAGCTAAATATTACTGAAAGTTACCAGAGTTTTCTTGTTATGATGAACTTTCAAGTGTTAAATTTCTATACTGAACTTGTACATTTTTAATGGTTAATCTTTTTAATAGTGTCCATTTTCCAAAGATGAAGTGCTTAAGAATGTCACATCCACAAGAAACAACTTACTATTGATGTTAAAATTTCTGTTGACATTATTTATTAAAAGGTTCCCCAGATCGTAACAAAATTTGAGTGTGCCTTTTGTTGGTTTTATTATTATTTTCATGTTTTCAGGTGAATACACTACCAGAATACACCCAGAAAAGATTTGGCGGAAAACGAATTCAGATCTATCTTGCTGTGCTCTCCCTCATTTTGTACATATTTACAAAAATATCTGTAAGTTATTTGATTATTATCTTACACATAATCAGTGAAGACCTATCTTGCAGTTTTTCCAATTACTCTTTTTAAGTGTAAAAGCAACAGATGTAGTTTTTTAGGCATATAAATTTACTTTTACTGTCTTGATATAAAAACCAGAGGTCACTTTCATTGGAATGAAATATGGGGCAATTAATAACTGTAGTCTAGTGAACTCATTAGTGTAGGGCCTCAGAGAAAAAAAAACAGTCACTTTACTGTACATTCACACTCTGACTGCAAATTCAAAAATTAACCCCTTGCTAAGCCACTTCATAAAGCTACACATCAAACCCCTCATATATACCACATCACTTGCCTCCTGTTTTGTATCTCCTTGACACTGCTGCCATTCCATTCTAACTTTTCTTTTGCACAATCTCAAGAACTCATTTTTGGAATCCCTATTCTCCCTTGTCCTAAAATTCAGAAACATATGTCACCTGTTTCTGATTTCTGACTTGTTCACAGGATAAAAGTTAACAATGAAGTTAACTTCCACCTTTGAGTCAAGGTTAATTTTGTCTCCAGTGATGCTTTTTTTTTTGTTGATTATTACTGTCAAGTCTGTTGTCAAGGAGATGAACTGGGTAAAAACTGTCCTTTGTGCTCATTTGTGTGTGTGTGTGTCTCAGTTTTTTTTTTTTTTTTTTTTTGTATATTTTTTATATTAAAGGCCTTGACAGTCTCACTGATTACCTGTGCTCACTCAAGACATAGGTTCCACACAGTCACTTCAGAATGAGGTCTCTGCAGCTGCATTTTACGAAGTATTGGTCTGTTATTACTCTCCTAGATGCCTTTCTTGCTAAGGTGGAAGAGTTGTTAATAAGCCTTCTGCATTCACTGCATCATTTGCCTTTCATCTTGTGTCTTCTGTGCTTCCGGTTACAGAGTCCTTGCCATTCTAACATTTCCTTCACACAATCTCACTAACTCATAAAAATTCAAAATAATACACTTTTCAGTTACCTATCGTCTCACATTATCTTTCCATGTTCAAGCCATCTTAAAACATATGTTCAATTTCACCCAAGCTATTATTTTTACCTGACTTTTTAGTACAATATATATATATATATATATATATATATATATATATATATATATATATATATATATATATATATATATATATATATATATATATATATATATATATATATATATATATTTCAATTCTCTCAATATATTTTATATATGCATATATATACCACAACCAAACAGTTCATCACAAGAGCTTTGACTTTTTGAAACTGTTAGATATGAATGAAGGTTCACCCTGAGCTCAAGGCAATAATGCAATACCACATAGGAGCTGTTGCTATTACATTGTTCTGCTGTGATTATTACCAGTCTGTAATCATTCTGGCATGCTAATCATAATTTTTGTCAGCAGTTTTGTTTAAGTCAATTTTATAAAAAAAAAATGTCCTTTCACAGGTGAACCTATATTCAGGTGCCATCTTCCTTCAGCAAGCACTGAAAGTCAGCAACTTGTACCTTTGCATCATAATTATGTTGTTACTGACTGCCATTTGCACCTTGATTGGTGGTCTGACAGCTGTCATTTATACTGATACACTCCAGTTCTTTGTCATGATTGGTGGATCCCTGTTTGTTGTTGTTAAAGGTAAAACATGAACGAGAAGCTATTTCTGAAATTAATTATTAATGTACTGCACAGTATTTACATACCTGAATTAAGTGAAGTACATATTGTAGACAATGATAATGCCAAATCCCATTAATGTTTTCATTTAAGGTTTCCAAGAAGTAGGTGGTTACACAGAACTTCAGACAAAATACTTGGTTTCAATCCCTGAGAAGATGATAGAAAACTCAACCTGTGGACTCCCTAGAGTGGATTCCTGGCAGATGCTAAGAAATGCAGATCCTACTGTTAGTGATATGCCATGGCCTGCATTTTTACTAGGACAAATGCCTGCTTCCATTTGGTACTGGTGTACTGACCAGGTAAGATGCTTGTGAGAATGTGTTTGCATAGCAAAAAAAACTATAAAACACATTGCCCCAGTCTTATGAAACCCCTCCAAACACAGGGTCCCTTGGTGTCTAAAACATTGTCAAAATTAATAAAACAAATGCATTCAAAAGACATACATTTAGATAAATAAAAGTACAAGAAACTGCATGATAAACAACCCTTGGCAAATACATTACATACAAAAGAGGCCAAACCAACATACAACAAGCTATCAGCAAAATCTGTAAAAGTAGTACAGTAATAAGAGGAAGAATTTATATATCTCTGGTATATCCAGCAATATTGCTCTTTGAGAAATATGGCAGCGATTTTACATGATTAAGATAAGTTTTGCTAGTTCACCAAGACACTTTTCTCATAAGTGAAATAGAATTCAGTACTGTACTTATAACATTTAAGGAAGATATTTTTAGACAGTTAATAGTACCAAAAGCCTAGAATTTAATCACAGTAAGCTCTGAAAAAATTGAGGACATAAATTACTGTACGTATAATGTAAATTCAGCACTGTAAAAAGAGAGGTATAGAAGGCTATCTCCACTTGTACAAGCTTAGGCTTAGGATCAAATGCAAACCACTGAAATGATAGAACACAGCACCTGTGGCAAATTATATTAATTACAGTTGTACAATCACATTTGGCTAAGAAGCTTACTTAAATGAATGGGGCAGTGCCATAATTATACCTGTACTGCAGTTAATCCTGGATAAGTCCCAAGCAAATTATTATTAAATAATCAAACCAGACTACTAGGTCAACATTCGTAGCTCTTGTAAGCCTGGCCTAGGTGGTTTGTTCCTATTGAATATATCAACTCATTAGACTGAATGAGTGGATAACTTTAAAATAGCAAAGGGTCTGAGAAAATTCTTTCAAGGATTTAATTCTAATACATAGTACTTGATATCATCAAATACTCAAGGGTCAGATGAGTGTGATCAATTCAAAGACAGGATAATGTTTCTAAAGTGTGGCATTCTTTTCTGGAAAGAATGCCAAGACCCAACAGTTAGAGCTAACAAAATTTTTGAGTCAGTAAATGTAAAAGCATTTCTCCAGCACTGCGACTTTCCTCTCCATTACTTATTTGTTTGGTATATGTTTGTGCACACTTGTGCTATCCAAAAATTAGGCTTAAACTTTGAACATCATAAGCAGCATACATTTCTACATATAAGGAGTTCAGAATATTTATTATAAAAAAGATATACACGAGTACATTAGAACTTCATACACCCAGACACCAATATAAAAATATTACACATCACATACATACACAAATATACCCACATACATATATATACAAAAACTGTGCATACAATCCTGACCATGATAAACAACACACAGTAAAATATATAAGAATTAAAGGTTCACACTGCAATTTATACTGTTGGTTCCAAATCTCCATCAGATGTAGGATTTGTTACCTTACTGTCTAATAAAACAAATCAGTTCTGAAGTGATTGTGTGTAGTTTTCGAAATTGGTCACAAATGTTTGATCCATGGAGATTGGTTTAAGAGCCCGACTCCCCATATGCAGAGAATGACAACAATAGCAGTTCAACATATTTTATATGAATGTGCAATAAAAAAAGTCAAATTTTGGAAACAAATTTAGAAAATTTACTTGAATATTCATCTTTGTTATGTGTTCAATTTTCAGTATTTTAAAAAACTGCAATTAAATCAAATTTAAATTTTATTTTAGAATGAAAACCCTTCAAGGCAACACACCGTTTTTTATTCAGTTGTCCGGTTATATTAATTATATTATGTTTAATATTTTCAAAACACTAGCAGAATCATTTTTTATACATATTCACGAGCATTCTAAATATTTACACATACGTCAGATATTATCTTGCAAATAATTCCCTTCTCCCCAATCTCAGCACCTTGCTGTTGGGTGGGGGCAGGTCTTAAGAGAGCAGCTGACTAGTACAGCCTCATAACTTTGCCCTGATTAACTGAGTTGGCTTGGTTTTCTTACCTTTTACTCGCTTTTTGTTTTCTCCTTGCACTATCACTGACCTTTGAGCGCTAAGACCCGCACAGCTTCTAATACAATTTTGAGCGTTTTTTTTTAAATTAAGGAGGATGAGGTTTGTCAGTTTGCTTACTCATCCATAGAACCTGAGTAGGTAACTGATTTGGATGAGTAATTTGAAACTCTAATGCCAGACTTTTCCTAGGGCTGGGTCTAACCTCAATGGACTATCAAGGTACTAAGAGCATTGCATTTATCTTGGTATAATATAGCTTTGTAATACGCATGGGACCCTTCAAATGTAGCTCTATCATAGGCTTGGGAATCTGGATGAATGTTAAGAATGTACATCCCCTATTGCATAAAATTAATTCTGATGGGGAACACTGGAAAAAATGGATAATTCTTAAGACACCCCCCTCGCAAATTGGTCACATTCATCTGATCTATGTGTTTGATGAATAACCAATTTGACCCAATCAATAAATACAGAGAATACAGAACAACACTCAAAATCAAACACATCTTTTGTCCAATTTTCAATCAACTACAGGCAGTCCCCGGTTTACGACGGGGGTTCCGTTCTTGCGCCGCGTCGTAACCCGAAAATCGTCGTAAACCGGAAAATCGTCGAAAATCGTCAAAAATCATAAGAAAACCTTACTTTTAATGCTCTGGGTGCATTGAAAACGGACGTAAACTGCATTATTATTGAGTTTTACATCAAAAAAACCTTCAAATTATGATTATTCTGCCGTTTTGGGGCCAAATTTCATCCGTCGGATCGGAGTACGACGCGTCGTAACCCCGGAACATGCGTCGTAAGCCGCGAAATAATTTCTGTTGAATATATTTGAAAAGAGTCGTAACCTCAGAACGTCGTAAGCCGGAACCGTCGTAAACCGGGGACTGCCTGTATGTATATCAAGTATCAGACACAAAATTCTTTTGTCAGACCTTCAGCATTTTCAGTTTATCCAATTGTTAATTTTTCAAGGATTTGCCACATACTGAAATGAAGATCAAATATATTATGAGCAGTGGTCTGGGTGAAGTAGTAATTAATAATAATACTAAAATATGTAGACTGTACAGTAATATGCATATTTACAGATGATTGTTCAGCGGGCACTGGCAGCAAAAAGCCTTTCCCATGCACAAGGAGGAACACTATTTGCTGGATACACAAAGTTACTGCCATTATTCATCATTGTTTTACCAGGTAATTTATGATTATTTTCATCAGTCTATTTCTCATGCATGTTCTTAATTCTTATGAACACAGACAGATCAAGTTTTTCTATAACATTTCCATATTTACAGATTACCAGATTAATTATGAATCCATAGACTTGGACATGAAAACACACATACGCACGCAAATGCATGTCAGTTGCCTCGACTTTAGTATAATGGGGAGACTTGTGTGTCACAAGAAAGAACTATACAAAAGCAGTGAAGGAGTGGTCTAGCCCAGCAAGTGGAACTGCATTGCTGAGGTAAATTCAGAGCATCCAGACTAAGAATGACTTGTGTTGATCCTCAATAATTTTGTTGCTGAACTGATATCATATTGACAACCACCACAAGAAGTCTGATCAGGTTTTAAGTGCATGTTGGATTTTATGAAGGGGCACCAAGCCAGCTCACCTTTCTAACTGTAGAACCGGAGTTAAAAAAAAAAGTATATCTTAGTTTAACCAGACCACTGAGCTGATTAACAGCTCTCCTAGGGCTGGCCCGAAGGATTAGATTTATTTTTACATGGCTAAGAACCAATTGGTTACCTAGCAACGGGACCTACAGCTTATTGTGGAATCCGAACCACATTATAGCGAGAAATGAATTTCTATCACCAGAAACAAATTCCTCTTGTTCTTCACTGGCCGGTCGGAGATTCGAACTCACGGCCAAGAGAGTGGTAGTTGAGAACGGAACCTGCTCACCCAGCGAGGAACTGTAGAACTGGAGTACCTAACATGGTTGATTAAAGAGGGAAACTTATATGTCAAACCTCTTTATCATTGCTGGTTCTGATAATTAAATCTTTAGAGCTACACTCATCAAATGCAGTGTTTATCAGCATTTGTTTTTGTACAGTACCTTATTGCACCTACCTCTTGCTGATTACATATACAGGCAGTCCCCAGTTATCAGAAGGGGTTCCGTTCCTGACGGCGTGACGATAACCGAAAATTGCCGATAACCGGAAATTGACAAATATGGCGCCGATAAGCAGGGATTGGCGCCTGTTAGGTGGGTATTGGCATCGATAAGTGGATATTGCCGCATATCAGTGCCAAAAATCCAGTTATCGTTGCTGGAAATCCAGTTATTGTCATCGCTAGACAAGCACTGTAAAACCGGATCACCGATAACTGGGGACTGCCTGTATATTTCTTTTTGATTGGTTACTGAAGGATTCATCACAAGCCCATCAAAAATCTTGAGCCCTCATTTGTGATACAAGATGTTCTTCAGGCTCTCATCTTTTTTTCACAAAAGGAGGAGGAATACTTCCCCACACCACGAGTGCCACTTGGACCTTCAGCCTTCTGTCCAACAACCACTTTATACATCATGAACATAAGCAGGACAAGAGGGAATAAAACAGTACCACAGATGTTAATACTGTAATGGGGTGATGACAAGAAGACAACAGGGTAAACCAAAGGGGCAATGGATAAATTATCTCCTGGAGAGACCATATACAGTACTGAGGATTGAAAATCACCACATCAATGCTAAGTTAATGTGAAAATTACAGGGGACCTCTTTTTAATGCCACTTAGTAGGACATGGGCATGGGGTTAGGAATGCCACTACAAGAATCACTGTGTAGAATCTTACAGCAAACCCTTCCAGTGGGTATTTTGAGTGATAATAAGATGGGTCACAGCAGCGCCTGAGAACCTGATGGAGTGAGTTTCCAGTGAATGAGGATAAATTCACAGTATTTTATTTATGAAAACAGATCAGAGTGCATTTATTGTGACTTGGGCCTTTAAATATTACATAATGAATGAGAAAGATAGTCCCAAGAACAATGTCATCAAACACCCCCACACAAATAGAACCAATGATGAGAAATTGCTAAACAGTAAACAAATTTTCTATGTACAGACCTTGGACTACCTGCTTTAATAGATTGTCAAGTTATCAGGTAATTTTTTTGCTATGTGCCATTAGATTATGTTGTCTTACTCTGCTGGTCAATTTTCATAACATACTGCCTGCAGCAACATATTTATCATCCAACCTTGTTGACTGTTTTTTTTTTTTTTTTTCACAGGAATGATATCACGGGTGTTATTTCCTGATGAAATAGGATGTGTGGTTCCTGAAGAGTGCTACAGATTTTGTGGCTCATACAAATCTTGTTCAAATTCAGCATACCCAAAGCTTGTGCTGGAGTATTTACCTACTGGGATGCGAGGTGTCATGTTGTGTGTCATGCTTTCAGCAATCATGAGTAATCTGACTTCTATTTTCAATTCTGCATCTACCCTATTTACAATGGATATTTGGTCTTACTTCAGACCTAGAGCAAAGGGTAAAGAACAGCTAATGGTTGGAAGGTAGGAAATATGATTTAGTCATTCTTTTTACTCTTTCTTAGATATGCATTTTTTATTTACATCAAATTGAGATCACTGCTTTATATATGTTCCTCTTGCTTTTCTGCTTCAAAAATAGGAAGTGCAAAAGCAAATATACCACTCATGAAGTGTAACACTAAAAGATGGATTGCTTATAAAGCCCAGGTATTTACTTTAATCAAAATTTCCAGAAAGAAAAATATATTGAAGAGGATGAACTCCTAAGCTGAATAAAAGGAGCCCACATTACTTGCAGACCTCTTAAGGATTGTGTAGCAATAAACAGATTAATCTGTTTCCATATCCCCCCCACCATTCAGGTGCTCATAGGAACCTTATGATACCAGATGGTATCCATGAATAGTATTTAACCCGTTATGGACCACTGGCAAAAAGTGAAGAATATAGAAAAGACCCTTCTACCAGTGCCATATTTAAGCAGATAACAAACCAGCTAAGTTACATTATCTCTTAATGATGAAGCTTGTTATTGAGAGGATGATGGGACATTAATTTTTAACTTTTTAAATTATCATGCTTTCGTTTCATCCTTCATTCAGCAACTGTAGGGTTGCTATTTACTTTTTTTTTATATAGAAGTGGTCCCTTACATTCAAGGATACCAAAACTGCTGATGGTTCATAGTTTGTAATCTTAACAAGAATCCTGGAAGCTTTGTGCTGACTCCTTTCCAAAGAGTGAACCTATGACTAGGGAATAGAACAGATCCACTATACTTATACTTGGCTCATTAAATGACTCAGTGTGTGTCCTTTGTCCTGGCCTGATCTCATTGCTAAAGTGCTGTTTTGTTTCACGTCAGTGTTGCCTTTTCTCATGACTATGTTCTCCAAAGTCCTGGTACCTGTGTGGTCTGTCTTGAAGTGGCTTTGTCCTGGAAGAACTCTAATGCTTGGTACCACAGCCATGGTCCCAAACCCTTGTGCCTGTGTGGTAAATGTCAGCATGTCTAACTCCTAAGGTCAGCAGAACCATCATTCTGCTACTGTGTCTGTAGGTCTTGGAAGCAGCACTGTCATGATCCTATAATGTAGCCATCTATTAGAGCAGTTCCTGTCTCTCTTCCTGGCCTCAATTTTAGCTGCATAAGGATTAGTGCTTGCTGCTCTTGTTGGAGTGGGAATCTTATACTTTAAAGATGAAAATGGTGAAGCAGCAACAGCTATTTCTCCAACACCAGATTGGCTATCTCAAGGAAGCAAGCAAACGTCCTTGCCTAAAAACTGGAACTGAAGGAGTGGTGAT
Source organism: Macrobrachium rosenbergii (assembly GCF_040412425.1). Classification (NCBI taxonomy): domain Eukaryota; kingdom Metazoa; phylum Arthropoda; class Malacostraca; order Decapoda; family Palaemonidae; genus Macrobrachium; species Macrobrachium rosenbergii. The sequence goes on from NC_089777.1 coordinate 29,797,807, forward strand.
GGGCCTCACAAGCAAAGAGTGAAAAAGGAGAAGTGGAGTGACGGTTAACAGGCACTGAAGGGAATCCTGCATATCCTCTTGGAGACATGCAGTAGAAATTTTACTGCTGCAGGTGGTTATGATACTCCTTTCCATGAAATGACATCCACAGGAGGAGCTAGGTGTGTACTTAGGTGTTGCTTATAGGAAAATACACATTGGAAGGCATTAAGCATACACTTGACAGCTCTGCCAAAATACCTTCTAAAAAGTAAAGGTCCTTAACTGCTACTTTCATAAAGGAATTGCTGCAGGGCAAAAAGCTGACAGCTCCAAAGCAGAAAGAGAAACATCTGCTGTGGCACCCAACGCATGTCTCCTGTAGGCCTTCCTCTTAAGGCAGACTTCACTGAAAGCAACCAACCTTGGAAAGTCAAACAGTATGATCAGGGGTACAAACCTAGCCCCGACAAACACGACACAACTGACAGGGATCCCAGTCACATACTAGACATACAAACATGACACAGCTTAAATAAACCTTCAGAAGTTTGTTACAGCATCTTCAATACAAGATGATAAGATGAGAAAGTAAATAAAATGCACGGACAAAACACCTGACAACCACCAACATACAGAGACAGAATACAGTACATAAAATGTAAGAGATAAACAATTCAATAACATAAACTGGGTAAACATGAGGAGAATTCTCAATGAGTATTAATACATAATGGAAAATTATACAGGAAGTACTTAAAAAGCTGGCTAAGAATTGGAATTAAAACCGAATGCAAAAAATAAAAAAATGCAAGAAATACAGACCACAGGTAAATATAAATTAAGCCCACATTAAATGTTTTTACCTGTACAGTACATTGAAACAATTTTCATACTAACCCATCAATTGTAGGAGCATCCTAAAGAGGTTTGTTTTTTTATATACTTATTAGGTGCTATTTAATATTTTAGAGTTTCTCAAAAATCTAACACTGAGACATAGTTGAAAATATAGGAGATTCTGACAAAACTTCCTTTTAGAGATTCCTTACTGAAGTTTGATACAGTATTCTTTGTTGATTGAAAATTGGACATCACATGACAAAAGTTCACCTGTAAGTGTTGTTCTACATTCTCTACATTCTGGGATTGCATCATTTGGGCTTCAAAGACATGATAATCATATATATCCATATTTATTTCTTGCAAAGGGTTCCCCAGCCACTTCAACTAGAAAGAACTGACAAAGACCTCACTGTGAATGCCCTTATCACACACCATCTTCCAACGAAATATTCTTTTGTGTGACTCAGTTCAGTGCAGACATAATTAAGCTTCTCTTCTATGGTTAGAATTTTTTTGCATTTTGTTTGATATGCTATTCACTTTTATTGATCATACATTTTTATATGATGAGTACTACATTCTATAGTGTGTTTGTGGTGGTTGGTAAATTTTTGCAGTGTTGTTTGTTTATCTTTTGGTAGGGGCTTCAATTGCCACAGTATCACTACTGTAAGGTTACTTCACACTCTCTTGTCTCCCAGAGGGCTTGGTTTGCAATAACACATTATCTGAACTGAAATTTACTCAAAAAATTAACTAGGTTACTGTTTGGTACATAGTTCATATCTGATACCAAAATACTTTTTGCCAAAATAGTAAATCAGAACACTAAAAAATGCTAGAAGAAGATACTTGACAAAGCACAGGTAGTGCTTTTCTCTCAAAGACAAGAACAACTTATAAAAGCTGACCTAAGAGAAAACTACCTTCAAGTTATTATATTTACTTATCACACTGTCAAAAAAAGGGACAAAAGTGATTTTTAAGTGAAATTACTGGTACAGTAGTTAATTTAAATGTTTTTCAGTAACATGAAGAACTGCAACAACAGGAAGGTTTTGAGTAAGTCGGGTAACTGTTAACAGTATTGCAGGCTTGTGGCAAGCAAGTCAGTTAACTACTGGGGATCTAGAATTCTATAAGAATTCTATAAGGCACCGGGCTACCACCATTTCTCTATTGTTCATTACAAAAAGGATTCATTCCGACAATGAATGTGGGCTATTATATGTAATGATTTTCAGATTAAAAAAAAAAAGTAAAATTACTAATGGCCTGTCCACACTAGGAGGCATGCCCGTCGGGCACTTCCGGCTGTTTATATTTTCTTTCACTTCTGAAGCATTGTTACCAGAGAATCACATCATTCTGGCTCCATACTCGGTCTTTCAATATAGTGGAACGGGTTATGGGAACAGTGTTTGCCCGTCGGGCAGTGCCCGCTAGTAATAATAAAATAGAAGGGAAAGTAGTCACTAAAGACAAAGAATGAATTCCCAACAAGTGAACAGAGTAATTAAGTAATTGGACACAATAAGTTATGGAGGCTGTTTCCATAGGCCTCGTCCTCCTTACTCACGATGGAAGGTCTTGGGAATGAACAGTTGAACACACACAAAGAACTGGAACTTAGTTTTAAACTACAATATACACTTACCAACTGTCCTGATGTAAGCGTATTTCAGCGTGAGTTATTTTATCCGACTCAAGAACATTAGCACACAACTAGCTAATCTTGAGTCCTTTGCAGAAGAACATAGAGCAGCAGCAAAAGATTCAAGACTGGTTTCTGGAGTCATGGTCTTAGGATACCTTATAGATATTAAGAAAATATCAATCACTTGATCTTGGAAGTTTGTCAGTTGGTTCCATCAGCAAATACACTGGCTGATGGCTCTAGGTGCCATGTAAGGTCTACTTCTCATTTTTTTCAAGTTTCTGGATCCAAATGCTTCCCTACAAGAACCTAATTATACACCAGACACTAGTGCATTAAATGTTTAAGCTACCTTTCGACGGAAGTATAATGGTACTATATAACCAATTAACTCGAGCACTTTCCATAAAGTAAGTTGACTATGTATTCATGTCCTGGCAAGAAACCATCATATATATCATAAAAGGTTATACAATTCCTGATAAATATATAAATGAATGCAAGAAGTCATAACAGTTTTGTGTCAACTAGCTGAATAATTTAATCACTGTTTAACGTTATGTAAGCAGTTAGTGCAAAAGCTTTAACTAGAGTAACAGTAACAGTCTTTCTACCAAGACTGCATCTGCACTCATATTTGAGGTTATAGTTCATTGTGACATAGGGAAAATGGGAGTATTTGCCCGACCTTTGACAATTTAAATTGATGTAGTGATATTTAGGGTAGAAGCTCAGGCACTAGATAATTGACCTTTAGTTATTGTATTGTAAGTTCTGAAAAAAAAATGAAATCAGGGTTTTCAGGTACCATATAAACATTCATAGTACATACATAACTATGTTTACCAAGCTGTATGCCTTTTTCAGGATTTTTATACTTATCCTTGTTGGTATATCCATCCTGTGGATTCCCATCATAGAGAGAACACAAGGGGGTCAGTTGTTTGTCTACATTCAAGTTATTGCTGCTTACTTGGCGCCACCAATTGCTGCAATATATAGTATGGCAATCTTCTGGAAACGAATGACTGAGGCGGTAGGGGCTTTCAATATACATCTCTTTTCTTACAACAAAATTTGTATTTATATTCAGAGAAACATTTTGTAATCCTGTTCAGTCACAGTCTTCTTTTCTTTAGGGAGCCTTCTGGGGCCTCATGAGTGGATTCTGGGTCGGATTGGTGCGTATGGCATTAGACTTCTATTATGGTGAGCCTGCATGTTATGAAGAAGATAACAGGCCTGCTATAATTGCAAATGTAAGTTGAATTTTATTTTCTTCCTAAAATATTTCTGTCAGTATGATTGTGGACTGTAAGAAATGGAACACTAACCTAAATTCCATTACAGTGCATAGGTGTCAGGATGAACATGAATACATTTATCTTTCCTTCATTACTGCCAGCTGTTCAGAATACAGCATTTAGTTTTTATAATTCTATAATGTACAATAATTTGTACACTTCTCTATGGTTTTCAAAAAAGCTATGGATTTAAAAAAAAAATTTAATTTGAAAAATGAAATCTACATAGTCCTCAGGATGCAAGATTAATAATTCTTTTACTACAGTATTTACTGTATTTCTCTCCCTCAGGTGCATTACATGTACTTTGCAACACTGCTGTTTTGGTTGACTGCTATTTTAGCTGTCATTGTAAGCATAATCACACAGCCGCCTGAAGACTGGAGGGTAAGTGATAATATTTAGGATATACATTATTACAGGCTATATTCAGAGAGATTGCTGGGCTACTTTTATATAGAGCATTCCATTAGTAAGGAAAACTAACATTAGTTGTTTAAAATATTTACACATCTATAGTGTTGCAACATGGGCAACTGCAAATAAAATGCAGAAGATTCTTAGGAGATATCTACAAAAAACTTGAAAGTTATTAACTGGAGTGCTGTGGGATGATTATATTACTAATAAGGAAGCAGCAGATTAATGTGGTGTTCATAAGTGAAAAATTGAGGATTGGGGGATAACTGTCAGGTATGATGGATGACATTGCAGATGTTCAGGATTGCAAAATATTAGTGAAATAAGTGATTATTGATACCTTTAATGTACAAGAGGAGTAAAAAGGGAAGAAAGAATATTTTTCTTGGGGAAAATGGTAAATCAAGTACAGTATCCTGTTTGTAAACAGTTAGAAATTATGAGGCATGCCTAAGGCATTTACTACTTCATGAAGAACACTTGGGCACTGAAAGGAAATGGAGGAGATTTAAGAGTTGTCTCAGAATGCCATGATTCATGGCTAATGGCCAGTGGAAAGATCACATTACAAATGAGGTGGGTGTGGAGGGATGCATGCAGCTGATGAATAGACTTATATCACAAATTAAAATGTTTTTGTGATAAATAGGAATGAGGAGAAGTTGGTGAGAAATATAGCAGATATGAAAGTAACAGGATGAAGGCCAGATGGTAATTCAAACCAGCTGCACATAAGACAGTGAAAGGTGCCTCTTTCATGTCTAACTCTGTAAAGGAAAATCTGACATAGGAATTTGATATTGAGATGTGGGAAAAATTGAGATCTCAAAGACTGAGAATGGGGATTGAGCTATCAGGGAAGTGGTTAATTTGGAAATATATGTAGGAGAATGTGGAAGAAATGGAGTAATTTAGGGCTTGGACCAGATAGGATTCAAACAGTGCTCAAGAATGAAGTTTGACCATCTTAAAGAAAAAGTTGTGTAAAAAATAATGACAGTAGTGATTGAAGAATTTAGTAAGTCAATTAAAATGGAAAAATACAGTAAAAACATAGTTTGTACAGTATACCCTATATGTTATAAAAATAATCTTTTTAACATGAAAATAATGCACCACTAATGAATTATTACAAAGCGGGGACTAAACATGAAGTGCATGCAGCAGACACAAAAATGATGAGTGGCTGAAATCTGGGAGGGTTAATTCACATGAGTATGCTACTTCTATATCTTTTCAGCTCATAAGATCAACTTTCTTCACTCGCTTTGATCATTCCGAGCGTCAAGATGATCTGGAGATGAAAGAAAGACTTCAGAATGAGCTGCTTTCAGCTTCACCGGCATTATCAGGTAACATCTTCATAACAAAATGATAGATAACACATTCTTAACCCCAGATATAATTTACAGTTTCAGTTGCTTAATGATGCTACTATAAAGAGCCCCAAAATATATTTTGGTACATTTTATGTGTGCCATCAAGGATGAAGCATAGGAATACAGGTAAGGCTCTTTAATTAATATTTTGTGAACTTTTAATTGACAGAACCCAAAGAGCCTGTGTTGATGGCCCGTATAATAGCTCTAGCAGTGTCATTTCAGGTGTTCCTGTAGGTAGGGTTCTTGGACCTTTGCTATTTATCTTTAATAATATACTGGTGAAATGTGGCAAGGTCTGGAGAACAAACTGATTGCATATGCTCATACTGCTTTCTTCTAGCTGTTGTTCCTTCTCTGCACTTTAGTGTGTGGTTGCAGAATCCTTGAATAATGGCAATCTGGCATTTTTTCAGGAGTGGAATAGGCTTTGGGCCATGGAACTCAACCCTTCAAAAACTCAAAGTACTATGATAGTTGATCCAGAACATTTACCTTTGCATCCTGATTTCTATTTAAATGGTATGGTTTTAAATGTCAGTGACTATTAAGATTTTAGGTGTAAATTTTGTTAATAAACTGACTTCTGAGAAGCATATAAATAATATTGCTTCCTCTGTTTCTCAAAAGTTGGTATCTTTTTCAACTGTTTCATAATGAAGATATTACATCTGTGTGTTTTATCTCTTCTTCCTCGATTAGACTTGTAAGAGGTGCAAAAGAAACGAGCAGGTAAAAGTTACTGCTGGTTTATTACAGATTCAGGCAGTTTACATAGTGGCCGACTGGCGCCAAACCGCGGAAGACAATGAGATTGAGTGTGACCTGAGGTCAAAAACAATTAACAATAATATACAGCGAGCAAGTACAATTCACAATACAAAAACATACAGAATTCCAATATGGATATAATCTTGATGCCTGCAAATAAATAAACACACGATACATAATTTGTGACAGTTGAACACATACATGTAAAGTTTAAATGGTAGAAAATGCGTGACCTGGCACATTAGGCGTAGCGAATTGTGTGGCGAAGAAAGTGGGAAGTCACCCAAGAAAACTTGCTCAGTGGAGACTTAATGAATGATGCATCCGAAGGAGACTCCGCTGGCGGCGATGTGGTGACTTTACAAATACTCCCCCCCTCAAGACGTGGGACACGTCTGATTTATCTGTGTATCTGCTGGGACGCTGAAGGGTGCCACGGCTTCTTGAGGACAACGGAGGGGCGGCCCGCACGTGAGGCTGCTGGGCTGCTGGTGCGGGCAGGCCCTTTCTGGGATGGCCGCGCGCCTGCCGCTTGCCCTGGCTGTGGCGAAGGGTGGCTGGGCAGGGGTTGTGCTGCAGTGACGTCTGTGCTGTCCTCCAGGAAGGCGGGCTTTAACCGGTCTACTGAAACCCAATCATTCCTCCCGGGGAGTGCCAGCAGGAACACCTTGCTGTTCGGCTCCAGCACGCAGGAGGGGCCCCTGTAGGGACTGGTCAGTGGCGGGGGGACGGCGTCGACCCTGACGAAGACGTGGGTGGCGGATGACAGTCCTGGCAGTGTGAAGGTGGCCGACCTGCCGGTGTACATGCGCTTGCAAGGGGCGAACTTGCCGACCACATCGCGGAGCCTTTGCAGTGATGGGATGTGGCGATCTTCTGTCACAAATTCGCCTGGGACCACGAGGGACTCTCCGTAGGTTTTTTCGGCTGCGGATGGGGTGCCGTCGGTTCTGGGGCGGTTCTCAAACCAAGGAGGACCCACGGCAGCTGATGTTTCCAGTCCACAGCGGTGCAGCGGGCCATGAGGGACGCCTTCAGGGATCTGTGGAACCGCTCAACTAGGCCATTGGCCACCGGGTTGTATGCTGTGGTGGTGTGATGCGTGGTTCCCAGCAGCTGAGCCAGGGCGGACCATAACTCAGACAGGAAGGCGGGGCCCCTGTCGGTTGTGATGTTGTCCGGGACGCTGAAGCGGCTGACCCAACTGGAAAGCAGGGCTGGCGGTGGCTTCTTGCATCGGTGTGGCTTCGGGCCACCTTGTTGAGCAGTCTACCACCGTCAGGAGGTATCTGGACCCGCCTGATGGGGGAAGGGGCCCGACGACGTCAACATGAATGTGGCCGAAACGGCGCTCTGGCTGCGGGAACTCGCCTATCCCGGACTGTGTGTGACGACCCACCTTGCTGGTTTGGCACTGCAGGCACTGTTTCGCCCAAGATGTGGTGTCCTTCTGCACCCCGTGCCAGAAGAACTTCTTTGACAGCAGCTTGGCCGTAGTTCTGCCAGAGGGATGTGAGAGGCCGTGAATGATGTCGAATACCTGGCGGCGGCGTGAGGCTGGAACCAAGGGGTGGGGCTGACCCGTACTGATGTCGCAGAGGAGAATTGGGCCCCTGGGGGTGAGGGTCACGTCCCGCCACTTAAGGGACGTGATGGCGGTGCGGTAGGCTGGGGTTTCCGGGTCAGCGGCCTGTTCCCTGCCGAGGTCGTCGTAGTTTACCCAGAGCTGCACTGCGTTCAGCTCGACTCTGGAGAGGGTGTCTGCTACGGGATTTTTCCTGCCGGGGAGGTACCTGACGGAGCAGGTGAATTCAGTGATGGCTGAGAGGTGGGGCTGCTGCCTGGAAGATCATGCGTCCCCCTGCTTAGTGAAAGCGTGAACCAGTGGCTGGTGGTCCGTGAAGGTTGTGAAGGTCGTCCCCTCCAGGAGGAACTTGAAGTAATGGACTGCGCGGTACATCGCGCAGAATTCCCTGTCGAAGGTGCTGCAGAGGGTCTCTGCGGGGTTGAATTTCTTGCTGAAGAAGGCGATGGGCTGGGGGGCGCCATCAATAACCTGCTCCAGGACAGCACCACTGGCAACGTTGCTGGCGTCTGTTGTCAGCTGGAGGGGGGCCTTGGGATCTTGGTGTGCCAAGGCGGTTGCCTCGGCGAGGGCAGCCTTCGTCAGGGAAAAGGCCTGCTGCTGGCTGGGTCCCCAAGACAGGGACTTTGGTTGGCCTTTGAGAACTTCCGTCAGGGGGGCCGTGGTGTGCGCGACCCCGGGGATGAACCGCCTGTAGAAGTTCACCATCCCAAGGAACTCCTGGACGGCCTTGACGGAGGTGAGGGTGGGGAACCTGGTGACGGCTGCTACTTTTAATGAGAGTGGGCGGACGCCTGCCAGGGATACCTCATGGCCAAGGAAGTCAGCTTTCTGGACGCCGAAGGTGCATTTGTCAAAACGCACTACGAGGCCATTCTCTTGGAGGCACTGCAGGACTGCCCGGATGTGCTTTTGGTGTTCACTGTGAGATCTGGAAAATATGACGATGTCATCAACGTAGCAGACGCAGAACTTCAGGTCCCCGAGGATACTGTCCAAGAGCCGCTGGAAGGTCGCCCCGGCATTCCTCAATCCGAAAGTGGAGAAGGCGAACACGTAGGACCCGAACGGCGTGATGATGGTGGTCTTTGGTATATCCTCTGGTGCGACGGGTACCTGAAAGTATGATTTTAGAAGGTCTAATTTAGTGAATACCGTGGCTCCGTGAAAGGAGGCCGTGAGGTCTTGCATGTTCGGCAAGAGGTAGTGGTCAGGCTCCGTTGCAATGTTGAGACGCCTGTACTTGCTGCAGGGTCTCCAGGAGCCATCCGGTTTCTGCACCATGTGGAGGGGGGAGGCCCACGGACTGGAGGCCTTTTTGCAGATTCCCATCCGCTCCATTTCAGCGAATGCCTTCTTCGCCTCCTGAAGGTGCTGTGGGGGAAGCCTTTGGAACTTCGCATGTGTAGGGGGCCCTTTAGTTGTTATGTGATGGTATATGCCATGTTTGGCTGGGGCCCCAGGGACTTGGCGGAGTTCGGTCTTGAACACTTTGGGAAACTCCGTCAGCAGGTGTGCATACTGGTGGAGGGCGACGAAGCTGATGGTGGGTGCCTTGGGTCCCGCTGTCAACAGGAGAGACCGGCAGGAGTCAATGTCGAGGAGGCGCTTACGCCCCACGTTGACTAGCAGGCCGAAGTGCGCAAGGAAGTCAGCACCCAGGAGCAGGGTCCCTACGTCAGCGACGATGAAGTCCCAGGAGTAATTCTGGCCTAGGATGGAGATCGACAGGGGCCTGGTGCCGTAGGAGAGGATGGGGGATCTACTGAAACTGGCCATAAGTGAGTCAAACATCTAGCAAACTTAATCACTTGTGTTTGGGGCACATTAAAAAGCAGTAAGGTCCTGCAATCATACAAAAAATAACACTACCAATACTGCAGAAAAGGACTGCTAGCAAAAATACATGCGTTAAGAAAATTACTCATGCAGACAATGCTTCTTGCAAAAAAAATACCTATAGCAAAAAATTATCTAGTGTGCAGACAATACCACTAGCACAGAAACAAATACTGTACACATACTCTAAATTCTACAGTCAATGTTGCAAAGAACATGAAATCACAATACGTACAAATAAATAGCATGCCCTCATGAATACTCATGCATCCTGACAAATAGGGTACTATCCTTGAATACATGTACTGAGCAACTGGGAAAAGCTTATCAAAGATGGCAACCCCATCTAGGGACCAGGCTGAGAAGACGACAGCACATTGCAAACTTTGCAAATACAGCACGACACTAAAACTACAGTACAGTATACGAAAGGTATTTTCTGTGAATATGAATGACCATCAAATACCGACCCACATACTACTGAATGACTATCAAAATACCCATAGTACCATACAAAAATAATAGACAAAAACATGAGTACATACACAAGTGTAACCTCCAATTGCAGTATACAAAAATCATACAAATATAAAAGAAAAACTGTCTTGAGTTAAGAATAAAATATTCTAAAACATATTAACTTAGCCTTTGAGAACTAAAGCATAAACCTAAACAAATCCTAACCATAGAAAGATAAGCACAGATATACTCAGATTAGAATACGCCGGCAATAAATGACCACTAAAAATATTAAAACACCTGAAAATCCTCTAAGATTGCACAGTCACTGCTTGCTTTAGAAAAGAATGTAAAATGTGCTGAAACATGATGAAATACCCCCAAATCACTTATCCCCAAGTAAAGAACTCTATATCAGGTTAATGGACATAAAGATACACTGATTACTAAAGTGAGACTGTTTAACACAGGAGACCTAAGGGAGCCAGATTTGTATGCACTAACCCACTGGGATTGCAGTGTGGGGATTTGTGCAGATGCACGAACAGGCTAAGTAAAAGTACCGTAAGTAAAAGTGCAGTAATAAGTTTGTGATGAAACAACTTACATTGCAAATTCTGCAGGAAAGTTTTTTTATTCTTACTGTAAATCTTCAGCTGAAATCCTTTATGGACAGTTGACAGACTGTCAACCTAAAGAGCTCCGAAGGGAAATCAGCCTGGCAGGAGAAACAAGTTACAGGCAGTCCCCGGTTAACGGCGGGCTAGATTAATGGCGATCCAGTTTTACGGGGCTTGTCTAGCGACGAAAATCGGCAATTTTCGGCGCCAAAAATCGCCGATTTCCGCTTATCAGCGCCGACACACACCTAACAAAGGCATTGCTAACTGAAAATCGGCACTTTTCGCCACCAATAAGCCCCAAAAATCACCAAAAAAGTGCCGGAAATTGCTGATTTTCAGTTGTCATCACACCCCCAGAACGGAACCCCCGCCGATAATTGAGGACTGCCTGTATAGGTAAGGTGATAAATAAATAAATAAATATGACAGAAATAAAAATAAAAGTGATACACCTGAACTTAGGAGACATCAGCAGAAAGCAGGAATGAATTTGCTGACTTGCTTAAACATAGGGAGATCAGAAGATTCCACAACTGCAATAGGTAAACTGTTCCACACTTTAGTTGTAACCAAGATAAAACTCCTAGTAAACTGAGTGGTATTGAATCTGATACTAGAAAATGACACACTGTTGTAGCAGCACCCTACCTAGTGGTGTAAGCAAAGACAGCTAGGTTGGGTAAAGAGTGTAGAGGATGCGTTTAGTCGTAGTACATTGTATGCAACAAAAATAATGAACTCACTTCATCTATGCCACAAATCAACCATGAGAGTTGACACAATAGATTTGACTGATGACATACCTCTATCTCAGAGTTTGAGATGATAGTCAGTATCTGAAGACCACACTTGAACACAATACTCCAAACAAGGAAAAAGTTAAGACAATTAGATATGACAGATTCATCGTGAAACATTCAAAAACATTTCTGCCAGTTTATTATCAAATGTACAACTAAAATTTTATGAGTCACTGCCATTTAAAACTATAAATACCATTTAAATGTAAATTGGGATGCAAAAACAACAGTGATCTGCATCGACAAAGTATCATACTTTTGTGTTTTAGAAGGGTTAAGCCTCATGCCCCAAAGCCTACTTTACTCACGAAGACATGCCAGATCTCTACTCTAGGACTCTGCAACCATAGACCTTTATACAGAGAAGGAACAACAGCTATAAGAAAGCATCATCAGCATATGCAATGTTTGTCCTCCAATCTTGCACATGTCATTAGTACAGATATTATCCAGCAAAGGCCCGAGATCACTACCTAGCAGAACACCTGCAATTACATTACTAAAGCTACTACACTGGCCATCAGCAGAGACCCTTTGGTTTGCCTATTAAAAATAATTTAAAATATAAATTTTCATAAAATTTATTATATGGATACTTACCTACTGTTAAAGTTATCTTACATCTCCTCGCCTATCGGTGCAGAGATGTAAGGTAACTTTAACAGCAAGATTCATCCCAAATAATAATATACGATCCACCAATTCCCAATAATTTTAGCCTGAAGATAAGAGCTTTATGATTCATGCAGTCTAAGGCTGCACTAAAATCTAAACTGATCATATGTGCCTAACGCTCATCAAGAGAGCTGCAAGATGACAGATATTGGCAAGTGCATTGCAAGTACAAAGGTATTTACAAAACCCAAACTATAATGCTGGTAGCAGGGTATCATCAACAAACCTACAAAAATGCATGAGTATGACAATGATCATATTTTAATGAATTTACAATATAGTATTGTACAGTACTACTAATTACAAACATATTTTACTCTTTCTAGAAACTGGAGAAGCTAAAACTCCTGTACGATGGTATCATCGAGCTTACAATTTTCTTTTTGGTTTTGATAACTCTCCAAAGGCAAAGGTAATGAATACATTTGTGTATATCAAACAATCTTTACATCTTTTTTGTAAACTGCAATGTACTTGAGAATTCATTCTGAAATATGTACTTAGGTTTCCTACTTGAAAGATCTTATTTTGTAAATTGGCATGTACGATTTGTCAAAACTTTACATTGAATTACAACTTACAGAACATAACATTTTGTAAGTTCACATACAGATTAAAACTTGAATGCCTTGTACAGTATACTCACAAAAAGAGCTTACATTGAAAAGTTCTGTACTCTATTTCTCAATAACCTATCAAACTAGAGGATGGATAGTTATAGGAAACAAGCCCTTTATAAACTAAACAGTCTGAACAAGTAATATCTTATGTACAGTATAGTTGGAACTTTTTGTGCTTGAACACTAAAGTTCAAATAAAAAGTACTAAATGCCAAATAAGGGATTAATGACTGAGTAATATGCCTAAATTGTTAGGATTTGATGAGATATGCATTTTAGCATAGATTTAACTTACTTGTTGCAGTACAGCCTATATTTTTCTTACATTTAAGTAACTTATCATGCAAAAACACAAATTATATAATATTAAAATGTTTTGGTTAGGACATCTTTAATAGTAACAACGTATAAAAGTTTATCATAGAACTATTTTTATTTTCACCCAAACCCATCAGTCATAATTAGCCTTATCCTCAGTGTGACAAATTCCCTAAATGTATCTTTTGTTGTACTGAGAATAGAAGCGTAACTAGAAACTTGTGTTCAAGCATTTGTCCCTCTAACCCATTGGTAGTACAGTATTGACTGTTTTCCTCATTCTTATTATTCAGCAGGAAAGAAAGGACTGAGATGTGGGTACTTTTGTTTAGGATTGTGTTTGTATATATATAAATTGTTATGAACACTTCATTTGTTTCATGAAAAAATCCATCATTCACAATTAGCCTGAATCAATATTTACATGGGAGGTAGATTACTTGAGACCCAGCTTCTGTGAAGCCCTGATGAGTCTAGCAGAGCTCTTCAAGACAGGATAGGATAAAATCAAATTTCTTTGTGATCTCAAAAGGCTCTATGAATATTAAAGTCTTGAGATTGTACATTGTGATACTTTAAAGCAATGCAGAGATCAACCAGTGATTAGGAAGGGACATAGTGTGAACCTGGCAAGAACACATCTCAGGGAATAGTTGTGGGATGAACAGCCCTATTCCCTTGTGCCTGAAGCTACTGCAAGAAAAATGAGCAAAGATAGACGGACATTTCCATATACCTGCTTTTAGCCTCTTGAAGGCAACAGAGAGCTCAATCTCATGCACTGCCCCTAAACCAGCCACCCTTGTCTGCAGAAACCTATAGCATGTGCATAACAGCCTTGAACATCATATTCTTGGAAATGTACTCCCTCTGCTGATTCTTCGACAGGGGTAAGCAGCAACAACACGGGTTGGAAAAATCATTAGTGCAGCAGGGGCAGTGGGAGCACCAAGGCTTCTCATTGCAGGAGGACTGGTAACATCAGCAGCACACGTGTTTGATAAACAGGCATAGAACAAGTATTCCTTTGTTGAAGTTACTCCATGACTTCAGAAAGGTCTGGGAGAGCAGGAGCCAGAGGTTAGTAAAACAACAGTGACCCTGGAAGAGAAGGCATTGCACTTGCAACCAGGTATAGGAGTGTTGGGTGAAGAGATTATAGTGTTAACATCAATAAGCCAGCATAACAGAATGATGCAGAAGCAGTCAAAGGTGAAGCATCACACTGATTAGTAGAGAAGGCAAGCAGAGAGGCAGGTCTAGGCAGCCGAGTTGAGGGAATGGTCCAGCAATCAGGCAGGACAGGCAGGCAAGCAGTTGAAGGAGCAGTCAGTGATGAAGTGACTGAACAGATGTATGCCAGATAGCATGGTCATGGTTAAGGTAGTGGTAAGACCTAGATTCAGCACATCAGTAACAAAAACATACGAATAATTACAGGTGCATGTAGACCTAGGCTTGGGACCAGTTAGCAGACTACTGTACTCTAAAGTTGTAAGTATGCACAACCTTCACTACTAAATACGTCTCATGACGCTAAAAGTTTTTACAGAAATTTATTAAAAAAATACCTAAAGTGGAGCCCATGATGGATGGCATAAATGGACAAGTAGTTCATGATTACATTAGCAAACAAATGCTGATTTAAACTTCTGCACTGTTTTTGCAGAAATTTACAGTCAAAAATACAAAGTGGAATCAGTAATGGACAGCGTAAGTGGACAAGAAATTCATGATTACCTTAACAAACAAATGCTGATGTAAACATCTATACTGTTTAACAAGTAAGAGTATACGCTATATAAATTAAGAGTATATAAGGAGCTACCAAATCTAAGCAGCAGAGTACACAGTATGAACGTTATCTGGAGAGAACAAAATAAAATATATTTAAAATCTGATATAATAATTAGCGTGAAGTGGTGTCAGCTGCTGACTAGTCATTCAGTAGAAGTGTAACATAAAACAATGAAAATGTAACAATTGCCATATATAAAAAATTACTGTAAATTAAGAAATAATACTTACAGAAAGATGGCAAGACAGTCTTGAGTACTGTAACCACTAATTACTAACACAGTTGTTTTAGAGTAAGCAAATCATGATGCTAATAGAGAACAGTCAGTTTTTATATCAAAACTTGACTTATATAAAGTCAGTAACAGTATTTTGCTCTTAATAACATGAAGGGAAAAATAAAAAAAAGTCCAATTTACTAAGATACATAAATGCTTACAGGCTGATGACATGATACAGACTTTTATTAACTAGTTGGAATACTTATAGGAAGATGGCAAGAGATAACCTTTTAAGTAACTGATGATTACTAATACATTTTTTAAGAGAGTATAAAGTATGAAAACAAGAGCAGAGTCAAATAATACAAAACTGAAGAGTTTAAACCCAACTATTGAGGAAAGTTGCAGAGATTTCTTATGCTGAGTTACTACAACTCAAGACACAAAAGAATGAGGGAGTAGTTACAAACTACCATTGGGTCAGAGGTGCATACTGTATATACATGGACAGTAATTTCTCACTTTTGTGGTTCTTCTGTCTTCAGAACATCAGGAGTGTCTGGAGAAATTTGACACTGAATGAGGCTAATTATAATTGATGTGTGTCATGAAATTATTACATACAGGGTCTTTATCATAAAAACAAACTTTGCCATTAACCTTAGTAATGTGTAATTTTTGTGCAACACTCATTAACCATCTATGCATTCCTTATTTCTCCCCCACTCTATCTTGGAAGACCTTCCCACTATTTTCACCTTTACTGTATTTGCTCCTTTGTTTTTAATGTCACCTAAGAACTTGTCTGTAATTTTGTTTTATTACAAATGACAGGAGCAGGTAAATGCCATGAATGCTCATCTGGTCGAAATCACCAACTTGCATCAGAAGCGCTGGGAGAAGATTGTACTAAACACCATTTTGGTTTCCATCCTCGTTCTTGCCGGGGTTCTCTTTACATTTTTCTCTATCAACCCTTTCACGGAAGAGGAAGTTCACCAACTTCAGCAAGACAAATTGAGGGAGCTTGGATATGAAAATATTCTCCAGTGAAAATACTGGATATCCTGTTCCAAGGGATAACTTCTAAGTCAAATTGAAACCTGCATATTTTGCAGCTTTCCCCTTTCCATGTGCTTGCCATTCACCTTGCTTTGCAGGACTCCTCTCAATCAAACAAAACATGTTTTGATAATACTTTTGGATGTTAAAACTAATGATGAGGAAAAATAAGAGGTAGTTGTAGGCATATGGTCTAAAAAAAAATTTGTTACCTTATCTGTCTATAGAAATATAAGTTCTATCAGTTTACGTAACATCCATGACACCAGTGATGTGATAATTGTTGTAAAGTCATTCCAAACATACCATAAACTGTAATGTTTCATGGAGAAATCATTGGTTCATTCAAGTATTGCATTAATGGAATTTTAGTTTTCAAAAGCTTCGACTAGCAGTGTTCTAGACTAAAGGTCTAAATTATAGATGTCCCTGTGCAAAAAATAGTTAACTACCATAGAAGTTAGGTTTTCAGTCTTAAGTAAAAAAGTATTACCAATAGTGACAGCATGTTAAAATTTCTTTATGTAGTGTGATTCAGTGAAATGATCATACAATGCAGTAATTGTTATGCTGATATGTACTAAAAGTTCCAGTGTATATTATTCCCAAGATGGTATGACTTTATAACATCTTCATAAGTTTTGATATCAAGGACTCATACATGCAGTGGTATAGTTAACTGGTGGTGTGACTAGGGGTGTCAGGGTGAAAAACAGCCATCTGGTCATAGAGCTTATATGTACATGCAACGCTGACTTCTGCCTTGACAGAATACTGTAATACTAACTATCCAGTGGGCTTAAGATGTTAGCCGAGTAATTGGCCATTGCCAGTTTTTAAGTTGATAGTATTGAATTATAAGCAAACTCTTTGGTTTTATATCCTTAAATGTTAGATGTTAGCTTATCTTCCTTGCAAAACTTTGGAATCTTTTTGACATTGTTCGTTGTAACTCAAGCCAAAGTGGCGTAAGGTTATGTCACAAATGTTATTGAACCCAGGCCTTTCTGGTAGAAGCTTTTTTTGTACAAAACTAGAATTTACCTCTCAATCTTTTACATTTAGTGGTAATATTTAGATGATGATCCTTATCCTAAGAATATATGTCTGTCGGATGTGAAATCTTTTGTCTACTGGATAGCTCTACAAATTTCACAAACATGTCATCTTTAACAAGTAAGCAACTTTCCCATGGTATGATGTTCTGGCTTTCTTCAGAAAAGTAGCAGGGGATTCCCAAACCTTTTTTAAAGGGTATCCTATCATCTATTGTTGTGTATCGTAAGTTACCTTCCACACCTGATGTGACTTCCCATGTGAAGAGACAAAAATAAAGCTCAATCATTGGAAAGGACAGAACTTCATTGTTAAGAGAGGTACTTGGTGTGAACCTCTAACTTGCACAAAACTACTTGAATGGTTTTGAAGCCTCCCCATCACTGAGAAAACTAATTGAAAAATGACAAATTTTTAAGTAATTTGTATTTTTCCTAATATACAAACCTGAGGTCATTACATAGGAGATTTATTGTCAGTGCAAGCTGGAGCCGGCCGTTTAACTAAACACAAGGTTGATATTGGTAGTTGGCTACCAATGGTAGGGGAGGTTTCCCCACCATCCAGTTGGTACACATTCACTTTACCTTTTGGCCAAGGAAGCAGAATGAGTGGTGGCTAGAGGTGGGCCATTTATGTGAAGGAATGAAGAAACATCCATATACAGTAAACCCTCGTATTCACGGTCTCACGATTCGTGGACTCACCTATTCACGGATTTCTCTATGGAACATATATACGCATTATTAGCAGAAAATCCGCCCATTCACGGTATTTTTCACTGAGATATATTCACTAATTACTGTATTTTCATCTCATTTTCATGATTAAATGCACTTTTAGAGATAAAACTATTAAAATACTGGGGTAGTGCTCGAGTTACGATTGTTCACCTTACAAT
The DNA here is from genome assembly GCF_040412425.1 of Macrobrachium rosenbergii. Classification (NCBI taxonomy): domain Eukaryota; kingdom Metazoa; phylum Arthropoda; class Malacostraca; order Decapoda; family Palaemonidae; genus Macrobrachium; species Macrobrachium rosenbergii. The sequence goes on from NC_089777.1 coordinate 29,816,119, forward strand.
AATTCGATTTTGCAATGGGATAAGCAATTGATACAAATACGGCAATATCCATGAAATTTTAAAATTTCACGCAGGCACAGGCAGCAGTGTACAATCAGGCAGCGAGAGAGACCAAATTACAATAAACCAGCTTTTCCTCCAACTCTTTATCCCATCTTCTACTTTAAAAGTACCAGAGAATGATAAAAGTATTGTTAGTAACGTTATACTCTTGCGTAAATGCGTACAGCCATAAACAACCGACCGAGAAACTTGTTTTGTTTATCACCGAATCGGATAACAACAGCCCTTTTGCTCGTATTTCAACCATTGTACGGTAATACACAATTACCATAGGTTATAGTAAGAATGACGTTAAGTAGAATAGGACTGATATATTTTTACGTTATACCCTTATACGGTATGGATAAAAGATCGGCAAGGAAATATACTGCTAAATTTGTGCTACAAGTTGTAACTGAAGCTGAGAAAACAATGTTCAAGCTGCTAATGACTATAAATTATCGTGCATCGGCAACATGGATGAAACTCAACCTTAATTAAAATTGGAGAGAAAGTATTTTAATCAAAACTACTGGGCATGAAAGAACATAAAGCTCGTATTATGATGAAATCAAGTGAAAATAGCATACAGAATCTTGATTTTTTACACAAAACAAATGCCCCCAAACGGCCAATGCCATCTGTTAACGAAAAAAATAGCTAAATTAATTTCACAACGGAACGTATTTAAGTTATATTTCAACTTAAAAACACTTCATACAGTATAACAAAAATAACCTTGCCCCTTATAAATAAAGTATCTAGAGATTCATTTACACTAACTAGAAGCAAGAAAAGCGCCTGAACCGAGTTAAAATGGCGAAAATAACCACTAAACCAAAACATTGATCGTAAAAGCAATACAGATTTCCAAAAATACGTATTTTTAAATTTCCAAACAACGTACAATCAGGCATCGTCACGGTATGCGATACATTGGCCGAGAGGCTGGAATAGGTACATTAATTCAATGATCGCAATTTTGTGCGTTTATAATACAAAAGCAATGGATTAAGAATATATTTACAAAATATTATTGGATAAGCAACAGTGAATTAAGGCATAACGAAAGACCAACTTTTAAAATTCCATCCATTAAAAAGGAAAAATAATAAAAGATTGTTAGTAACCTTATACTCTATTCATTACGCGGATAACAACTGATTTGTTTGTATAAACAATTACATGATATGTTTTAACAGAGTACACTATACTGCAAAATTAAGCTGCAAGTTGTAGCTGGCGCTGAGAAAAGAATGTTCAAGCTGCTAATGACTATAAATTATCGCAACATGGATGAAACTCGACTGCAAATAAAATTGTATTTTAATCAAAACTACTGGACATGAAAAAACACATACTGCTGTTTTCATATAAAAGTGTAGTGTTAATGAAATCAAGAGAAAATAATTCTTGATTTTTTTTGTTTACACAAAACAAAAGTCTACTAACGAAAAAATAAATTTCACAATGAGACATATTTAAGTTATATTTCGACATAAAAACACTTCAGATAACTTTGTAAATGAATTATCATAAGTGACTCTGCATGAAATGCATCTAAAGACCAGAATTAGCTGATATTAATAATTACTATAACATTTTAAAAGATCCATGGAAAAGATGCACATATATTTTGATGTTTGTATACTTTACAGTATAATGTAGGCTAGGCTGTCATATATGTGGCTTATCATGTCATCTGCATTGAACCTGTACCAAATACCCTAGTATAAAGTATACTGTGTAGGCTAGGATGGTACTATATTCGAGATATGTTTTTTTCAACAAACGATGGGTTTTGGAACCTAACAACAAATGATACAGTGAATTAAGGCATTTTTAAAAGAACATTACGTTGAACCTACATGTGAACAGAGTACAGTATACTGCAATGTAGGCTACGCTACGTATACGTATATATGTAGTAGGATAATAATTCTTGTCTGTTATTCAATTTCTCTTTGTATTGAATTATCATTTTTAGTTTTTAATTGTCTGTTTCAACTTTATCAAAATAGGCAGTTCCCTAAGTGTTTTATGTTTTTTTCAACAAATGATGGGTTTTTGGAACCTAACCTCATTCGTAAGGTTCTATAAGCATTTTTATTTTTGTGTTTCAACTATCAAAATAGGCAGTTCTAAGTGCTTTTAGATGGGTTCTAAGTATTCGGTTTTAGCTATTTATGGGGTGTGTGCCCCCACAAACACAGGAGGTTTACTGTATTTGACACTCACTAAGGCTTAGTAGAAGAATCTCCAATTCTATGTCCACAGACAGGTGGAAGAAGAAAACAGCTAAAAAACCAAAGAGAGTTGTATCTTGGTCATGCAACAACTGTAGAAAGGACACGGTAGTGCAACATCTGTACGATCGAGCACCTTCGTCTTTGGAGAGCAAATCTTTGGCTAAGGACGTTCGGTAAACTGCAGCAACGTTAAAAAAGTCACGGCCGTGCAACATTATGGCAAAGGCAAGGCTACATCTGCCTACCCAAGGCCTCTCTCTTCCTCTTCATACAACAAAGGAAAAAACATGGTTGTGCAACATTGCATGGCTGCAAATTATTCCTTCCTTGGAGAGCATGTCTTCAGCTTAGACATCCGGAAAACTGCAACGGCATTGCTGAAAACGGCAACCAGGAACTATTCTTGAAGGAAAAATGCGAGGAACAGAGGTCCAAGTACACTAGGAACTACTCTGGCACTGAAGATACGCTCATCCGTGTCCCAAAGGACAATGGAAGGAAGGAAGGGGAAAGAAGATAATCTGGGCGGAAGCAGCATTGATGGCAGATGCACGGACAGGGAGGAACGTCTGGGGAAGACAGTTGTGGCCTATGGCAAAAGATGAACAAAAAGGTTTGACTTCAGCAAATCCAACATTGAAAGGTGGGGGGAGGGGGAGCAGCTCTTATAGCCATGACACACACCAAAGAAGCACAAACACCTGAACCGAAATTGACTAGCTGAACTCCACACACTGGCTGTCGCTCCAATGGTGAGTTGTCTTTCTCCAGTCACCATGTATTCTTCCACCCATCATCTCTTGAAAGGTAAGAAAGAAGATGGAGAAACTGCAATACAGCACACGACAAAAAGAGGAAGAGAAACGAAGAAACTTCATCAAGGAAAGCTTCCTGGGACTTCTCAGCCTTCAAAACAGGAACAAGAGGATGGGGAGGGAGCACACAAAGCCACCCCCCTCGGGGCGGAGCAAAAACCTTAGAAGAACAGCTGCTGTTTTTGGAGACGACTTGCTAAAATCGGAAACTGTTTAAAGGTCCCGCAACATCAATCTCCGCTTCTTCCTCCTGTCAAGGAAGAGGGGGAATCCATGCTGGAAGGCACCACACTGTAGCAAGAGAACCCTCCTCCACCTCAATGCGTCTTGAGCTGTACATAATCTGAAAGACTAAAATATTATAACATTCCAAGTACAGTAATTGTGTATTCGAAAGAAAAAACCTGCTTGTTCAGAGAGAAAACACTTCAGAACAAACAGAAAAAGATGTAAAACAAGGTTGAGAGGATGTCTAAAGATAGAATGGTCGGTGGCAAAACAGGACACTCTCCTTGGGTGCATAATAGAAAAGAAGATATAACAGAATATAATAGAACAAACACCAAGGCTAAGACTAAGCTGGGTTTGTGTTATATCAACAGGTAAGACCAAGTTAGAGAGGGAATTAAAGAGAAAGACACTCAGGCTAAAACGAGTTAACAGCAACTATGCAGCAAGAAAGAGCGAAACAACAAAATGTAATAGAATATAACTTGTTGCATTATTCCAAAATAGGCAAAATATCTCAAAACAAAAATGAAAGAATAATTAAGAATCAAATTGAATGGCAGGCAGCGAAAGAGACACATCTGTCTCAGACACGGCCAAAAGGAAAAGTGAATGCATACCAACTGGATACTTCCCCTACCATCGGTAGCCAACTACCAATATCCATCTTGTTTTTGCTTAAATGGCCGGCTCCAGCTTGCGCTGAAAAAATATCCCCTATGTAAAGACCAAGGGTTTGTATACATGTAAACAGTGATGGAAGTAGGACACTACCTTATCCCACAACAAAACTACCAAATCCTTGCTGGGAGTGGAGCTGCCAACAACAGGAAACCTAAAAGCTGGAAAATGCCACCTAGGCTTTAAAAGGCTTATCAGTACTTGTAACTTTTAGGAGGCATTGTTCTAAATCATTAATGGCTAGAGACTGGGCTGACTTGTCTTAAGAATCCACCTCCAGTTCTCTTCTGTCAAGTATTACAACTGAGAATTCCAACCAAACCAGTTACGTAGCTCCTTACTCAAGGGCTAGCTCCCTCCTTAATCTTTGCAAGGTAAGGTATTCAGCAACTGCTTCACCAAATAGAGGGTCTTAACATTATTATGTAGTAATTTACAAAACTTAAGTTTCATTATTAGACCCCAGGTTCACCTGCAGGATGTGTTCTTGAATGATTGGTCAAAAAGAGTGAAAACAAACTGAAGGGAACCTAAGAAAACTAAAAGCAAAAATCAGTGCAGCTAAAGGCACAGTAGGTGGTACCCTTCTACTGGGAGATGGGAGGGATCAGAGCCTGGAGCACTTGAGATAACTGCAGTAGTTTGCTAGCTGATAAGGTAACCATAAAGCCATAAGTAATAAACAATAGTCCTCAAGAAACCCTCTGCCAAACCATGAAGTACATACAACAATTGTGCTCATTTATAATTTCAGCTTTGCTGGAAATATTTAACTCAGCACTCAATACAAAATTTGTTGTAAATGTTTTTCCATGAATATTAAAGCCCTTATTTGCCTTCACACTGAATTTAATACGCTGTAGCTATGGCTTACAGTATTTTGTACAGACCAAGATAAAAACAAAACAGTACGCTAATGGTATTGATGATAATTGAAGTCAATTTAGAGTTAGAATTACCTTGTATATTTAGTCATAATATTTAAAAATTACAAAGAGAGGGGAAGGTTGTACTTAGTACAGTACCCTATCATTTTATTTACCTTGTGTATTTACTTGAAATACAGACTGCTCCCAGTTATCAGCGGTGTTGGTTATCAGCATTTCGGTTTTATGGTGCTTGGCTAATGACATTGTTAACCCAATTTTTGGTGACAGTAAGTGATTTTCAGCATTGGTAAGTGGTTTATTGGCATCAGCAAGCAATTCATCAGTGTCAGCAAGTGGTTTATCGGGATCGGCAAGCGGTTTATCGGCACCATAAGTGGTTAATGGCGCTTATGACATCGTATGTACACATAAATATCGCCATTTTCAGATATCAGTGCTCGGCTGGGAACAGAACCTCCATCATTTACCAGGGGCTGGCTGTACTTAAAAATTACAAAAACAGAAGGTTGCACCTGGGTATTGTATTATTCGGTATAAACATTATTATCTGCTGACAGATCTCTTGACCTTTGTGTTTTACAACAAAATTCTTGGAAGGTGTGATCACAAACTTTCCAATGTTGCAGTGTATAATCATTTCATTTTCGGTTTTTCTTAAGCTCATTTGTTTGATACAAACATACATAATACCTTCCAGTTTGAATTTTAATGAATAAAATATAACAGGACAAAGGTTTCTTACCGAGTCTATGATTCTCCCTACTGACTTAACAGCATATGGTCCATTGTGAGTTTGTAAACTGTACTATGCACAGTGCTTCAATCAGCTTCTAAGAAGGAAGCATTTGGATCTAGATACATCTTTGAGAGAAAACTCATTAATAATGGACCACCATGGGTCTCACAAGGGCACAAAGCACCCCATAGAATTTTTCACATAAAAACATTCTTAGAATTAGCCATATTTATGGTCTTCACAAATCCTAGTCCTTATTTTCATTTATGCAAATTGTCTGCTGGCTAGTAATATTATGGGGTTTTTTTGTCTATGTTGCTAGTTAGAAGGGTTTCTGGTTGAGCATATTGCCATATAATTAAATTCTTTTCTTTCATCACACTTGAATTTATTCCTTCTATAATAGTTCTTTTTGTTCATATGTACAATTTTTTTTTGAAGTTTCAAATTGATTTTTTCATTACCAATTGAGTGAGATTTCACCACCATAACTGAGTCGAAACTAAAGTATTTCAAGTAGTTATTCGAGTTGTTTTTAAATAACACTTCTTCCACATAGCTCGCATAATCCTTTTCAGTCCTCGAGTATTTTGGTTATGTGGCCTGACTTAAGTGTTAACTAGAGGCACAACACTTATACCAGTTATACTGAAAACATTCAGTATGCTTACAATATTCACATTAGCTTAGGGAAAAAATAGATACAGTAACAGTAGAAAAAAATGTCATGCAAAACACAGGCACCATAAATACATCAGGCAAAAAGACAACAGAATTACAAATAATAGGAAATAAATTACAGGTAACAGGAATACAAAGATATCACTAAACCTTAAAAAAAGAGAAAAGATAAACTAGCTTATCAAAACAAAAATTTATAACTAAAGTTATCAACACCAAACAGGTTTACAATTAGCACATGAGCGAACTATTCTAAAAACTTGCAAGTTACCTACCAACACCACCCAAAACCATAGGGGTAGTGCCATCAGTGCACCTCTCATGGTGCACTGTAGGCATTACTTAAGGTTCTTTGCAACATCCCTCGGCCCCTAGCTGCAACCCCTTTCATTCCTTTTACTGTATCTCTATTCATATTCTCTTTCTTCCAATTGTTTCATACTGCAACTGTAGAGTTTTCCTCCTGTTAAACCTTTCAAACTTTTCTACTCCCAATTTCCTTTTTATCACTGCATGACCTTATAGGTCCCAGCACTTTGCCTTTGGTCTAAATTCTATATGCTATTATTCACCACCCATATCCAAGATGATCTCAAACTAATCCTACTATGAGCTTATATCACCAAAGGTTTGATTTGATTGTAACTTTTGAAATTTAGGCTGTCAAACCAAGTACTATAACCTCAAACGTTTATTGTAAAACAAAGATTTTCTCACCGACTGTGAGGGCATGGCTGTTTACAGAAAAAACTGTAATGTGCTCATGGCTGTTTACAGAAAAAACTGTAATGTGCTCATGGCTGTTTACAGAAAAAACTGTAATGTGCTCATGGCTGTTTACAGAAAAAACTGAAATGTGCTACAAACCTGGTTTGAGTTGGCTACTAACTGGACCAAACAGGTAATGCTCTCGAGTTTCTCTATCTTTTTTAATCTTGTTAATTCATCCACAGTAAAGATTCATGGGGTTAGATGTAAAAGTTCACTCCATGCTTCACTATTCTGTACTCTTTCTACTTGAAATCCCATTCTGTTCAGGCCTCTGTCCATCCTATTTCTCCATGATTTCCTAGGCCTGACATAACTGACCAGGTATCAAGGAAGGCAAGGCACTATGTGGTATCCTTTGCAGCTTTCACTTGGGGAAAATATGTCTAATCCTTCAAAGTGGAATCAAGCTCATATGCCTGAATAAGTTGCCAGATCTTCTCTATTTTGGCAAGATGATATTGTGTTTAAAGTCCATTTCAGAATTTTATACCGGTGGCATCTTCCTTTGAAGCAGATCACCACTCATAAACACAGGTTGTTCTGATGGGTCATACTAGCCGAGGCTCCATAATGAAGTACACCATGCACAGAATCTCTTTTAAGAGCCAAGGACAGTCAACAGCTACAGACATTCAAATGTCACCTTTTGGTTGTTAACATTCACTACTACACTCCACCTTAGTACACAGAAGTGTTGAAGCCCTCTAATTACTTCTGATGGTCCTAGAGCTTTTCCATTTTTCATCTTGCACAGCATTTTGCAAACCTCTTCAGATGTTATACTTTTTTTTTCATGGATACATCCTCCAGTTTGTATTAATTTTCTTCACCCAGTAGATCTCACAATTAATACCTCCATCAGTAATTTCATTTCAAAAGAAATCCTGACCTATGATAATCAAAATAAAGGTTTAACACTGAAATAAAATATGAACACTACATGTGTACACAAATATCATGATCAAATTAAACTGAGCACTACAGAATATAAAACATACCTACCATATAAAGAAATGCATTCTACACAAAGCTAAATAATTTAAGTAACTTCTACATAGAATTCTATTCTAAATAGTACTCACTGATTAAATAAAAGGTAAAAACTAGGACAGCAGCACGGGAACAGATTTCTGTCTAAAGTAAACAAAATTTTCATTACTGATCCTTTTCCTACTGATCACAATCCAATGTGCTTTTTAAACTGTAAGACCAAAATGTAGACACAAACGTTTAAAAAAAGTTGGTTTAGGATGGTTTTTGGCTGATATGAATGAATATGTAACATTAGGGCAGTATGGTATGGTACTGTGGCACTGACGGCCATTCAGTACCAGCATGGCAATGAAGATATGAATTTTATTCAAACAAAATTATTAAATGTTTGCATCAGTCACATTTAGTAATCAAAAGCTATATCAGACTTGAAACTTATATGTCAGATCTGACTTCTCAAGCCATAAGATGTACCATTTTCCTACTCAAAATCTCCATTCTCATATATAGTGTCTCGATCTAATGATACTTTTTTAATCAAGAAAATACTTGTAAAATAAAACCATATGAGATACCACTTTCCTACTCAAAATCTCTATTTTCATATAGTACTGTATAGGCTCTCATTCTAATAATACTTCTTTAATCAAGAAAATACTCATAAAATGGCAAGCTTCACACAATAAAAAGAAAACTTTTTTAAAACTGCTACAAAATATATCACTCCATGTCCAAGGAAGTGTGTTGATTTTTTCAGTCAATTACAGTGATATTTCAATATTTATTAGCATGCAAGACTATCCAGAAACAAAATTACAATTCAATAAAAACTAAATTCTAAAATTTTATGAATGAGTTAAGGTTAAAAATAAACAATAATAAAAGTTAAATTAAATATATTATTAAGAATAAAAAAAATATTTTGCATGTTATATAATTTTAAAACTACATTACAGTACTAAAGTGAGATCTTACTATGGGTAACTAAGCCCTTTAGGGTCAAGTCCCTTTGTTCTTACAGCAAGCGTAATTAAACCATCCAGGGATTTTGTTGATATTACAATAAACTTCTTATCTTTTATGTAAAGTACTTCCAGACTCACACCATCTTCAATTGGTATCTCCTGGTACAGACGAAATCCCTGTTGGTTAAAAGGTATATAAACTACAATACTAAACAGCACTGATCAGGATAAACTAAGCTGCCATACTTAACTCTTTTATTATATCAAAAACAAAAATTAATAAAATTAATGGTACTGCATACAAGATCTTGAAGAACTTATTCAATGTACTTACAGGCTCAGATATGCTTAGGGCTAATGTATTAATAAAGTTTAATATAATATCTTATGACAAAGAACCCTGCTCTTCTCTCAAATCATGCTAATCTGACAATACCTTTGTAAAGAACACTGAATAAGAAAGAAGTAGGTAATCTTGTTAAGATGCAAGCACAAAGTCTAACAGAAGAGGAAATAAAAATTATGTAAGACATTATTTTTCAACTTACCTCAATTGGGATGTACTCATAGACATACAGTGCTCTGTTTATCTCTGACAGTAACAATAAATACAGAGTACTGTCAATGGTAAAGCTGGCCTGATCCACTATACCATAGGCCTCAATAAACTGGAAAGTTTCAAAAACCTTTGCCTTTTTTGAATACTGATATATCTGGAAAGATAAACTTTTTACTAGATGCACCCATACACATGAGGGGTTTATAACTTGGTGATTCATAAAATAAGTACAGTACCATAACACAAACTGTTATATAGCACTGGGATAATCCACCATACTGACAATTTTAAAATTCTGATTATGGCAATCCCGCAATGACATTTCAAAAAATTTTACTGGACAAAAAAATGTGCAATTTGGAATACAGAAAACTGCTTGAAGTATTAAGGAGTTTTGTTGAAAAACTCTTGACAATAAAATTCTAACCTGCATCAAATGTAGAATATACTGTATTTCATCAATTTTGCATATGGAAAGTGCTTTCCAGTTAATTACGACACAATCTTTGGATTCAGAAATGTAGTAATTTTCTACAATTACAACAAAACAAAATACAGTAACTGTATTTTTGTTTCCCACAAACATAACTCTAATTTTCCTATAAATATATCACAGTATTTACCCAAACAAATACATGTGTGATATACATAATTTAAACTAGTATCATTTACCAGAAATTTTCATTTCCCCAAAAAGCCATTCACATTTCACACAAAAATAGGGTTCCAATCAAGATGTAAGTGCACATGGAAGACTTTCAGTAACCTCATTGCACAAAAAGGCTAAAAAAATATTTATTTTACATATCTAAGGTAGAGAGAATCTAGAATAGGACATTTATGATTATAAAAGACAGGTAAAGCAAATCTATAGGGAGATAAAAATATAGAATTAAACATCTATAAAAAAAATAAGGCAGGTTAACCCTTAAACGCAGAGCCTCTATTTACAAAAGTGTCTGCCGTATGCCGGCGGCGTTCGGGAGTTGGCGCCAAAGCGGAAAAAAAGTTTTTTTTAAAAAATCACAGCACATTTAGTTTTTAAGATTAAGAGTTCATTTTTGGCTCCTTTTTTTGTCATTGCCTGAAATTTAGTATGCAACCATCAGAAATGAACAAAAATATCATTATCATATATAAATATTGGAATATATGACAGCACGAAAAAGAAATTTCATATATAATTGTATACAAATCGCGCTGTGAGCAAAACGGTTAAAGCTAATGAGTAATTTTTTTTTCGTTGTATTGTACACGAAATTGCAATGATTTTGGTATATAACAAATTGTAAAACGATCAAAGCAACACAGAGAAAATATCACAAAATGATACATGAATTCGTAACGTGTGGACATAAAAAGTTTTTTTCAAAAACTCACCATAAATCAAAATATTGTGCTAGAGACTTCCAATTTGTTGCAAAATGAAAGTAATTGATTGAATATTACTAGACTGTAAGTGTTTTAGCTTACAATTGCAGTTTTTTACCATTTAGGTCGAGTTAAAGTTGACCAAAGGTCGAACTTTTTCTATTTATCGTGATTTATATGAAAATATTTCAAAACTGGTAAAAGCTACAACCATGAGTTATTTTTTGTTGTATTCCACATGAAATTGCGCACATTTTCATGTATAACACTTTATGTAACGCCTAATAGAAAATGGTGCAAAAATTACGACAAAGTGACTAAAGAAATTCTGAGATTTTCAGCCGAGTTACCGCGAGCGGAGGTAAGGAAAAAGTTTTTTTCAAAAATTCACCATAAATCAAAATATTGTGCTAGAGACTTCTCGTTTGTTGCAAAATGAAGGTAAATGATTGACTGTTACTAGAATGTAAGAGTTTTAGCTTACAATTGCATTTTTCAACCATTTTGGTCAAATCAAAGTTGACCGTAGGTGTAAATTTTGGCACTTATTGTGATTTATATGAAAATATTTCAAAACTGATAAAAGCTACAACCATGAATTATTTTTTGTTGTATTTTACATGTAATTGCGCACATTTTCATATATAAAACTTTATGTAACGCCTAATAGAAAGCTGTGCAAAAATTACGACAGTGACTAAAGAATTTCTGAGATTGTAAGAGCCTGACGCCGTCTCTTCCAAACACGTGTGTGTTCGTGTGTTCGTCATCCATCGGAGTGGCGAGACGTTTGGCGTCTTCACAAACAGAAACATACACAGTTTGATACAGATGATTTGTTGGAACATTATGAGTACATGATCAGAGTGCTTGCATGGCAATGCAAGTAGTGGTGATTGTACATACATCAAGACAACAATGGTTAGGGAGAAACAGACGGAAATATTGTATGGTTGAAATCGCGTTCCTTTAGAGAAAGAAAACGAGATGCTCTTGTTGTCTTGTCCACTCCAATGGACGATGAACACAAGAACACACACGTTTGGAAGAGACGGCGTCAGGCTCTTATAAGATTTTCAGCAGAGTTAGCTCGGACGTAAGGAAAAAGTTTTTTAAAAAATTCGCCATAAATAGAAATATTGTGCTAGAGACTTCTCGTTTGTTGCAAAATGAAGGTAAATGATTGAATATTACTAGAATGTAAGAGGTTTAGCTTACAATTGCATTTTTCGACCATTTCGATCGAGTCAAAGTTGACCAAAGGTTGAAATTTTGGCACATCGTGATTTATATGAAAATATGTAAAAATTGATAAAAGCTACAACAATGAATTATTTTTTGTTGTATTCTACATGAAATTGCACACATTTTCATATATAAAAGTTTATGTAAAGGCTAATAGAAAACGGTGCAAAAATTATGACAAAGTGACTAAAGAATTTCTGAGATTTTCAACAGAGTTAGCCGATGCTTTCTTTTGGGATAAGGAAGAAATTCGCGCATGCGCAGCTGGGTCACGCTTGTAAACAAAACAACAGCGTGATCCGTGAACTCCCAGCATCCCTCAAGGGGCGATTTAGAATTTTTCGCAAACGAGGCCTATAAGTATTTTTCCGCGAATATTTAAAAAAACTTTTTGTAGTCGACGTATTTTACGTCCACTTGGCACCCAACAGACAATTTTTGTCAACGTAAAATACATCCAGTCGGCGTTTAAGGGTTAATTGAAAATGGGGGTTACAAATGTGGGAACAAAGTTAGAAAAAAATCAAGGTGGAGATGGAAATGCTTACAGGATGATACACAGGCATTTTCTGTGTTCAGCAGGCAAGGTGTTAAGCTGGCCCAATTCCACTGGTAGTGATGCCCCCACCCCCCAAAAAAAATGGAATGGAAGTGAAACTAGACAAAATGGAGTAGGCAAGAGATGAAATGACTGATAATGTGGTAGTAAGATAAATGGAAAAGATGAACGTAAGAAAGAAGGTAATTATATACTTTTGGTTTACTCACCACAATTAGGAAGACCAGAAGATGAAAGCAAGAACTTTGGGAAAGGCTGTCAGATGCAGTGTCAGAGGAGCAGAGCTATATGGGATACTAATAGGAGGAAACCTATATGACCACATAGGAATGGACAGGGCTGTTTTGGGGTTATGGGCAGATTTAGTTTACGAGAATGAAATCAGGAAAGAAGGTCACACGAGTTCAAAGTAAAGTGTTGAAGTTTCTAAACATAATGTTTAAGCCAAGAAAAATGTTGATAAAAAACAATTGCAGAGAAGCTAAAACACTGAGTTCATAATGATGAAAAATATGGGTGATGCTTACTTAAAATAACAGAATGCTGCATACTAATTTACCATTGAAGGAAAGACAGATGGTGGCAAAAAGGCCCCGTCAAAAATTGAAAATGAAGTCAAGTAGTAGCAACAAAGCATCTGCAAATACAGCATCAAAAAGTGGTTGGTGGAAACTGCTACAAGAAGGCATACAAAATGCAGTAGAGGTATGCAGGGTGACATCAAGAAAAGGTTTTGAAGAGACACACTGGTGGAATCAAGAAGAGCAAAGGGCAACTGGAGAAAAGATTTCAGGACCTGGAAGGAAAGAGGAGGGAGGCTAAAAGGGAGGTGGTAAATGCAAAGAACAAATGTTATAAGGAATAAAATCATTATCTCAAAGCAAAAGACACAATACTTAGGGTAACAAAGTGGCTGAGGAAAGATATACAAGGGGCAAGGCACAAAAAATAACAAGTAAAAAATGCGCCAAAGTTCTTCTGCACAATCGAGCTTTCTGTACAGCATACAATGCTGTACGAAACTCTTGATGTACTGCAGTATGAAACTCTCGGCCATGACCGGGCACCACTCAGTTGCTCCCCAGATGTGGTAAAGTGAAGATGCGTCGGCGGCTGGCACCGTTAAACGCACAAACCATGGCTAACCTTAATCTTAAATACCACTAAGGGTAGAGGGCTACAATTTGGTATGTTTGATGACTGGAGGGTGGATGATCAACATCCCAATTTGCAGACCTCCAGCTTCAGTAGTTTTTAAGATCTGAGGCCGACAAGAAAAATTGCTGACGGACAGACAAAGCCTTCTCAATAGTTTTCTTTTATAGAAAACTAAAAATGGTTAAATGTACAATCAAAACAAAGATACTGTACATTAAAACAATGAGGCAGTATTTTAAAAACATGAATAAAGAAAATGAACTTCAACTGGATGAAATCTGAATAATAAGTGATAATGAAAATAAGGGCTCAAGAGGTTAAAAGGGCTCTCAGTTTGATGAAAAATGGGGAACCCTCATAACCATCTAGAATAACATGTGACTTGCTAAAAGCAACAAGAGAGCCAGTCATCCAAGCATTTACTAGAATACATGAGAAATTTATAAAGGGGTAGATAAGACAGGGAGGGTGGTAAGTGATCTACAGTATTGGTATATGAAAGAAAGGGGGGAAGCACTGTAATGTGGATATTATAGAGCAATTAAACTATGTGAGCAAGTTGAAAATATTGGAAACAGTGCTGAAAGAACAGCTGAGAAAAATGGTTAAAATCAATAACTGTTCATTTGGATTTTATGCCAGAGAGATGAACAGCTGGAGGAAACTGCAAGATAAGTACCAAGCAAAAAGATGAGAATGCTAAATCATTTATTTGTGGATCATGAAAAAGCATTTGACAGAGTGCTGTCATAAATGAATGGTCATTAACAAAGGCAGAGGGTACCAATAAGCCTCAATATGCTAGTGCTGTTACTATAACATAGCACTGGATCTAGTACTGAAGATAGTGACAAGTGCATCAGAACAACTTGCAATAAATGTTGGTGCCCCTCAGAGAGGTCTTTCTTGTTTACCACAGTAATTGGAGAACAACAAAAGAAAGCAGAAAAGGGGGTCCCTGGGAGCTACTTTATGCAGACGACCTAGTGTTAACGACAAAATCTGACGAAGATGTGATGGAAACACCGAAGAGAAGAGGACTGACTACATAATCAAAATAAAGCTTATGGTAAAAATTGGAAAGGAAGCAAAGGAATAACCACAATCAGATATGTGACTATGTGATTGTTGTAGGAAAGGTGTGTACCAAATATAACACACAGCATTATAAGAGGTCCTTAGGATTACACAATATGTATACACATGAAGTGAGATTTCTAAAACTGATATCAATACAAGAGCAAATGGGGAAAGAGAAGGGAGTAGAGAAATGTGATTGGTGGACAGGTCTTGGAAGTAGTAGTGCACCTGTGCTACTTTGGGAACACACTGGACTGTGAAGCCACAGGTGAAAAAGCAGTATGAAAGAAAATAGCTGCAGAATGAATTACAATGAAAATAGACTACCTGTGAATCAAAATGTCCCTTTAATACAGGAAGCATAGACTTATGATGGGTATGTAAGGCCTTTACTGTGCTATGCTATGCAGCAGAATGTGTTGAGGTTAATTTTATTCCTCCCTACTCTCCTTTACCCCTGCCTCCTGGCATCCTCCTTAAGACAATCAGATTTTAACCTATCGGCACTCTTCAGTGTACTATTATTCCTTCACAAATTTTGTTACCTGAAAAAGGTTTGACTGCATATTTTTACATAAGATCTGTGAATAGATATTGCCATATGACCTTGCTCAGAAATATTTGGAGCATTTTTGCAACAGTTAAGGTGGCTTCAATTATAATAAATATGTAGTTTGGTCTGAAAAACATCATTACTTACCAATACTTCTTTAGCATAGCGAACATTCTCTTCATAAACTTCACTGTCTGCTACTTTCAACTGGGTAAGACTGATGAAAACTTCTTCCACAGGAAATAATGCTCTCATAAATAAACCAGAAGTTACATGATCACCAGCAAATTGCTCTGCCAATACAAACTAAAATACAAGAAATTATCAATCAAAAGTGTCATGTTTATGAAGGTTAAGAATCTTGAATATAACAGAATGTCTATGTCTACCTCAACTTCAGTAGTTTTCTAGAAAACTTTGTCAGACACAGCCTAGTATTCACAGAAGGCTATAAACTAGACCAAATGAAATACAATTCACTCTTCCAAAATATTTACTTGGGTATTAAAAACTAGTTACCTATCCACCTCAATTTCACCTCAATTAAAATTTTTCAAAATATTTAAATTATAAATTTTCATTTACATAAAATTCACACTTACAGTACCACCATACTCAATATAATTCCATCAATTGTTATCTTTATTCCAAATACTACCTTGAATATAAGAATAATGTTTTCATCAAGCAATGTACACGTATGTACCTTCAGATACCATCTTGATGCTGAGTGCTAGCTTAAGTTTCCTTTTAATTTTCATAAAACATAAGGCTTCACTTACTTTACATGTGCATAGAAAACATTTTTAAAACTTGCCTTTCTCTCAGTATGCTGCCACTTATACAACTGTGAGATTGCTCTATATGGAACAGCCTTAATAATACTTTGATGATGATTAGCAACCAACATGTACAGTGTTCCACTTATCTGAAAATACAAAAACTATCACCATCTCACCATCATTTCTCTTTAAAAATGAATTTTCTGTAAAGATCATAAGAGCACACATGATTTGCTTTGCAGTAATACTGCAACTCTTAAATTCCAACTACACTACACAATGTTTACCATGACTATGTAACAACAAATTTTTGGCTAAATTCTTGGTACCATAGTTCAGTTCCCTCCACAAAACTATATTAACAAGAACAGTATACACAGTTCTGTCAATTTTCCAAAATTAGGCAGTCTGGCACCTGTTTTAATCCAAGAAACTTATCAGAGTACTTGAAAATATCACAGTTACCTAATTACAGTAAAACCCTAAATATCTGGCATCTTGGGGCCTTTTGAACTGCTGGATAACTAAAATTGTTGATGTTTCAGTATAGTCTCTTAAAATTGCTGATGACCCTTTCAAGCTGGGCTAAAGGTATGCATTAAAAATACCCCAAAATCGGGCAACCTTTAAGGTCAGCCAACTTTAAAAAAGAACACGACTGGAAAGAAGATATGCAACCGGACATGGTATAAGAAAAAAAAATTCTGAAATTTTCCATAACTTTCTTAGGAAGTTGAAAGTAAATTTTTCAAACACTGTGTCAGGCCTCTTTTCCAAAACATTCAAAAAATAAGCTAACACTCTTTTTCACTTTATTTTGTAAAATTACAATTATAACTCATATAACATTAAAAATTATAAGAACTAAAATCAGCAACAATCCTTGAGTATATTTATGGACAAATGTTTATGATATGTACTGGGATGGGAAGATGTAGCTCCTTTTAGTGAGTTATATATGTTCTGATATTTTTTTAATTTAGTTTGCAAAATTATAATCACAGCTGACATACTATTGTAAAAGATAAGGACTAAAACCAGCAACACTCCCAGAGTATTTTTATGGGCAAATATATATATAAAAATGTAATGGGATGGGGAGGTGTAGCACATTCCCCCAAGATATCTCAAGACTATTCTCTCTTGTATCCTGAGCTGAAGTTAAGTGTTGCCATATAGTCATTTATAGCCCGTTCAAGTGATGTGAATGTTTTTCCACAAAATTCATTCAAATATCATGGTGCAAAATAATGATTATCATATGATAAAGACCACTTCTCCTCTTATGCCATTTTTGCACTTTTAGGATATGTGCAGATATAAAACAGTTAAAAGCTATGTAAACTTTCTTCTATATGTCACTTATTAACTGCAAATAATAAGTAAAACTAGATCGATTGGCAATGGGAGCATCAGCAAACACATTTATCCTATATGCTGGCGTATAAGGCGACTCAGCATATAAGACGACCCCCCTTTTTCATGTAAAAATATAGATTCAGAGGTATGTTCATCATATAAGACGACCCCCAATTTATTAAACTGAATAACACTATTAGCTGATGAAAGTTAATTGGTACATAAATAAATACAGGCAGCCCCCAGTTATTGGCAATCTAGTTGTGCTGGGCTTGTCTAGCGACGAAAATCAGCGATTTTCGGCACCGATATGCACCGATTTCCATTTATCGGTGCCGATAATCGCGTATTGTAGCAAAAAAGACCTAACAGAGGCGCCGATAACTGAAAATCACCAAAAAAAGCCCCAAAAAAGCCAATTTTTGGTTATCAGCAATTTTCACTCATCATCATGCAGTTGGAACGGAACCCCCACAAGCAGTTGGAACGGAACCCCCACCAATAACCGGGGACTGCCTGTACATTTATTATTGGAATTATTGTACCAAAATGTTTAAAATCAGTATCTTCAAGTTTTTAAAACATTTGGCAAAGCTCACCATTACAAAAAAATACTTCTGCATTCCCTTAGGAAAAATATATGGTAAACATCACTTCAAATGCTCAATGCAGAGTAATACCAGCTGGAAGTAGATCCGCATGAACGTATTCCTTTAAAATAGGAAAGAACCCCGATATTAAGGATAACTGAGGAACTATCGATATCACAAAACCCTTTACGGTAGTTCGATTATAAAATACTACCAAGGAAATATTGGCCTTTAGTAAACAACACGGCTCGTAAGTCAAGCATGACTGGGAACTATGAACATGGCTAGGTTTCGTAAATAAAAAAGTTGGACTACCCCTATTTACCCTTTCAGTAACTTCAAATTATCCATCAATGTTAAAAGGGTATTGTATAATAGGTATCAATAACAAAACTAGTATAATATTATTGCCTTATAATAATGGTACTCTGGATAAAGCTGGTATCAAAGAGAGAGAGAGCTTATCCTAACATCTAACTATGGCAACTACCTACAGTAATTACTGTAATTACAGCTGTTTTGTTTACAGTATTGATAGTTGTGTCACTAGTGATTCACATTAAGATATGGTTTTTACCTAATTATAGTTTTTTTTTACATAGTCAATAGTTGTGGCGGTATTTGACTACTGACACAACTATTGACACTTCAGGGGTTAGCCTATCATTGCAAATCTTAGCAAGATTTAAGGTTTGTTTTTTATACTTGGCGTATAAGATGACCCCCCATTTTGGGGGAGATCTTTTAAGGTTAAAAGGTCGCCTTATATGCCAGCATATATGGCATAGCCATGTAGTGTAATGATCAGCCAGATTAACAAATGAGGAAATAAAAAAATGAAATTTTTCTACTAGGAACAACAACAATCTCAAATATGTAGTAACAAGGTCTACACACCATGTCAGAGATTACCAAGGTTTGAATACATACCGTATGATATTATGCCCTTTACCTGTGTACTAGATGTCAATTCTGGGTCAAGCTTGAGAAGACCCTGTATCTTGAAGCCCTTGTTTGTAATGTTTTACTGGTTGTGTGTATTTCATCTAATCATTTAATTTACATATGATTTATTCACATTTAAATTTTCAACAGTTCACTGAATCTGGGAACAGAGTATCTGTATAATTAATAAGTCAGAGATGAATAATAAGTTGAGAGGTGTTATTGAATTACTTATTAATACCCTCTCAATGCCAAACAAGACCTTATTGGTATTTATTTTTGTACTTTTTTATCTATAACTATTAGGTTAAACTGTCATAGTATTTGTAAGTACTGCATGTACAAATTAAGGGAGTGCTGTGAAAAATTTACGTTGTATAAAGATATTTGATTAAAAATCATTTCAGTAAATCTACTTTTCCATATCGATAACCATGGTTATTGTAATACCAATTTGTAAATTTCAATATCACCAATCAAGGCCTTTTTGTCTGTAATGTAACAATGACCTGTTGACTCTCCCCTTTTACAACTGAAAACCAGCATACAAACAAGGCTGTTGAGACCTAATCTTTAATCAGAAAAACCAGCTTCTCTAAGATAATAGATGATCATGAAATCAAATAATTTGTGTGAGCACTGCTGTGGCTATGTTTATTCTCAACTCATAGCTGAAGACTGCTACCTTCTGCCTACAATTACCAATGTCAATGTCTTGGAAAAGGAAATCAAACTGGTTTGATTAATTTTTTTTATAATTACAAGTACATTTCTTTCTTCACTGACTTTAACAGTGGATATGATTTAAATAAAATAAAAACATGATTTCTGGTGTTCTGGTTTAGTTGTCACTTTCCTAAGCAATTGAAACTTTCCACCAAACTCAAGTCTAGGTCTAAAGATAATACTGTTTCCTGTAACCACACTGAAAACCATATCTGGTGTAATTAAATGTGCCATCTAGAGATACTGGAAGGAACAATACAGTAATCCTAATGTCAAAAATATTAAGTTTCTTATTTTAAAACCAAAACAAATTTGACAAAAACTTTTTGTTTCAAATTCCTGGAAAATTTTTAAAAATTTAAAATTTATGGGAGATTTTTAAACAATTCAAATTTCTGGATTTTGACATTTTTCAGAGGATTTTCAAGTTTCTATGAGATGGATTTGGTTGTAATTTCATGGAACTCCATAAATTCTGGAACTGGCACATCTGAAAAGCCTAGACATTTTCTTGGTAGTAAAGAGTGTCATCTAAAGAACAGACAAATCAACTACTTCATAAACCTGTATCAGAGAGAAAAAAATAAACACACTTACCCATATCTGAGAAAAAAATACAACACACTTACCCACATCAAATCCAAACTTGAGGCACTATTTCCAGTGAAGTGTGACCAAACACTTAAAAACTTGCTGGTAGAGTTATCATATTTCATTACAGTAATGCTGGCACTTTCAAAAGGCTCCCCTCCTGCATCATAAATTAAAAGCATTACAATCCAGTAAACAGCTTGCTGATGCACTGACTTTTAATAACAACTTTAAACATTTTTATGGTAACTTTCAGGCTTGGATATCCTTAGTTACTTCTCAAATTCATCTTAAAATATCCTCTAACTCAAGAGGCAGGTCCACAGAACCCTAAGAGAATGAACATACAAATGCCAGTTTCCTCATACTCAGATCAGCCAGAGGTAGGGCTGGTTTTCTTCCAAAATGGTTAAAAAAAATAAGTTGAAGCAAATGAAAAAAACAGTTGTATGGTTTGATTTAACTTCCAAATGTAAGAAAATCCCAGTTTTTATACATTTTCTACATATTTTACATAAACTTTACTTACCAACATGAAATCTTGCTACAGTTACAATGAATATCTCTTGCTGCACCACAAACATATCAGCATCAGCAATAAGTCCAATATGCTTGATCTCTTTCGCAAGGATAACAGCTCCAGAATCCTTCTGTTGCCATGTAGATATGATGGAATTCACCTGACTAGCTTCACTGTTATACATGAAAATATATTTTAATGAATGAAATTTTTTTCCATAATATTACTGACATTATCAATTTGTAATACTGAGAAAAAACCTTTAACTGCATAAACGTAAGTCCATGCACAAATATTAAATAAAAAAAATCTGAGTTCTACTATTTTGAAGTTTAAGAATGATTTACTTCCCCTTAAATGTAGCAATGTCAAAAACTTTGTATCTGCCTCAAGCAATGAGGTTAATCCAAAAAGTCAAAGGCAAGTCTGCAAGAAAAAACAAAAACCCAATAATGTTCATATTACTGTATACTGCAAAGAGTAAAAAAGGTTACAATATAATACTCAGCAAAATCAAAACAATAATAACTGGCATGGTAAATCACATTTATGGATTCCATGCTACCTTAGGAAAAATAGATGAGCTTTGGATGGGTAAGTGATTTTCAGAATGTCCCTGATTGTTTCTTATTACATCAAGAATTATAGGAGCACTTATAAACAACCTATCTCAAACCTAAGTTCAAAAATTTCACAACCTTAGACTGTAAAGATCTCTCAAAGTAAGATATTGCACAAAATACACCATGGAAAAAATGAATGAATGATGAAGTAGCAAAGAAAAAATTTATTTAACAAAATCTAACAAACAGAACTCTGCATCCCATTGCCAATCCACAAAAGAAATATCAATGCATGTACAACATTTCAAAATTTTATGACAAAAATACTATGATGATTGCAATACTCACGTAACATCAATGGTTACATAAATGTCAGCTGATGGGTCAGTTAGCACAAAACGTGAACCTGATGTCTCTTCTGTGGGGATAATCTCGATATTTCCATTGTCATAAATCTGAAATACCCCATATTTTAATAACTGACTATATATGGAGAGATAAAAGTGGAACTTTGGGTTCCATGAAGTATATTTTTGGCATATAGTAACGTATCAGTCTAGTCTCTTCTCAGAGAGCATGCTGATCCAGAAAGGTTTTCTGGAGGTAAAAGTATCAAGGAAGTATGAAAAGATGAAAATCATCAATCATAAAAATTTTCCAACAAGTGTCAAGATGCTTCTGGAGGGGCAATGCAATTGGAATTTTGATTTGAATATAAAATTTAGGCCAAAGGCCAACCACTGGGACCTATGAGGTCATTCAGCGCTGAAGAAAAAATGAAACGATTGTTAGGAGAGGGTGGAAAGTAAGACAGAAGAAAGAGAATATGAATGGAATTACAATAAAAAGAATGAAAGGGGTTGCAGCTAGGGGCAAAGGGATGCTGCAAAGAATGAGTGAGGCACTGTTCACATTACACCATTCAATGTATTTTCTCAGGGGAAAAGTACCTGACCAAGCACACAATACATCAACAATATTACTGTATTGTTATTAAATGCTTCAACCAAAACAACTGAGTTGATATTCTTATATTATAGTGTAGACCCATATAGTCTGTTCTTGATAAATTCAGCATACTGCAGCTTATTTGATAAATTACAATCTCTTAAAAATCTGACTGGATAAATTGAAAATGTTGAAGATTGACATTACCATCAATGATTTGTTTCCTATATATAATATTCATTGTTGGTTAAAAAAAACAGCTAGAAAATCACACAAAACATACTTAAAATGAAGCATAATCTGCATTCTGGAATTTGTCATTACATACACTACCAATGATTCAAACAAGTAATACTAATTCAAAGACTAAACAATGGTAATATTTCATTGTTCCATTAGCTTTGGAATGAACACCACAATCCAACAGTGCATTTCATAACTCAATGTGCAACTAATGGTGAAGACTTGTAAAGCTGACTTGGAAGGAGGCAAAGATGCTTGAGTGAGAGAGCCCTACATGATAACCACTGTTCAGTGAGAAGAGCTGAGTGAGTAAGTTGAATTCTGTACTGAATGGTTGAGTGATTAGTCACAGATGAGGTAGGGTGGGGCAGAGTGAGAAAGATAAGTGCACTCTGTATTTATTTTACACATTATTAGTAATAAATACTGTCTACATTTACTATTCTAGCAATTTCAGTATAAAATTTATCAGATTACAATTATTTCACATGATAAAATTTCCAACATCATTTGAACACTAAAAACAAACTAATAAAATTACTTTTCAAAAGATCAAATTTTGTCCAATACCTAATTCAAAGTAGTGTAGTGAAATCAAACAAGACATTTAAGTGATGTATTCTCAATCAATGAATAGCTTCAATGTTTTCTTTCTTGAAATCAAAATTTTATTTTAATGTTATGAAAATAAGTAATCAATAAATAACAAGACCAATATTGTGTCTTGAAACCTTGCTTTGCCCAAGTATCAAATAAAATAAGATTGTCTGCAAACATTTATGGCACACCTGAATGGTGATGGTATTGTGTACATGGCATTTTTTACATGAAACTCAAATAACTAACTTGAAGAGCTGGAAGCAGAACATCCTACTAGCATGCACAGTCCACTAACCAAAACACCTCATCTTCTGCCACCTAATTTCACCTTGTGTTCTATCCCGTAAAAGACCTGCCTCCAAAGAAGTCAACTGACCTTGAGGACCATCCTCTTATCATAGACGAATATCATCCTATTTCAACTGTCTTGTCATCTATATTCATCCTGCCTTCTTACCTTACAGTTTCTCTCATGCTTGTGCTCTCCACTGCTGCCCTATCACCTTAACTGGACCTCTCGTGAGATGCAGATTCTACCTTTTTGGATCAACTAAAACAACAAGTCTACTGTGTTTCAAGAGATAAACCAATTTCACTCTTTCTGTGCCTCTCCCAACTACAATTTGTTGCTTTCTTTATTACCTCCCCCTCCCCCGAGTAATGTAATGCCCATCATTTCCACATGGTCTTGAGAACTGAAAATTGGGGTAAGGTATAGTTCAGTTGGGCAGCTAAAGTCTACTTCACATGCACTGACTTTCCAACGGCTCCTGTCTATAGCTCAATGCCATACCCATCAAATACTACCATGGGTGTTTAGGCATGGTTTTTCAATCAGACAAAGTGCTAAAAGTATTGCATAAATGTTCATTCTCATTCAGTAGAGTGAGTATGGACAACACACCCTGAAACATACAATGCCAAGCTGCACATGGTGATTGGTGGAAAACTGATGCATCTGAAAGAGGAATTAGTAGGAAGGGACCTGAAGCTGAGAGAACATACAAAGAACCTTTCTACCATCTATAGTGCACCACACTAGGCATACTGTAAGTGATAACACTCCACAGGGAGCAGCAGTCCTATGAGTAAGCTTGTTCCATAAGATTTTCTCTACTATAATACCAGCTACTTCATCTGAAACAAGTGACTTCAAGGAGTGAAAAACTTGTTTACATTTCATATAAGAGATGAAGTTGCAACCCATCAATAGTTGTTTCTTGTAGCCAAAAATATCTATATTATTCACCCAACCATAAACTGCAACTAATGAAAAAATAATGCACTCACCTTATGTGAACTTGTTACAGATTCTCCAGGACACAGTAAACTAAAGCAGCTTCTAATTATGAGGTAATTACCAGTGGCATTAACAAACTCCAGCTCTCCAATTCTATCTGGATTTTGATAATTCAGTTTTTCTATGAAAGCCAATTCACAAAACATAGCTGAAAAAATATTTAATGACTATTAGAATGGTTCCTAGAATAAACTTCCTGCATACTTGTCAGCATTAAACAGATACCATACCAGGAAAATTTTAATTCCAGAGCTGCCATTTGATTCCATAGTTACTGTAGCCTTTCACAAGCAATAGTGTATGGAAAATCTTTATTAGTTTTTGCTATTGAGTGCAATACACTGAAATTTATTGCTGCCAAAGCATTAAACAATGACTCAAGGACAATGACATGCACATACATTACAGTAAAAACATAAGACAAACTAACAAAAAGTTACTATTCATAAAAAACAACAATTCCTCATTAATAACTATTGTTACTGGGTAGTTTAACCAGACCACTGAGTAAAAATACTTTTATTCTCACACAGCAGCCTTACTGACTGTACAACCTTTGAAGAATAAAAAAATTTTAGTGTCTTAATCTGATTATCTAATAAGCCCAAATCTGCTCCTAGTAGTCACATTTCATATCACACCATCTACAGATTAATTTTTTACTATCCCTTTAAATTTATACATCAACAATTATTGGATGGTCAGTAAGAATCATAAACAAATTATGGAAAACTCAACAAAATTTCAATGCCTATGGGACCGATTAGAAACTACAGATAAAGGATACTTTACTTTATGTTAATTAGAAAATTTGGATTAAAGGCTATTTTAATATAGAATACTGTAATTGATTTTTGAATTGAATTAAAAATCAGCAACAAAAGAAAATCCAGTAAATTCAGAGACCAACAAGTAATTCAATATCTCTAACCAAAAGGGTGCTAGCTCTCTCATCTGAATCCTGGGAGAACATAATTTCCCAGCAATTTTGATATGCACAAGTGAGGTTCCCTCAAGCTGTCACATTTGTTAATGAACATGACCCTCAATCTCTAATTGCAAGCACTGCAATCACAAGTGAATAAAAAGGGATCAACAGTGTGTAGGACATAAAGTAGTTCAACAAAAACAGTGTCACAATTCTAGGCCCACAGGGCTCACCCAAAAAGATTTGTTCTTAATTAAAATGAAAATTGGAGAAGGGTACAATTCTAGTTGGACATATGTGTAACAAGTGACCAACTGGAGGCTGAAAAGGAAAGGTAAGAAAACAATATAGCTGGAGCCAAAGGGATGCTGCTAAGGACCCTTCAGTGTGCCACATCAGGCACCCTTCACGTGGTATCCCCCTAAAGGGTAAGGGGTATCAATTTTTAATCAGTGCCTGTATGAAAGAATTTGGACAAGTTACTGACTGACACATTGTGTGAAAAAAAGAAAAGCTTGTGGAATTTGTTTTATGGCAAAATTATTTTATCAATACAGGCAGTCCCCGGTTAATAGTGGGGGGTTCTGTTCCTGGCTGAGTGCCAATAACTGAAAATCGTTGATAACTGGAACATTATAGTAATTATGGTAGAAAGTGGTGTTTACAACGCCGTCAAAACAGCTTACCGACACCGAAAATCGCTTACCAACGCCAAAAATTGCTTACCATCACCGAAAATCACTTACCGATGTCAATAAACCGCCTACCGACACCAATAACCAGCCTACCGACGCCAATAAACTGCCTACCGACGCCAATAAACTGCCTACTGACGCCAATAAACTGCCTACTGGTGCCGATAAAGTGTCTTCTGATGCTGTACACCGCCTACCGATGCCTTCTTTAAAATGCATTAGATCTTATCTAACAAATTACAATACAACTTGAAAATTCAATGAGGATAAACTGAAAATGCCAAAGGTTCTGATACACTTCTTTCTGGCTTTGGTTTCTAAGGCTTCATTTTTACTCCTGGCTGAAAATTGGCCAGTTACATAAAACACATTTAAATGGTATTATTCTGCTTTCTGGGAATGGGTCATGCAGATCAGTAATCAAACAATAATAATAAAAATAATAAAAATAAAAATAAAATAATAAAATAAAATAAAATAATAAAATAATAATAAATAAGAAATAATAATAATAAAAATAATAATAATAATAATAATAAAAACAAGAGTTTAATTATACCACTGAGTTAAAATATTAAAATTTCAGGGTTAACCCAAATTGTAAATAAAATAAACTATATAATTTTTTGTTGCACAGCACTGAATGAAATTTTGTTTAATAAAATCAACTTCTCTAAAATCTAATAGCTGTCTATATTCAAAATTAACATGATTTTGAGAGAGAACAGTCACACTGCACAAGTGTGGAACATGGATATCCCCCACAGATTATCATTAACAGTACAAACAGAATGGTTACCAGATAATTCTCTCTCCTTGCAGCATATCCTGCACCTGACTTTGCCTCCACAGGCAGATTTACAATTATCAAGTTGCCTTTCTCCGCCTACCCACAATTAGATCTCCAATCAACGAAAAAGGGTGACTACACTAATCTGGAACTCCAAGGTTACTCAAGCACAATGTTTTTACCACTACACTACATAATCATTTCCTGAAATCAATGTAACAAAAGGAATAAGACAATACTGTACCAAACAAAACCAGACCTCAACACATTGAGTACATATTTATATTCAATATTGATAAAATAAAAAACATTGCTGAGCATGAAGACTAAAATTTTTATCATGAAATTACTCAACATATTTTACTTGGTAAAAATAATTAACACTTACACTGGGCATAAAAATAATTCTTTTTATTCTCTGCATAAATAGAAGAATAGAGATTGTGAATCCTTTCCCTATGATCTATGAATGATTCATTGACCGACTTCATGTGGTGCACCACATGCTCCAACTGCTTCTCGCCTGGGGAACCAATCAAACGAGCAGCACGAACTTCTTTCATAAAAGTCTGTAAATAAGATAATTCTAAATGAAAGATGACCTCACACTGGAAGCTTTACACAAATATTTTGATACTGAAGTTGATATAGTAATGTTATATTTATTAGCATTCACTCCAGTCAGTTCTTTCTACAATACAAGAGGAAAAATTTTCAAAATAAAATCTATCATTTACCTGGAGGGACTAAGGATGAATCATCACAGAAAACTGACTGTTTAATGTACCTTGAATCTTCTTAATTAGCAAAGTATATTAATTCCAAACTTACCACAGGCAAAGTAAATGTCTTATCTTTATCTTTTCTTATGATTCTGTTTTGAAAGTCTTCAAAATCTATTCCATCCACAATAGGAGCTTCAATGTTGCCATTCACATTCAAGTGGCTAAAGGTCTTTTGACCAGTAATTTCTTGAGATGATCGTCCAGATTTAACCACGAGATCCGCTATTTGAATGTCATTGATGTGCGACACTTCTAGATCACCTGTTGAAAATCAAAAACATAAATTACTGAGAAGATAGAGTAACAATTCTAACAATCCCTAAAATGACATCTAGCTTCTTTATGTAGATTCTTATCAACAACAGGACTGAACTGTGGACACTATTAACTACACTAGAACCTTGATTTAAACCCTAACGCAACATAATTCACTATATTGTGACCTGACTGAGCTATTATAACGAGACTCTGGAGTACAACACATTTTTCCCGCGCTTATCACTGGGTGAGTTTTCTGCTGTGCTATTTTTCTTTTATAAATTTGTTTGTAGTCTAAATATTTCCAAGTTCTCATTTAATAATGAGAATTATGCTCACCTACTGGATTAATTCTTTTATTAGTAGGACTTGTATCGGTATGAATGAAGCAACAACTTGCCTATTTTAAACTCTCCAGGACAGCTGTCAACTGAAGTCCTCTATCTCATGTCCAAACTCACAGCAATATAAATGGAAACCAGTCAACTGTTCGTGTCAAGTACTTTTCACAGAAAATAATAAGTCTGTTCAACTTAGTCAAGTATGCCAAACCGAAAAAACAATGAATGACACCCAGTTGCTTTAATAATCAGTAGTTTGACAAGGGCCTCCCAGCAGACGGTATGGAAGGCTTCCTCTCAGAAAGTCCTGACCAACAGCTCATGGTACTATCTTGGTCTCTAGGAAGCTTCCTTGGTCTGAATCCAAATGCCAAAAAGACTTTCTAGCACTATGACAAAATAATGAAAATGCAACATTTTTATGCAACTTAATTACTCATATTTTTGTGCATTTTTATCACTACATAACAATACTGTCTTCCACTGGGTCATCCTCTTAACCAAGCATAGACTGGGTCATCCTCTTAACCAAGCATAGACAATGTTACGACTAAAATCAAGGCAATGTAATTAAATGATTTTAAATTTTTTGGTATATTTATCTGAACACAATTTTTTCTACTGATACCTTTATTTTTACTGCACTGAACTACTACACAGTGTTACCTCAGGTTTTGGATAATCATTCCAGCCCGAGAAGAACCCTAAAAGAGTTCAGATGTCTGGTTAAACAAATCATTCATAACTAACTAACCTCAGGTTTTGGATAAACTGAATGAAAATAAGAGACAAATCCTTTAATATCATACTACACAAGAGACATACAGTAACCCCTTACCTTTGATAATCAATTTATCAAATGTAAAATTTCCTAGAACAGTATCACTTGAGGAAAGGGCTATCCTGTTTTCCAACTCTCTCTCTAAATTAAGGCCATCAACAAGACCATGCACCTGTCCAGAGAAAAAATGCTATCCTAATTACACATTCTATCAAATCTTGAGTAAACATTACTGCTCCTATACTAGTAATAAACATAGTTGGGGACAAGGGTTGTAGATGCTTGATGTAACATGGGCGGTTCACATTTCATAATCTTAGTTTGCTTATGCTTTTAAATTTTGATAATTCACACCTGGTTTTAAAACATGAAAAAAATTAATTTCATGGTTTTAAAACATGAAAAAAATTAATTTCATTCACACTTTTACATGTTTGCAGATAGCTAGAATGAATAAATTAAATACTCAATCAATTTCAGCTTAATATAATGTTCCACATCTATGAATGAGTGAAAGATAATTGTGTTGCCTGGTCACCATCTGTACCAAACAAGATCAATACCAGTGTCTAGGCATGCTGGAAATGATGAAATTACAGAACATACCTGCAGATTTTCTTTAATGTAGACAGGAGACAAAAAGTGCACATCTGCAACTCTGTCAGTTTGCAGCATGTTAACTAAATCTGAAATCCTTACATTACCAATGTTACCTGAAATAAAGCAAAGTATATAATTAAAAACTATCCATTATTTATTTATCCTATTAATGTATTAATGAATAACATATACCTAGATATTAAAAACATTGCATAAGAAATCACAAAAAATATATTCATAACACTTTTAAGTAAAGGAATACTTTGATTATCTACTACCCAGAGTTTAGTTGCCTATTCAGAGATTCAAACTAAGATGCGCTCCAGCTTTAAACCTCTATAAAGGCTCCTGTACTATGAAGTACACTGCCACTACGTCATTGGGGCTCAGGCATTAAATAAGGTTCAAGCTATAAAAAGCTGCTTCCAAGCCCAAACAACTGGTATTTCTCTTTGCTGGTCTATAGCAGAGGCTAAATGCTCTGCATTTTTAAAATTGTCCTCAGTGTTACAATACAGTAGTTCTCTGTATTCAAGTTTCCTCCATGGCTGCTACCTTGTGCATCCATCATAAATGTGCTGAGAAAATAAATTATTTGCCTACCCTGCATATCTCTCTCAGGTTCAGAAAATAGATTTTTTTTTTTACTTGACTAGCCATAAGGATCATTTATATAAACGTTATCCCTCAATTTTGTGAGAGCCTGTATCTGATCTCTAATGGCAGAGGGTTACTCAAGAAGATGGGGAAGAAGAATACCTACAAAATGCCTCATAGATGAAGTGGAAGAGGCAACGGTGTGCATGCAAAAGAATATAACTATTATTGACAAACTGTGTTAGAAGCTATGGTGAGAGCAATTAGAAATGAGTGTTAGAAATGAGTGTTAGAAATGTAGATATGAATGGTTTAGTGTAAAGACGTTCTAGAATTAGGGTATGTCATATCTTCATGGCTGTCTACTGTTTTTACACGTGTAGTAATGAAAGTAGTAAAGAAAGTTAAAAAAACTACTGGTCTCTTTATACACATGTACTGTAAAATATTATGGCTTCTGAATTATCAAAATAACAGTGATTTATAAAACTGTTTCACAGAAAATGGGAATTAAAGTTTAATTATTAACATTCATTCATTTAGCACCTTTATACCTTCTCATCCTACACTAACTCTTTTACATTAAATATTAATAGAGCATAAGGACCTTACTTAGACCTTCAAGCACAGTATACGGGCAATCCCTTGTTTACGGCAGGGGTTCCGTCTCTGGCAGCACACCGTAAGCCAAAAATCGCTGTAACCCGAAGCACCATAATTATAATGGGAATAAATAGCACTTACAGCACCCTAAGTTTGGGTAACGGTGCCGTAAGCCAGGGCTAACGGCACCATAAGTCCAGAACGACATAACCCGAACCTGACATAACCCAGGGACTGCCTATGTATATATTTTCATAATTTCAGTCTCTCTACTGCCTGTCAAAAGTACTCGTAATCTTTGGCTCTGGTTAATCATTAGCCTACCAGATACCTTAACTTCACATAACAGACCCAAGTGTAGCCACAAAATGCAGTAAGCATTATATGTATTATATCTAATGCAAACAGAATGCTAATGAAGATTTTCTAATCTTTGTCATAAAAAATAAACAGGATTGTGAATATCATTTAATCTACAACTTAAGAATTCTTGACACTTGCCTGTAACACTAAGATTACTTGTCCTAAATCCTTTTGTAAAGTTGACATTTCCTTGCACAAGATAGGTACCATTTATTGGTCTAACAGAGTTTGAAAGGACCCTTGATAAATTCATCCCATTTACCAGAAACCCCTTACTATCAAGGCCTTTGACTGAATCTGAGACAGTCAATCTCTCTGTGTCAATTGGATACTGGAAATCAAGCTGGCAATCAACAGTCTGTAAAATTGAGAGGGCAGCAATTAAGAATAGATAAAATTTCAGTAAATTATGCAATACAGGCAGTGCCCGGTTAACGGTAGGCTCGTTAATGGCGATCCAGTTTTATGGTGCTTGTCTAGCAATGAAAATCAGCAATTTTCGGCGCCAAAAATCACCGATTTCCACTTATCGGTGCCGATATTTGGGTATTGGCGCCAATAACCAAAAATCGGCACTTCAGCACCGATAAGCCCGAAAATCGGCAAAAAAGAGCCAGAAATCACCGATTTTCAGTTATCACACCCCCAGAATAGAACCCCGCCGATAACCGAGGACTGCCTGTAGTAAAAAGGAAAGAAATATTCTTTGAAAAAACTACTAGACAGATTTAACATTTCACCCAGTGGCCTAGCTAGATGTCTCACCTTAGGATGAGTGTGAGGGGAGATTCTTAATTTTCCACTTTCTGTCTTTCTGGTTTTATCTACATTTTTTTCATCACGTTAATCAATGGGATTTTACCACAAACACAAATTTTATGAATATGATATTCTTATTAGATGTATTGTTACCGTATATGATAAATGTATGCCTTAAATTTAGAAAATACCATAAGATCACTACTAACAAAATTTACTTTAAAATATTACAATTCTGTATTGACAACAGTTAATCTGATAACAGAATCTATAGCCAAAACTTGATAACCCAATGAGTGCTTATGACAACCCTAACACTGCCCATTTCTATTTATATTTTTATGAACACTGATTCTTACATAATAATCCCTACGAAGACAGACTCAGATCTAAAAATACATTTAGGTTTATATTTGGTATTAAAATTATTAATACATTTTTAACTGAAGTTCAGTTTAAAAGACGAGATTTTAATTTTGAAAAACGAAGAATTCCTGCTATTACTCTAACATGCCACTTGACATACGTATGGAATCTTAACCATGCAGGCAATTTTCTTGAACTGCAATTAATAGTGTGGAAGGTAGAGATTTTATTTTCAGCTGTGAAAATTTTGTAAATAAACTGATAATAAATTTCTGATATGGTTGCTCAAAAACTTAGAAAAATTTTTTAATTTATGAAGGTTCATACTATCATAACTTCAATAATGAGCTGAACTGCTTGATCAAGTTTTCTAATAGCTAATGTTGTGTATTTTGCATGTATGTATATATATCTACAGTATTCATACCATTTATTTTATTTATATTTATTCAACTACCTTGACTATCAGAACCCTTAGTATATATATTATGAAGGTACATTATGCATCCTAAAGACTATCAATATAGTTTGATCATGAGGGTTGTATTTAATTGTGATGCAGTATGTAATCAATTATTTGATAGTGATATTTTATATAAATATATTTAGATTTATTTAATAAATTTCATATTACAGGTGCTACAAGCAGCTATGGACTGCTGCTTGCTATACAACTATAGATGGTGGAAGATTGTAAATATAGACATGCCCCTCTGGTGCATTTAAGTTGTCAATCACTGACCAAACTTTTGCTGAATTCTTTAAATGTAATTCTCTGTAATAAAAATAAACCTACAAGCTTCATTTATAAGGTACATACTGTATAGTAATGAAGGCTATGTAAACATTCCTTGACATGAAACTAAACAAATATGAACAGTATTCAGAGTAACGAAAATAATGTTACCATTTTTTATGTTAACATTTAAATAAATTTCCTACACATATCCTCTAAGATGAAAAAGGTATCCCCATTCTTTGCAAGCACCATGAAAAAATATTTCTCAAAACAGTAACTATAAGACATTAAGCTTTTTAAAACTTACTATGTCCTCATCATCTCTCACTGAATTATTCAGTAATCTTGATACTCCAAAACCATAGCTTGACTCCGCAAAAAATTCATCTACAATAGCTTCATCACTAAAGGTAACCTTGCCTGTGTAAAAATAAAATCTGGTTACTGAACTTTATATTTTAACTATAAACTACAAAAAAGACAATAATATCGTATTAAAAATATTTAATAAAGATTTCAATAAAAGCTACTTGAATAGCAGCTGTTGTTGACACTCAGTTTACTTATAGTGCTTGTACAACTGACAATATCTTTATTGTAAAGCAGTTTTTCCAGAACCCACTTTAACAAAATTTACTTAT
This sequence comes from Macrobrachium rosenbergii, assembly GCF_040412425.1. Classification (NCBI taxonomy): domain Eukaryota; kingdom Metazoa; phylum Arthropoda; class Malacostraca; order Decapoda; family Palaemonidae; genus Macrobrachium; species Macrobrachium rosenbergii. The sequence continues at coordinate 29,850,108 of NC_089777.1, forward strand.
GTATTTCCTATTATTAATTTTTTACACAAACCCATTACTTATAATCAGCTAAATTCATGGTAACCAATGACTAAAATGAATTAAGATGGCAGCCACAACTGTGTATGCCTAGGACAATCCTCAAGTCCGTAAATGCCATTACCATCAGAAACTGCAAGAAACGGCAATGTATGAGTTTTTTACTGGAAAAAAATCCATCTTTTCACAAGAAAATATAACTGTACATAAAATTAGCCATTGGGGCTTGTAGGATCTGCTCTGCGCTGAGGACTGACCCTCAGTACCAGTACCCTTGACTTTCACATAGATCCAACAATTGGTAATATTAAACATACCTAAATTTCAAATTGTCCATTCAACTTCTATCTAGGGACTCACTAATTATGTCTAACTACCCACGTGTCCCACCCATCAAAACAAGCAAGATACTACCGTATGATTACCATAAACATGCAACAACATCCAATTGGGTCAAACAATCAAGAAAGTTTTTGATCAGAAAATGTATCTTGTTTGTCAATGGTTAAAATCCTTTTCATTACTTGAACAGGTGTTGGCTGGGTTAAACAAAAGACAACAAGAATCTTGAAATACTTACAACAAAATAAACCCAAAATAGAGCCTGATGTAAATGCATTCCCCTTAAAACTGACTGCTCCTTAATACTAAAATTGTTCTTCTCTATGACTATATTTCTGGTAAGGTTATAAAACCAACTCCACCAAACAAAAATACAGTTTAGGCTTAAAATATACAAGTAAAATATAAAGTAATATAACACACATGAATGCAAAACCACCAAAACATAATTATAAGGGTAAGCTAAGACCAGCTAAGAGCAATTTATTATGAATTACATCAAGTACTACTGTACAGATATTGCAACGAGCATAAATATTATTATAAACCTGCATATTTTGTTCAATCAAATATCATACCTAAAATATCCTCATCTAATGACTTTGAAACAAGACTATGAACGAAGGACTCTGGATCAAACTGTTTTATTCCCAGACTCATTCCTGAATGCATTGTAACATTGCCAGTGACGTGAAGAAGATGATTGTTCATTGGAGAATAAAACGATATCCTATTCAGGCTGGTGGGGTAGCTCGTAACATTCAGCTGCAAAAGTACCATACATAAATATTACACTAGAAATTAACATAATGTTTATAACATCACTGTCCTACAATACTACTGCACACTTTTATCTCACATACCAATGTGGTCTGAAACTGTTACTGAACAGCAGTTTTCCTATTCACAGCCAACAAAAATGACAAAACTGCAATCAGTCTTGCATGTTCTAGAAATAAGATGTGGCTGTTTGGGAATTCACTAACTAGTACAAAATATAATTTAAGATGTAAACAAACAGTCTTATTTTCAGGTTTCCCTACTTATAATGTCAGCAATTTTATACCTCAAGTAGTCTACTGTGCTTCAGCAAACACTAACTCAACAGAAAATAAGGGCAGGTGCTGTGCGCTGCGATAAAATAGTTCCATAAGCAGAGAACATTCAATCTGAGCATAAATTTAGCAATTAACTTACACAGCCCATTTTACCTAAATTTTCCCTGAATCTAGAATGTCAGGTATTAGGGGTAAAAATAACAAGACATGGAAGTTGGTCTTCAATTATTCTATTTTAAATAAAAACTTTCAGAGTATAAATTTTTTTTTTTTTTTTTAACAAGCATCCTGGTACACCACTTTCAAAAGTAGAAGAAAGATCCCCTTTGTGCATACATCACTCAACGCCACTGGGGTGCAAGGTGAGACTGCTTCTGTCTTTTTAAATTCAAAATGATGCACTGCTGTTCATCCCAGGACCAAGTGATTAAAGTGATTATCAGATGACTTTTGCTGAGCTAGTCATGGTTTATCATTTCTCATCACCTTAATTTTGTCTCACCCTCTTAACATGATGTCTATTACTGAGTGACTGACTTGGTTTTTACCTTTCTCCTGGCAAGTGTTGTCACTGGGTTGAGAAAGCTGACCCTTCCATTGTTAGTGTATGGCAGTTCTGTTAATTTTAACATAATTCCATTAAGTAAGTAAATTTCAGCAATGTTGGTCACAGTCACTTTTTTGCCAATTTTGGATTCCTATGTAAAAAGTTTGGAGTTTTCCTCTTGCAGCATTTTATGGCTGTATAGAATGTTTATCCTCACCTTGCTTTTGTGGGGATTTTGTTTGGTTACGCCATAAATGTCCGCTTAACTGCTACTCCTTAACGATAACGCACACCTCTGGTTCTCTCCATTCTACCACAGCTAATTGCATGGTGCTGCACTGATGATTTAGTGGTAAGAACTGTACTGTTGAGTAATTCACTTTTTGCATTGAAATGGGCAGAAAGTTCTGTGGTTTTTCTGGCACCCTATGATAAGGACTCATTTACAGTGCCCAGCATGCAACAGGGATCCTGAATTCACTTGCAGTACGTGCAGGGACTGCCCACTTGAGTCAATGATATAAATATGCACAGTGCCATTATACAAGTAACTCTTCTGTTTTGGCTGCTGGAGAGTAACCAAATTTGTTTTGTCACTCTGTCACGGCAATTATCAAGTCCCTTGCATCCTTAGATGAAGTTTCCTCTGTCTTCCGTTACCATAAGGATCTGCCTCACCATAGTGGGCCTCACTGTTTTGATGCCCACAATATCCATACCATAGGAGTTCTCACCCTCAGGATGTTTCCTCTTTCCAATGTCTTTCAGCAACTCCTGGTTGAGATTTGCATGCCTTATCACCTGCTCCATATGCTTTCTCTACCTTCATGCCTCCTGTTCAACTCTCTCCCCAACCACCTGATCATGCCTTCTTTTCCTCTTCTTTTGGTTACTTCTTACCCAGTTTCTTGCCACTGTTGATTCTTCAATGCAATCCCCACCCCACTATCTAACGATTGACCTAATCACTCACAGAAAAAGGTGTCATGCTCAATACAAGCCCTGGACAATGTAACAAACAAGTTCCTTGTACTGTATATATCTTTACTAAATAATATTGCAGCAAAAATTCCTTTCAAAACATGAACTAGCTAAAGTTCCTTTCAAGACATATGCTACAGCATTTATTAAAAGTCAAAAGTTTAACAGCAATAATGTAAATTAAATATTTCAAGTTCACTAACACCACACTTACCTCAGTTATATTACATCCATTCAATATAGTTGTACTGGTAGATAAGCCTCCAGCAAATTCCACATTACTTTTGAAAGTGACATTCATTTGAGTATCAGCGAGTTTGTCAACCAACAAGAGATTACCAAGATCAATGCCATTAATGGCATTACTCTGTACTGTATCTGAAAGAAGATATAATAAGGCAATATTGTGGAAAAAATCACAGCACAGCAAAGCAACATTTCAGCACTTTCCGTACTGTATCACTATCCAAGTACACATTCAAAATTTTGTACTTAAATAAAAAAGTGATTTACAGTATTTTCCATCCTAAATCATGTTTTTCATTAACAATAATTAGTCTTGTCCTTTGCAATGGCTCTCCCAGCTGCTCCAACTTGCTAAACCCTGAAAGACAAAGACCCCACCATGCAAGCCCAAACCATGATCCATAATTCTGAAAGGAAGGGGGAGTGGAAAATGAGGGTATCAAGCAACAACAAAAAATTTATTCTAAATATGTATCATTTGTTCATTATGAACATAATCTTAAATAGCATCCTGTCAAGAGTTTTATATACTCAGTGGGCTTTGCAGAACCCTAGGTAAAGAACCCAAAATTAAAAAACCCATTCCTGCCAAAAGAACCAATGGAACTTCTTTCAACATGCAGGCCTTGTATGTAGAAAAGACCAAAAAGTAGGCTTCTACTAAGGTCCTCGGAACATAAGGCTTGTCAGTCCTCCTCTGTGTACTGAGACAACATGGGTCAATGTCAGTGAACTAATTCCTATACACACTGACAAGCACAAATTGATATTCATTCCGACTTTCCCCATTTGAAGATGGAATTCCACAAGGATACGTACTTAATGGCACCCTCTTTACACTAACAATAAATGACCCAAGTAGTCAAAATACCCTTCAGAACACAAAAATATTTACACTGACAATTTTGCTATTTACTACTCGGCATCAAACGTACATCACAAACAGATCAGTAATGCTATTATAAAACATACAAACAAGCCTCATCAATAGATTTTCGATTCCAACAGAAGAGACAACAGCAATTGTTTTATAAAAAAAGGTACAGTTGGAGACAAAGAAAAGACTGACATTAAAGATTAGAGATAATCAAAATACCCATCAGTCAAGCAAAAAATTTCCCAGGCTTAATTTCTGACACACCTATACTAGAAAGCCTAAATATAAACCTACATAACAGCCAAATGCAAAGATGCATCAAATTTGACAAAGAAATTACCTCACAAAAATTGGGACTTGACAAACTTGACACTACTGTAGAAGCAATTGTTATGTCTAGACTATGGATGTCAAATACAATTCAGACTCAGGTGCAAACCTTCACTCTAGCCCTATGAGAAAATCTATTGACTCAGTGGTCTGGTTAAACTGTATTTATCAAAAATAGTCTATTTCCATCACTTTATGAAAATAATTTTGTTCTTACCAGCATTAAGATTTCCCACAAATGTATAATAACCAGTTACGGTCTGATCACGTGACTTCGAGAGAATTACATCATACAAATCAATCACACTGATGTTATTAATTCTATCTGGAGCAAATTTTTTCTTCACTTCCATAGGCTGGAGAAAAGTCTTGACTCCATCAATCTTCCCACTAAAATTCCTTTGCACAACCTGAAACAGGTAATGAGAATAAAACTTTGTTCCATTCCCCCCCAACCAAAAAACACACATTACCAAATTTATGATACCAAATAATTTTATGTCTTTCCTACCTGTTTTAAAGGTATATTGAAAACAAAATCCCCACAGCCTTCATCTCTGCTGAAACTAATTCAATGAAAGAGACATCTAGTTGTGAGTCTTTCTTTAAAAGAAATCCATTCCAGTAGATAGCAAGAAGAGAATTACTAATCAAAATCTAAAAGACAGGCCTTAGGAAGATGCCCATGTTGATGACTGTTATGGTTGTGAACCTATTGTGTATTTTTGCCAAGAATTTTGGAAACCCTGAAGCAATCACTCGATCTGAATGCTTACCTAAGAGAGGTCATACGTAAAAAATTAATATCGTATTGTACATTAAATGAAAAACTATGGTAAACATTAATACTACATTTTTCCTCGAGGAAAAATACACAGATTTATTCCAAGTAAAATTATTATTGTACATCGTATTACGACACTTGAAGCAAGATGGTAACAAACATGAACTCAGATTGTAACAAAGGTTACATGAAAGAGATGCACATGTGAATTGCTGTGAGCACCTGATGAGGGTCCAATAAATGTGGGGTAAGACATGAAACACTAATCGCAGAAGTTCCAGTCGCTGCCCTACTAGGCATGGAGGTCTTTATTAGCTCATAATGTCTAACTAACCTTTTGAGAATCAGTTCATTTTATGTCTATAGTAAGATCCAAGCGCAATTAGCTTCCATATATAATGCTAATTGCTTCCTATTAAACAGTTAAAGACTCAAAGATCAGATGGTGTATCCCCCCAAAAAAGGAGACAATGTAACCTTAATAGTACACTGTTACTCTAAAGCTTCATAAATCTTTGTGATTACCTAAAACTGGATTTTTCAACTAGCTGAACCTAATGTTCAGTATTTCAGGACCATATACAACTGAGTTTGCATATGTGCACTACAGTATAAAGTACAATTTTGTGTGCTGTACTTACATTAAGAAGATGAGAAATCCAGTCCTTGTCATTAACTTGTGAAAATTCTGCTTTGCCAAGAAAGTCCAAGGTTTCGCTAACAACCATAGGACCCGTGATGTACTGTGTTCCAGATGATCTCTTTAAAGTATTTGATAATACTTCTTTCAAATCTATTCCATCAATTTTCCCATTAACAAAGACCTCATTAACTGAAATAAATGAGGTAATAAAACTGAAAGCTTCACACACAGAAAACTATTAGCTCATAAAATTGATAAAAAATATTATTATTATTATTATTATTATTATTATTATTATTATTATTATTATTATTATTATTATTATTAGTATTATTTAAAAGAATGGCACTCTGTATGCTGCTGAGCTTATATCTTGCCTTCTCAACTTTGCGTCTAAGTTTCTTCATTTCAACAGGTAAATTATAAAGCAGCTGCCCGAAGTTCATATGTTACCTGGCACATCGGTAGTTGCTTGCTAACACTGATGGAAGTGAATGGCATCCAGGGTACATGTAGGGACTATTTATACCAGAAAACAGGTTTAGAAAAGACCCCGGGGGAGGGGGGTGTGTGTGTGTTTTTGTTGGTCAGCCATAATCCCACGAGCTCTCCTAATGGCTGCCAGTCTGGCTGACCAATGGAAACACTGATTGTTTGCCAGCAGGGGATCTGCTCAAAGCTTGAGGAGGGGGGTGGCAGTATCGTTTTCTCAGGTGAGGCTTGCCCCTGAGACAACGATCCAACCGCTCTCCTCATTGAGCTGCAAGCAGAGCCTCCAAGGTGCCAAACAATCTATGCTACATTTTACTCAGGAAACTCTCCTCCTGCTGACCACTATCAGGAGGACAAGACACACCCCTGAGACAACAAACAGTCTCCCCGCCGCTAAACAATCAGCACCCGTATCAGTCTGCCAGACTCGCAGCCAATAAGAAAGCTCCGGGATTATGACCGACCAATGAAATATCGGCCACCCCTTCTTTTGCAACCCCATTTTCAGATAATAATAATAATAATATTTTTATTATTTATTATTATTATTTATTATTAGTTATTTTTATTATTAATTTTTATTATTAATTATTATTAAAATAATTATTAATTATTATTATTATTATTATTGAAGTAATTTAATCAGACCCCTGTGCTATATTATTTTTATCTCTAGAAAACTTGCCCAAACAATTTGCCTTTATGGTAGGGTTTACATTTTACTTAATAAATTATGGGTTAACTGAGAATGGAGATTCTGACAAAATTTACCTGATTTTTCCCAAACTTGACATTCATTGCCGATTATAACTTTAATTTTGCTATAAATATGTTGCTCAAACAAGTTTCAGTATAAGAATATCTGCTGTACAATATTATTTCCTTCCCTACTATCATATACTGGGTTCATATTCAGGTACCTCGAAAAGCTTGGCTGTCAGAAATGAAATGCTGAAATGCCCTACTTCAACAACAAAGGTCTCATGTCAAATTTTCTGAATAAGCAGAGTTGTAAAAGGAAAATAAACTCTATATGACTACATAAAATAATCACCAATTTGGGCACAATTACTCAAGAAAGTGTGTGTGTGTGTGTGTGTGTGTGTGTGTGTGTGTGTGTGTGTGTGTGTGTGTGTGTGTGTGTGTGTGTGTGTGTGTGTGTGTGTGTGTGTGTGTGTGTGTGTGTGTGTGTGTGTGTGTGTGTGTGTGTGTGTGTGTGTGTGTGTGTGTGTGTGTGTGTGTGTGTGTGTAAATGAAATGAATAGAGATTACTCTCAGATCTTACAAATTTTGTGAAATTACCAATACTCTGATTACAGATTCAATCACGTGTAAGAGAACAGGTAGCACACTGAAAACGCACTCAAGAGTAGTGGCAATAAACACATCTGCACTAAACTAGCTCCGATGGTCGATATGCAGCAAACTACACTAGACATATAAAAGTATTAAATTCTTAAGTAATTTGTATTTTTTCCTAATATACAAACCTACGCTTTCACATCAAGTAAGGAGTACTCGCGCTTGGAGCACTTCAGCTGTCACTGAATTGTCTGAAAAACTAAAATCCTATCCTCAGGCCTATGGTCACATGTGACCCTAGACTCATCCATTATAAAAAAAAAATCAAATTTTGATATAAAGTGCAGTTTCCTTACAAGGAAAGACACACACACTTCAAAAGAATGGGAGAAAGGTACAGAGCTTTGACAAGATGTTGTTATTTACCCTGGAAACAAAGAGGCTACTTTGCTAGGATAGCCAAGCAAGTATTGGTGGTGTTCACTTCAGCATCCACATGTATAGCACAATTAATGGACTATCCAGTCAAGTATGAAGTTTGGTTTTTACTTTTCTGGACTAAAAAATATCCAGTAAGTAACAAAATCTAATACCTTGGTCCATCTAGTAGAGGTACCAGTGTAGTTTGAACAGAAGATTAGTTATAATCAACTCAAAACATTCTTATAGAATAAAAAATGAATTTTTGACTGTTAATTTTACATTTGTCCTAACATGAAAAGAAAATAAACAAAAACAAAGCAAATTCAATTATTAAACAAAGCTTGCAATCTCTTGATAATTCAAGCTCTTCGTTGGGTGAGTCGGTAGAGCTGTGGACTGTCACTCGATAGGCCGGAGTTCAATTCCCGGGCCAGCTGATGAAGAGTTAGAGGAAATTTATTTCTGGTGATAGAAATTCATTTCTCACTTTAATGTGGTTTGGATTCCACAATAAGCTGTAGGTCCCATTGCTAAGTAACCAATTGGTTCTTTGCCACGTAAAATAAGTCTAATCCTTCGGGCCAGCCCTAGGAGAGCTGTTAATCAGCTCAGTGGTCTGGTAAAACTAAGGTATACTTAACTTTCTTTTTTCTTGATAATTCAACAAAATTATTTATGACAAACTTCACTACTCATGGAGCTTGCTCAAAGAATATGTTACTCAGTAAGAGGTCAAAATTGGAATGGAGTTAAGTCGGAAGAAGTGGGACAGCTTGGTGGGACAACACCAAAGGGAATAGAGAAATACATAAAAACAGAAAAATACTTTGCAACTGAGGGCCACAATGATGCTCTGCTCCACAGAACTATAACACTATCTACATACTGTAAGGGGTACAGCTTACAGTGAGTCTTGTGTAACACACTGGAGATAATACTGAATGGATTAGTGTCCCTTAAGCCATAGTTGCTTTGCATGTTGCTTTTTACCTGTCAAGCATGCTTGAAAGAGGGTCTACTCCCAACATCATCATCAAGTTTTCTGACGTTAAAAATTGAGATTTACATAGATTTCCCTAAAAACCTTGCAGATTTTCACTAGCACTAATAATAAAACTTACACTGTGATAACACCTGCAGTAATCAAGTAAGCTGTGCAGTTGGCAGTACCCAATCTACTTTGCACAAATGGCTTAGATTAAAGGAATTCTTAGGATTAAAGCAAAAATGTTTGAAAGTAGTATTGCACATGAAAAATGCAAAGGAGAACTACATTAAAGAAAGTCATTCTTCACTATTCTGCCACTCTCTCTTGGGGGTCAGCACCAATGATTGTTCCAAGACCCTTATAATATACAAATATTTTACAATAAACAAGTTTTCCATTTCCTATCTCCACATTGCTGAAAAAAGGACATCACAAATACATTGACAAAAGTTCTTACCATATAAATCCTTTATAAACAATATTGGGCTATTGATTACAGCATCTTCATCTTTATAAGCTATCTCATCAGTTGCTACCTTCACATTCAAGCCACTGAGTGTTTTCACAGAAAGCTTAGAGCCAGCTGTTAGAACTGATGCCTTGGAATGACCCAAAAGTGTCCAGTCTGAAAAACAAGGATGGAGAACTTGGTAATTATTCCTATAAAATATACTATGTGTACCAAGGAAGTATACATAGATCTGATTAGCCAAAGTCAAAAACACTTTGTACAATACATGGACAAATTAAAAAATACATAACTGCTATGCAGATACAAAAAGTGTGTAAATCATCATCAATGCCAGGCAACTCCACGGGCCACAGTGAAATTCCTGTGCCTCAACTACATAACACATGATTTACAGAGCCTGCTGTATATCTAAAGAAAAGGAACTCAAAATAAATATAAGAAAAACATAAGTAACTGGGACAATATGTAACAGGATGATATAACACTGGATGGAGAAAGCATTAATGAGGTCAAATCTTTCAAATATTTAGGAAAAATGATATTCAACACAGGTTCTCAACATGGAACTTTGTATGTGAATACACTACACAATCACAATGACAATCACAAGTCATCCCCCAGTATTCGCAGGGGATGCGTACCACACCTACCCATGAATACTGAAAATACGCAAATACAGAAACATCTTCTAAAAATGCTTATACCTGCCTATTTTAATAGTTCAAAACACCAAATATACCTTAAACTATCATCCTAAAACATTTAGTCATGAAAATAATATGAAAATACAGTAACTGCTCTATGAAAAAATCCGCGAATAGGTGAATTTTACGCTAATAACGTGGATATATGGATGTATGTTCACAGAAAAATCCAAGAATAAATGAGGCCGCAAATGCTGAACTGCGAATAAGTGAGGGTTAACTGTACCTTCAAAATCTCCTATACTTTTCTCACCACTCCTTGTACAAGCATTACACATGCATCAAAAACTCTTTGTTTGCTACAGGATCGCTCATTTACCTTTGTGTAGCAATCTCTTTCAACTTCACCCAGACTGTTGCTACTCTTACTTCTACTGTTATCTCAATGCTAGGTTTCACTTCAGTGTCCCCATGATAACAGAAACATTTGACCTATCAATGCCTGCCCTTCTACCATGTGGTGTTCCTCCTCCCCCTTCCCCCACTTGTTATTGCACACTTCGGGCATCATAATCTCTGAAAACTTAAATTTTGCTTCAATCATTGTCATTCTCGTGACATTAGTTACATTCAGTGAACAGTACAGACTTCACCCAAACCCTTCCTGCAGTATCCAGAAGGCCTCTTTCTTACCAAACTTAACCTTTGCTTCCTGTCTAGTTGTCACAAGCTTCCTTTGCTTATACTTTTCTTCAATCGCCCCCCCACCCCCTCTCCATTCCACTCTTCCTTCTTTAATACATTTCTACGACCTCTTCCTTTGATTCTGCTGTTAATATTTGGGCACCTGCATATAGCAGCTCCCTTGGACCCCCTTTTCTGCACTCCTTTGCAAATTCCTCCATCATCTTGATAAACAGTAATGTAAAATTTTAATAAATCTACTGGCATCTTCACTAGAGATCTTGTGTTTTGTCCTCCTGGTACTTCTGTTTTAATAAAGCCAACCTAATTCCTTTTCTGAGTGCTTTGCTAAACGTCCCCTCAGATCTATAAACATATGGTATACTCTTTTACTCTTTGTATAATACATTACTCCTCTGGCAGAACTCTGCCTTGTCATAATGACTGCCTCTGTTGCTGTTTTCTTTGGCATAAAGCCATGCCTGATAATTAAAAATTTTAAATCATTTTCTCAAAAAATTCCTCCACCACCTGTACCACCCTAACTTCACTTAAATCAAGCAAATATTGGATTATAATAAATTACTTTGAAATCTTAAAACTGCAAAATCCCATAGGAATACAGATTTCAATGTATATAAGACACTTACTATTAATTGTCTGAGATCGATCTAGGAACATCAAATCATCTGGAAATCTCCACTTATCAAGGAATTTAACTTCCAGATCACCATCAACTTTAAGCTTTTGAATTATCTGAAAAATATGAGGTAATAAGATAGTTTTCTGACAACATATAATACCAATTACACCCTGAAAACAAACCAAGAGTTGAACAAAAAATAAAACAACCACATGTCTAAATATATTGTCTATGATACTTGTCACCTGTAGAAACCTTGATTACAACATATACATGCACAGCTAAAACAAATTAGGATTTTAAAAAACCCTTGCAAACTTTAAAACCCCTTAAGACCCAGGAGAGGATGGTAAATGAATGGAAACAATGTTTACTAGCTGAAGTGGTAAATTCAAAAGCTTCCTTCCATTCATTATGAAAAAGATACCGAGTAAAGAGCTCATATGGCACCTGCCACAGCATTTCTGACTCCGACCCCTGATTTGAAACTATCTTAGAGCTTTGGGGTAAAAAAATTTTGGAATTAAAAATAACCAAATTAAAACAACCTAAAAACTGTTGTTAAAATAAAATTTATCAACGTCTATCTCCCTTTCTATTACATTAAAAAATAAAAAGTGTCATGCCACTATTTTATTGTAATGGCAGTTTTGTTAAAACTTTTAATAACATTTTTAACTATCAATATAAATAAGACACCATTTACAATATGAAGCTGGCATTGGAAAGATGAGATGTACTTTTCTAGTTTTCCCCCGGCAAAGTCATCACTCACTCTGTCAAGGTTACAATACCCCATTATGTTGTGCTTTTTGTAAGAAATGCTATCTGAACTGCATCTTTATCACCAATCATGTTTCTACATTCACATTAAAGGGTTAGATGTCCCATGAGCACCTTCATCTTCCCTCTGTTTCACTTTCTACCCACACATGCCAAGTCCTCCTCTATGTTTTCCCTCCACGAACTTTTGGGCTTTCCCACTGGGTAGCGTCTGCATATTCATCACTGCTCCTTTCTCCTTTTCATATTATAACTAAACTATCAAAATCTTTGAGATTTCCAATCCCCCTAGTTTTGAGCACAGTATCTTTACTAGCTTCACATTTGTAAAGCAATTCTCATGCAAACTTCAGCTATGACTTCTGAAATTATGTAGTATGTGTTCACTGTTGATTTTCCAGCAGCCTTGGTTCCAAAGCTATGCCAGAATGTGATTTTGCAAAACCACTTGGAAAATCACACAATGGTTGAAATACAAGCAAAACAGCTGCTGTTATCCGATTCAGTTATTAGCAAAACAGCAGTTTCTCATTCGGTTGTTTATGGCTGTACTGACGCATTTACGCAAGAGTATAACGTTACTTACAACAATACTTTTATCATTCTCTTTTACTTTTTTAACTAAAAGATGGGATAAAGAGATGGAGGAAAAGAAGTTGGTCTATTGAAATTTGGTCTCTCTAACTACCTGGTTGTAGGCCGCTGCCTGCACTGCATGAAACTTAAAAATATTTTCTAAATATTGTTGTATCGGTATTCACTGTTAACCCCATCGCAAAATCAAATTATCGTAAGGCAAATTATCATAACGCAAGCACTACCTGTATCAATAGACTGGTTTTATTTCAAGATCATATATGGAATAAAACATAGGCTGTGTGTGCTGGAAGGTATGATTTCTAATAACACTTTGTTTTTAATTATGGCACTTCAATTTACAAACTGCATTTGATCATCAAAGAGTACAGTACATCAAAATCAAAATGCTTACCCTCAAAAAATTATTATTCTGTCGTTCCACATTCTTAGCTTCAAAATTCAAATGCCTATTTATGTACCCATATCCAAAAAGAAATCTCTTAACCAAGATCTCTTTTAAACAATAAATTGCAAAGATGGTTTCATTGTTTTTGACACTTCCTAATTCCAACAAGTTTGACACACTTTACCAGCAGAAAATTCATTATTAGGGCATTATTTTATTCAAAAATTGATTGAATCTAATATGCTGAATAGAGTAATAAGACATAAATATTAAAGATAACATTTATCAAAAAAGTGTATGGAATCGACTTACCGTGTAACCCATCACATGATGGTTGCCAGTAAGAGTTACTGTATTGTTAGCAGTGTTTGATATGTCAGTCCCACCAATAGTATGTCCCTCTGTTACATCTAAGTTACCATTCACTGTTACATGGCCCTGTAACATGATAGTATTAAAGCTATCAATCAAAATATCAGTGTAGAAAAGAATTTTCAAAATGTTATCACTTTTGAAAAGAATCTTTAAAACCATATCAAAGTTGGATATCAAATTTTAAATTTAACAAATAAAACCAGTTTGAAAGTGATAAGCATGTCCTTTAACCATTATCAAACATAGAGTATCATAAGAGCTTTCCACAAGACAATGATCTATAAAAAAACATTTGGCTATGTGGGCCCTAAAATTTTTTATACCTCTATTTCCTTAATTCTTTTTTATCTAATGCAATACAACCAAAAATAAGGTCACTATAATTTGTCAAAACTACATCAACACCATTTCCAAAAATAATCTACTTACTAACCTTGAAATCAAACTGACCAAACAATGTCTGAGGTTTGTCAATGTTGAGATAGTCTGAGATAGCATTTCTGTTTATGCTATCTGCCAAAACAGCATCACTGCAAAATTAAAAATAGATAGGGGTTACAAAATTGTTTTTCAACCATCACAGAACTTGGTTACAACCTAGTATTACCAGTGCAATAATGTTCAAACTTAAAGGGAAAGAAGTTCAAATTAGAAAAAGATGGTAAACAGTATAGGGAAAAATTCAAGGTCTGTAAGTCCAGCTATGGGTGCATCACCCACACCCACAACCTTGAAATGAAAATAAAAGTACATATGTGGCAAAATCTGAAAATGGATATAGGATACATTATTGCACAGCTGGTTTCATATAATATAAGGGTAGGGGATTTAAGTCTAAACTACTTTCAACAGGAGGAGGATTGGACGCCATATCAATATAAAAAGAGATGCAGACAAACAGTCTCAGGCTTTTAATATTTATAAGGTCAAAGTCTACATCAAAGCATCATCCAGAAATATGGAAAACACACCCACTACAGTAATTCCTTAACTTCCCTACAGTGGATTCCAGGCCTACAAACTTGTTCTGATAAAGAAGAAAAGGAGACCAACTGTGCATGACCAGACATCCCCCAAGGAACCTCCCAGTAACTCACTCAGTCTCCCAAAGGAAGACAAGTGCAGGGAAGAGAGGAAGGCACTAAAATCTATGACTATCTGATTCTTATAACATTTTTCTGTGCTATGAAAACATCTTCATATAGAACTGTTACAACATAAAATTCTAGAATGACTACCTTGGATGGGAAAAAGTCAGACAAGAAGAGGAAAGAGAAAGGATGACATCAAGAACTGAAAACCCATCTCTCTCAGGCAGGCCCAGTTAAGAGTTAGCAGGAGCTTACAATCAACACAAAAGTGTCCAAGCATGCAGTAAAGCAATGGGTTATACTCTTCACAAAGAACAGACAGCAGGTACACTGCTTAATTGGTATATGGCATGACTACCAATATCTGGATAGGTACACTCCTAGTAAACCCAGCACACACAAGATCAGAATCAGGATGATGTTGATGGAACATGAAACACAATCCCCCGCCTTTAAAACATGGTCCACCACAAACATAACCCAACGAAAAAACAAAAGTATTTAAGAGTAATGTCACAAAGATAAAACTGTGAGGTGCTCTGGATGCACATGTGCCAGAATGGCAGCAAGCTCCATATTCAATTTCAAGGCCAGGGAAGAAGAGACTGTAAATACACTGCTTGCACTGATCTCTAGTTGAGAAAGGTCATCCTAAGGGACTGAGAGCAGGCTCCAGAGATAACACAATGAAGCCAACAGGAAACTGTATTCTACAACACCAGAGACTGACAACTTCCCCATGCAAATTAAGAGGTGAGAGGAGGCTGAATTAACTTCCTGAGCCAGCTGAAGTTATGCTACACATGCCCTCATATAGCATAGCAGTGCATCGTCACAAAAAATGGATGGCAAGCAGAACAAAGAAAGACATTGATGACTCGCACCTTTCTGAGGACTGAACCTCAGTAATAATCTCCTGACAAAGAAAATCCTTTTACTTGACTATGATACCTCCAGTGTTGGGGAACCCCTAATGATATGGAAGCAAAAATGCATGAAATGAATGTATATAAGAGAAACAAATCATAATATAACTGAAAAGGCTCCTTGTGAGGATGTCTCAACGTGTGCAGTTGGGCTTCTTTCCTTCTTGATTGGGAAATAAGGGTGCAGCTGGGATCCACTGTGTGATTAACAGCTCGTATGAAAAAGCAAAAATACCAACCTAAATACCACATCATCTAGCTGCACAGGTACTTCAATAACCTGAGGAACAGAACGTCGCCAAAACCTTTCTTCTATTCCTTCCAATGGAATGCCATTTATACTACTTGCCTTTACATCATGCAGTACCTTCATAAAAAAAGTATATACTTATTCATACAGTTAGCATATGGAATAGCTCACCATTCTATACTTGCAGAAAAACTGTTGCTGAAAAATTTATATATACAGTATAAAACATTAAATGAAAATAACAATATCTCATTTAAAATAGAAAATATACAATTTAGGCTGAAGGCCAAGCACTGGGACCTATGAGGTCATTCAAGGCTGAAAGAAAAACAGAGTAAAAGGTTACAAAGGTGTAACAGGAGGAAAATCTCGAAGTTGCACTAGGAAACAATTGTTAGAAGAGGGTGGAAAGTAAGATGGAAGAAAGAATATGAAAGGAGGTATAGTAAAAGGAATGAAAGGAGTTGCAGCTAAGGGTCGAAGGGTCACTGCAAAGAACCCTGAGTAATGCCTACAGTGCACTGCGCATCAGGTGCATTGATGGCACTACCCCCTACAGGTAATATCGCATATGGTACATGGTACAAGGTAAATTTTATACCATAACATTAACGAAACATGTTGGCATTATCAGTATTTTGGACGGTAGATTTTTTTCTCTAATTACTTGCCATTACAGTACAGTATATTTTCTCATTTTCAAATATATACATATGCGTAATTTTGGCTTTAACCCATAACACTGTCTAATGCTTGGTTTGCTTGCAAATACTGTAACATGTTTTAGATTGATTTACTTCCCCATCTGTTATTGTGTAACTTGAGTATCCCGCTAAATTACTTTAATAATGTAATACATACTACTGTACTCTTACTAATTTAATTTCTACTCTCTAATAACTTGAATTTGCAATAACAATGTAACAATGTCCCAAATACAGTAGTCAATTTTATTACAATAATTCTTAATTATCTTCATAAAATTTATAAGACAACCTGCATTCTTTTAAAAACGATTTTACAGTTACTGTATTCATAAAGGACTAACCAATTATGGTGTTATATCCTTCCATTTAAGCTCAATGAAGCCTTTCATCTTGTCTGAATGCTGTTCTGTATTATAAGTGTTTAATAATAATGGTAATTTATAATCACTGTTATAAGTTTTTAGTTTTTTTTACATCTGCTGTGCTGAACCACTCCAATTTTCTTTTTATGCAAGCTTTTACCACAAATCTTGATAGCTGTTATCAAGAAGCTGACATATACCATTTAATTCTACATTAACCATACCCCATATGTTATGGGGACTAGAACTGACTACCAAAAGGGTCTTCCCCAAATGGGGAGATTTTAAAGCTAATGGGTGCTTTTGTTTTGGTACTGTTAAGCAAATGACCTCTAATAAAGAACAAGGGTAACTGTAACATTTCCAAGGGAATTCATGCAGAAAATGTAGAGATTTCCCACCAAACTAACATACAAGAGGCTTTGGATCTATGGCAGGGTTTTTTCTCAAGAAGAAATCTCTGGGTACACATCCAGATACTGTATTGAGGCAATATACATAAATTACGTTCTATAAACCAAAATATGAGCATACTTACAGTCAGAGGATTTGTGAAATTTGAGCTTTCTTTAATCAATATAGTTTGAACCTGATCCTTCAGCTTTCTATCTAATTCTGAAATGTCATAGTGATTAATGCAGGTCCCATCAGCCATCAACACACCGCTATCACCGTACACTAAAACATCACTTGCAAAGCCAATATGACCTAAAAGGATAGAAAAACAACACACACTACAGTTACACAGCACAATAAATTACCAAGCAATAGTAAACTTGCAAATAACTTAGGCACGAAAATTAGTATACCAAGCCCCTGAGTGTTTTTCTCCCGATTTAAAAAAAAATTGTACACCTGGTATACATCCCAAAAAGATTCATCTAGTTAATTAAGGAACTATAGTTATTTATGGTATGCCACCTAGATATCCAATTTTCTTTATCTTTTTTTTTTTTTAAAGACATGGTATCACTGTCTGGGTGCCCATATATGTCAACTTGCAAATACATCAACTATTTCAAACTTCTGAATAACAGTAGAATATTTTTAAGTGTTATTAAAGTGCTTAAAACACTTTACTAATAAAATGTGTAAAATAAAAAACTAGTAAAATGGGACTGTTTAACCAGACCGCTAATCTAAAATCTTAAATCTTTCACAGTACTAGCCTTGAATGTTTGTTCCTACAAAAGGCATATTTATGCTCTCTTAGACTATATCTAATAAATCACACAACTTTATAACTGCACACAGAAACTGAAGATTCTGGAAAATATAAAAGATTTTTATTCAACACTTTCAATTGCAATTTTGTTTTTGCACAAAAATCTGCATTTTACTGTTAATGTATTACACTTTATTCTCACAAGAATTGGATTACAAAATGTCGTACAGCAACTGTTTGTTACAACAGTGAGTCAACTTCTCATGCAGGATGATACTAATTCAAAATTTTCTTTTTGTACTGACTGCTGTCATAATACTACTGTGGGTTTCATCTGCTTATTTTTCTATCTGTTTCATTATACAGGCAGTCCCCGGTTATCAGCAGGGGTTCCGTTCCGACAGCTTAGCAATAAGCGAAAATTGCCGATAAACAAAAATCGGCAATTTTCAGAAGCTTATCGGTGCCAATAACCAAAAATCAGCGACTTTCAGCACTGGTAACTGTATCAGCACTAGTACCCAATTATCAGTGTCGATAAAGTGGAAATCAGCACATATCACCAACGAAAATTGCCGATTTTCGTCACTAGATAAGTGCCAAAAAACCGGATCACCAATAACCGAGCCCGCCAATAACTGGGGACTGCCTATACCACAAACCCTGACATTTATTCATTTAATGGACTGCAGCGATGTCACTATCACCTATAGGAATATATAAATACTGATTCAAGATTTATTTTTTAATAATTACCTCTCCATTAAATAGTTTTAACTACAGCTGGCGCAGAAGCACAATTCAACATAATGGAGAGGTAAGGTTCATTACAAAAATATAATTTTGATCTACTCATAACTGCTGCAAGCTCGGCTGCTCTGCCTTCACCTGCATTTCCTTTATTAAGCATGGATCTAGCATCAGCCTACATTCATAAAAGCTTTACCTATTTTATCAAGAGTACTTGATTGTTGGACAAGGGAATTTTGGTGGTAATAATTTCCAACTGCTTCTGCAGCACTTCTAGAATCACTGAATTTTAATAATCTCAGCAAAAAAACCACTGCAGATAATTCTACTGTAAAAACATAAAAGACTTTATTCAAATATAATGCAGTATCTTAAAAATAACCACATTACATTTTAGGAATTTTTGAAAATGGATGTCCACTGATACCAGAAACCACAACACCGATAAAATACTGAATTTGACAAATAATAGATTAAACTACTCTCATAATTAAATCACAGTACATTATGGCATTGTAAATAATAAAAACTGTAAATAAATTGGAGAATGGAAAGTAACCCATTATAGTGAAACATGAGAAAAAAAAAAGACTCGTCAATATAAAAATTTGCAATTAAAACCATTAATAAAAATACTATTGAAAGTTCCACACTAATTACAATAATGGAGAGTCAAGAGGCAGAGGCAATCCCCAACTGCTAAGAAATAATGGAAACACTTATGAAAACAAAAGCAGTACACAGAATAACACTGCTGCAAAGTACCAAGCAATGCCACTAGCCTAAAAAGCAAAAACACTAAATAAAAACTCAAGAGATTCACAGATTACCACAAACCATAATGAAGAATAAGTATAACGTAAACAAAGGGTTCTACACAATACAAAATACTGTAATGGTAATTATAAGTCTAAAATGCACAGAGGGGCCTTTGTGTTTCAGGATGGGTCCAATTAAAGAGTTATTTGGATGAAGTAAGGCTCTTTATGTTTAATGGGATAGTATGAAAAACATATTTTAACATGTAAAACACTGTACTTTCCGACTTCCATGAATATTAAATATAACAAAAATGTAACAACATAAAGATATAGCTATGGTCAATCGTTATCTGAACATGCAAAATGTTGCACACACAAGCTACCCATTGTTGGAATTGTCAACTAGTTAAAAACATAGAAAAGATAGGAACTTACCACTGATCACCTGATCCTTGTCTGTTATCACCACATCTCTCCCCAAATCTACACCATTTATGCTATCACAAAGAAGTTCCTCAGAAATCACAGCAGTTTTAATGTGGTAATTTCCAAGAACGGCTCCTTCAGAATTTAAGTCAACTAAGTCACCCAGACCAATACCATTGATGAAGTTGACACTTGAAGCATCCGCAATAACCAAATCATTTTCATATTCAAGGATTCCTGTTGAAAACAAACTGATTTCTAAAATGTATTCAATTATTCACTTCTGTATGTAATCTTCAAGTAATAACTCGAAAACTAAGTATTTAATCCATGATAATTATGTTTAATTCCACCTGAATCAATATATTTCTCAAAATACAACTACATCAGGCATTGCTAGAAAAAAATCTTAATTCAATGTTATGCACAGTCCTGAAGTGTACACACAGAAAATCATTCAGGACAAATAAAATCTTACTTGACTAAAAACAAAGCAAAATGACAAAGAACTTCCATATAAAGAAATGAGGCATTCTAATGGTAACAATAGCCACTATGAAAAAAAAAATAAGAGAAAAAGAATACACCTATGCTGCAATATAAAGAGACCAACTAAGTTACAAGAAAAACTAGCCCACTTCCACAGTAATTATGCCTGGGTCTGAGAGAGTTACCATGCACTAATTTTGATCTCAAATCTCTAGTGTCTTCTGATGAACAAGTCTTCCTTTTCTGGTGATTCTCAAAGAAAATTACAAAATGAAAAGGAAAAATAACAAGGACAGTTTAACATTTGGTCACAGGCTCTGTTTTGCCTTTCTTTTGCTACAATCAAGACAAACCTTTCATGTAACAAGGCAAAAGCATACAACACAACACTCAAATTAACCAGCATCAAAATTCAATAAGTAATGAATCGTGAAGTAATGAATGGCGCTATACACACGCTTAGATAGAAGAAAGTACGTTTTAGCAAGTAGGAGGAGGAAGATATGGCAAACAAGCCTGAATATATGACAAATGGACCCTGACTAAGTTAGAAGTGATCAGGAATGCGTGTACCTGAGCTCAAATAATATACAGTGGAACCCGGGTCTCCGACCGTACCGAAACTCGACAAAATCGGATTCTGACACGAAATGCCGAGTAAACTTTGTGCCGGTTCCCGAACAACAAACTGGAATCCGACCCGACGCGATCCGACCCGTCGACGAAAAACATATGATGTTTGTAAACAAAGTGTTTGGCCGCCGCTAGTTGGCGTTGTTGGTGGCGTTCTTCCCACGCACATTTAAAAGCACTTACAGTAGACTCTGAATGGAATTTACCATAAATTAATACAATCCTGAACGTACACAATGTTTATGTAATTACAGTAGTACCGATACGCCACCAGGACGGCGCTCTGGTTTGTTTACATTCGCTTGCCAGGCTGCCGATGCCGACGTAACTTAAGACGTTTTTCTTAATTTTTATAACAGACTCTACAGTACATTCGGCTTATTTCTAATATTGTTTTATTAATTTAATGTAATGACCAGGTTTTTTTTTTCATTGTATTTATCATTAACAACAGTTTTTGTGCGCACCGTTACAGTACATTCTGGAGTGCATATGGGCTGCCTAGCCTAGCCTGCAGCAACCACTGGTAGGCCAATTTTTTTGATACAGTATGCATTTAAAACTGTAAGAAGACTTCTAATAAGGTAAGTTATTTAACTCTGAACTTATTTAATTGTAATGTGTGTAGTGTTTTGTATAAAAAGACAAGGTTGGAGTAGTGACTGGTGGTCAGGAACGGATTAATCCATTTTCAGTTATTTCTTATGGTCGAAATTGATTTGGAATTGACAAAATCGAATCTCGACATTCCTTCTAGAACGGATTAGTGTCGGAAACCGAGGTACCACTGTACAGGTAGTGCTTGAGTTACAATAATTCGATTTTGCAATGGGGTTAGCAATTAATACCGATACGACAATAATCTAAGTATTTCACGCGGGTGCAGGCTGCATCGTACAATCAGGCAGCAAGAGAGACCAAATTACAATAGACCAACTTCTTTTCCTTCATCTCTTTATCCCATCTTCTAGTTAAAAAGTAAAAGAGAATGATAAAAGTATTGTAAACTACAACGTTATACTCTTGCATAAATGCGTACAGCCATAAACAACCGAATGAGAAACTGCTGTTTTGCTAATAACAAACCAGATAACAGCTGTTTTACTTGTATTTCAACCATCATACGGTAGTAAACAATTACCATAGTTATGTGACAAATGATGTTAAGTAGAATAGGACTGGTATATTTTTACATTATACCCTTACTCACTTTGGAGAAAAGATTGACAAGGAAATATACTGCTAAATTTAAGCTGCAAGTTGTAGCTGAAGCTGGGGAACAATGTCCAAGCCACTATGACTATAAATTATCATGCATCGGCAACATGGATGAAACTCGACAATAAATAAAACTGAGGCAAAAAGTATTTTAATCAAAAGTACTGGGCATTAAAGACCACATATTACTGCTGTTTTCACGCCAATAAAAGATAAATACGTAAAACTCGTATTATGATGAAATATTGTAAAGTGAAAATAGCAAACGGAATCTTGATTTTTTACGCAAAACAAACATGCCCCCAAAGGCCAACGTCATCTGTTAACAAGAAAAATGGCTACACTAATTTCACAATGAAACATATTGAAGTCGTATTTCGACTTAAAGACACTTCGTATAATGAAAAATAACCTTGTCCCATATAAATAAAGTATCTAGAGATTCATGTACGCTAACTGGAAGCAAGAAAAGTGCTCTGAACTGAGTTAAATATGATGACATAAACTTACCATGCAATCTATTTCCAAACCAAAACATTGATCACTATGTTTGCAATTTATAATACAAAAGCAATATGAGAATACATACAATATGATTGTATACAGTCAAGTAAAGTATAACTTTTTAAAAGATCCATGGATAAGATGCATATTCGTTATGCTGATGTTTGTATGTGATATAATTTGTGAATGTAGAGTACAGTATAATGTAGGCTAGACTACCGTATATGTATACGATATACCATAGTGTAACTAAGCTAATCATTATCATAAGTCAATCTGCATGAACCTCCAGAATTAGCCGATATTAATAATTACTGTACCGTAGACGTACAGAGTATACTTTATAGTGTAGGGTAGGCTACCATATATGTATAGATGGTACTGAATACCCTAGTGTAGGCTAGGCTCTATTCAAGATACGTTTTTGTTGACAAACGATGGGTTTTTTGGAACCTAACCTCATCGTAAGTAGAATACTGCCTTAAGCAGGGAGTGACATGAATAGAGAGGTTAGCCATCAAATTCGAACTGGATGGAATAATTGGCAGAGGGGTATAATGCACCCACTGCAACAAGAGAGTCCCTAGTAAGCTAAAAGGCAAAATACATAAGATGGTGGTTAGACCTGCTATGCTATATGGGCTCGAAGCAGCACCACTGAAGAAAATAGGACAAAAGTAGCAGAGTGCTGAGAAGAGACAGGATACGTAAAAGTGACTGTGGTGTCAAAGAAAGACCATGAGTCAGGATTAAGATGGGTTGGGTACCTGATGAGGAGGGGAGATGAAGGGTGACAGGTTGCAGGAGAGTTAATGGGAATGGAAGTGATAAGGACAAGAAGGGGATGAAGGCCTAGAAGAAGATGGCAACTGCATTCGATAAGACATGAAAGATATAGGAATACATGAGAGGAGGACATGATAGAAACACCTGGAAAATTTTTATTAGAAACAGTTACCCAAACAGGAATTAAGCTGAGAAGAAAACAATGACAACAACAAATGCAGTCTCTCAAATGTAAGAACAATGCAATGAAGGATATTCAGCATTTTCCAAATGTTTTTCCAACACTGAAAAGTGAAGATACACTGCCAAATGAAAAGGAGAACATCCAAATTTTTCATGGCTTCACTTGCTAACTGCAAATGCTATATACTGAAAATTTTAACTTTAAAGTGGCCTCACCTGTTAAAACTAGAGATAGGGTTTTTGAAATAAAAAGATTGGTAAAATCTAAAAAGACTATCTAACATACCTCTAAGTGTGAAGTCTCCAGTCTTTTTTAAAACATTCATATCAAGAAGTTGCAAATTGTGACCATTTATAGATTTAACATCCACATTCCCTGTCACATGAATATAATCAAATAAATAGCTTCCTGGGAGTGTATGTTTCTCATCAATGTCAGTGTACACAGCACTATCTGATAGTCTTCTCAAGCTTACCTGAAAAAATTTTATTATCTTTATTAACTTTATAAACATTTACACTGACCTACTTAGTATTTTAAAAAAAAAACAAAAAAATGCATTTACCAAATATTTAACCTAATAACAAGAAAATAGAAATTTTGGCAAATATTTTTAGTCACCTGCAAGGGTGAGGAACACTGATCAGATTTTATACCTAGAAGCTTGATGTCTGGACTAACACTACACACATAACAGCCATGGTAATAAAGAACTAATTTAATTTTGTCATCAGGGCATCCAAAAATGTGACCCATACTCCATCTCTTCCTCTGTATCCCTAGCACTTCCACTTCCTTGATCTCTCCAACATGTCACTCACCATCTCCCTTCCTTATCTGGTGCCCAAACCATTGCAGTCCTGACTACTGGCGTGGGGTTCATTTCTTATCCTATCACTTCTCATTACTCCATACATCCATCTGAGCACCCTCATTGCAACTACATCTAACTTACTTTGTTCTGGTTTCTTCACTGGTCCATTTCTAGCTCATACAAAATGGCAGGACTTACCACCACCTCATGTATTTATACTTAAGCCTACTATTGTTGTAGAGAATGCCTGAAACCCATCATCCAATTGTTACATACAGTTTCAATTTGATTGTTTAACCTCTTTATCCCTATCACCCGTTCAGTCTATTACCAAGCCCTAGTACTTCAACACAATTCATTTTCACTTTTCCCAGCTTAACTGTGGTCATCATCCATCCCATTTGTCATTTATTTCCTCTTTGTTCAAATTTTCTTTGTCCCTCTACTCTCTAAAGCATACTTCCACCTACCTACCTTTCTCTCCAGCTTCTGCAATCAAAACTATGTCACCAGCATAGAACACACACCAAAAGGGGTTCTCCCTTACAACCTCGGCCATTACATCCAGTACGACATCAAACAAGAGGGGGTCAGCACTGATCCCTGGTGCAGTTATCACCACAGTGGTTGCTATATTTCCATACATCTCAATAACAAATCTCACACATTTTTCTGGTGTCCCCCAACTCCCTCAAACCTCTCCACACTTCCTGTCTAGGTATCTAGGTACTTGATACCATAAGCCCTTTTCTGGGAATATGAAATATTCTCTATCACCTGCCATATGGGGAATATTTTGCCTATTGTACCAATCCCTTTCTCAAAGCCATAATATCCATGAAGCAATATACTGTATAATGGAATAGATGCAAGCCATCAACGAAGTCCTCAAACTGCAGTAAAAAAAAACAAAAAAAAGGCAATCACAGGCAATTAATTTTACTCAAATCTGGTAACTAATCCTTCAACCGCTTTTTTAGGGAGTTTTGAAGAGATTTTCAATATTTCCGTGGTAATTTCACTACCCTTCATTATACCGACGTTCAAAATCGACTGGGGTAGTAACCCCAGCTTTCCTGAAAGCTATATCTAGCATTGCTATACAGAAATTCAATGGAATTTCACCGAAAAAATAGATTTTTCCTCTGTCAAAATCCCTTTTTATTCTAAAAACAAATACTACTATAATGACCAGTCATTCAAAAGTGCAGGAGTTACACCAGTCACTCATCTTTCTGTATTTCCCCCTACCTCATCTTACTTCTTTCTAATGAATGCCATATTCTTTGGAAGCTTGAATTTCAAGTCAATTGCCCCGTGGGGTTTTTCCATATAAATGGGGTTCATCTTCTGAATAATAACAACAACTTACAATAACATTGCCCAAACGAAATTCTATTACTTCATGGTCCTCCCTTATCAATTTTGATTTTTCCAAAAATTTTCTTAAAATTAAAATAACTGTCAAAATAAAAGTGAGCAATTACCATTGTAAAAGATGACCATGTATTAAAATGTAACTGAAAATGAACCAAGAAACACTTACTTTATTTATTACATCCACATCCAAAGCTCTCTGAACATCTAGTAACTTCAGATTCATGGGTTGATCAAAAGACACATCTTGATCTCGTAAAAGGATAGCAGTAGTTTTGACATTGTTGATCAGAAGTGCAGAATGTAAATCTTTACTGCTAATCAAATTTTTACTTGACACAAATCCAAATGTATGCTTTCCAGAAACAACTTGATCCTTGCGTGTTTTGATCATGAAATCTGCAAATGGAGACTTTAAGACAAAGCCAAGTATATGACATCAATCATTGTGAATAAATAAAAAAAAATTTTAAAACCCACGAATACCTTGTATACTGCATAAATTTTTTATACACAATATGTGACAGTTTATGTAACAGCATTTCTGTTGATTTGACACTTTAATTCAGTGTGGCCATATTCACAACACTTGAAGCACTGGCTAGGCAATACTTTCAAATGTCTTATCAGCACATCTCCAATAGAGTAATAAAGCAAAATTTTAGAAGAGAAGGTTAAGGTGATGTTACCACCACTTAACCCTCACAGTCCAGGCTAAAATATATATTAAGTACACCCTAGACTGGGCTAAATTTAAGGATAGCCAATTTAAAACAAAACTCATCAATAGAAAAAGGAAGATATTCATATGCACATTGTATAAGAAAAAAATTCAAAACAAATTTCTGAACCTTCCATGGGGAGTTGAAAATAAAAATTTCCAACACTGTGTGTGGCCTCTTTACAACTAATTTTACCAAGTTAAGTTTTCTCTAATAATTTTAATTTTATTTCATAAAATTATAATTACAGCTCACATAATATCATAACAAATAAGAACTAAAATCAGTAACAAATTCTGATTGCTGTACACTTACTGTAAACTATTTATGAGACATCCTTGGATGGGAATGGCGGACAACATTCCCCTTCGACACCTCAAAGCAAACTGATCTCTCCCGTACCGACTAGTAAACCCCCGTATTATAATTGACGTTGCATTCGCGGGTTTCTCTGTGGAACATATCTAGCCATCATTCGTGGAAAATTCACCCATTCGCGGTATTTTTCACTGAGTCATTTATGAATAAATGCCCACTTTTTGTGATAAAACTGATAAAATGAACACTTTTCATTCTAAGTGTTTTTAAAATTCTTTGACCTAAACCATATCACTGGCAAAATACATTAAGATCCTTGAGTCATTTAGGGTGGTCACATTCAAACTGATTGGGCAAAATTTACATCACAGGGCGATACCGAATTTAAAAGCTATAAATAGTCGTCATTTGACAACACCCACTCACTAAGGTTTAATGATGTGAGAAAGAAGGAAATCTGGTCTGAGAAGTCAAAAAGCCTTTGCTGAATACTACCCCATTTTTTGGGTGTTGAAGGACCTGTGATGGGTAACTGCTTCCACATTTCCACCTGAAAAATGTTTTATGTTAAGTCTGCAAAGTTGCCTTGACTAGAATATTCTTACAACAGTATTTAATGTTCTGAGGTAGGGTATTGCCAATCCTCCTTTGAGACATTTAGAGACTTGTGAGCTTCAAAAGTTCTTCTTTGTACTAAGTAATATGCCACATCAAACGCATCCATTAGTTTTTGGATAAAATTGTGTTCTTCATTCAGGGCATTACAGACCTCAATGATGCAGTCCTGATTTAGCATTCAAAATCTGATTTCTTCTGGGAAAAAACCCTGATTTGCAGCACTGAACATTTTTTTTTTTTATTAAATAAAAGCGTGATTTGCAGTTACACTGTGAGCAAGTAACATATGCTTCAATGTACTATGATCAAGTGTAACTTTAAGCCTAACCCTTTGCACTAAGCCACAAAGTTTCTTGCAGTTAAAAAAAAAACTTCATAATCTAATGACCTTGGGATACAATGTGCATCACAATACAAACAATTTTATTTATGCATCCTGGTGATTTGGGTTTGTGGAAGTCAGAGTCCATATTAGTACTTTGGTCTTGATCACGTTAAAGTCACCTGAAGAATGTGCAGGGTCAGCAACAGTGCTGAGGAAATCAGCAGATCCAGAAGGGGATTAATTTTCCAAGGATCCATAAAAATTGAAAAAATGTAAAGAAAAAATGTAAATCATAACTGTTTGAGAATATAAAGCAGTATCATTAGTTCACGAAATTCACATTCTCCATGACTGGCATAGCAAAGTGTTGACTTTCCAACAGTGCACTCCATACCCTACCGATACAGTATAGCATCAAACAGACATAGAAACACAGAAAGCTAAATCGACTTGTTAAGACAGACCCCATGTGGAAACGACATCATCCTCTATTTATTCTGTAACAATGGGCTTCTGGACTTTAGGAAAGCATCCTACACCATAGTTCCACCATAAAATGTCCTAATCATTTTTGGGGTGCAAACGTCACTCATAACTCCTAACCAGTCAAAAATGATCTACTAAATTAATTCTCCTACACTGGAAGCAAATCTTGTGAGAATCCATTTTGACTGGTGACAAACTTTTAACACTTGTGGCTATCAAAGCCTTGGCATTTCTACAACTGAGCATGACCTCACAAGAAACTGCTTTTAATACACTATCTAAATATTCTGCAAACATAAACAAACTAGTGTTGATATTTTTGAAATTTTAACAAATAAAATCTATAAACAAACTGGAATGTTGATATTTTTGACATTTTAAAAAATAAAACCTATAAAGTATCAACTTTATTTCTTCATTTCTTCAGAGACTATTTGTGAGAGGAAAATGTGGTTGAAAGCATGTTTTATGTAAGAACTGGTGTAGTACAGCATTAGCACAATGTAAACTCAAACATCAGAAAAAAAAAAAACGTGTCACATACTGACTGGCATTTACATCAAATGATAAAGGTAGAAGAAAAACATCTAAATAAGGCAGGAAAAGGGGATGGAAGTGAGTACCAATCAAAAAAATTATGAAAATTGCAGCAAAATCTTTTTTATTCAACATATAGCAGGTTGTCCACTTCAAAACCAAACCTAAAGATTTTGTAAGACAATTGTTTGTCTTTCACAAAATAATGCCAGCAGGATGGAGTGCAATGTCTTTACCTAGTCCACACTTTAAGAAAAATGGAACAGGAAAAACTAATGAAGCTTAACTGAAAAGAGCATCAAACCACATTCTTCATAGGAGATTATGTAAATTAGTCTAGAAAATAATGGTAGATCTTATAACCTGGTGGTGGCAGGAAAGAAACAAAAGCCAAAATGAGCAATATGAGGTCTGCTAATCTTCAGAAAATACATCTGGGAAGTGATATTAAGGAAAGGAATCAAAAGCAATGTTGGCTGACTCCTGAGTCAGCTATACACTTTCAAAAACTGCACATTACTTGTGTTACAAAAAGATCATGAAAGACAAATTAAAGCTTTAGTGCATTTCCTTTATATAAAGTGCCTTGCATGAGGGAGCATGCACAATCTTGAAAAACCACAAGACTAACCTTCCATAAAAATGTTGTTTATTTTCAAACTTGATGTTCCACCTTGGGCAATAAAATTTTGAACAGTCAATTCTGTAATGTTTAAATCATTACCAATGCTTTGATAAACATCACTCATAAGAAATTTCTTGGGGAAGTCTAATATATCCACACCTTTCATCTGCAAAACAAAAAGAACATTCAAACCTTTGCAAATAAAAGTAAAGTTCAAAACCAAAATCAAAGCACATTATCATGGTTTCAAATTCTACACAGCATTTAATCAGATAACAGTTACACACTTACAGTTAGTGTATATTTTTTTACAATGCATAAATAAGCAATATCACTTAATTGGGGGACCTTTACTAATGTGCTTCCAATGAGAAAGCAATGGAAACTGAGACTACATATATACAGTATGTAAGATTAGCTGATGGCTCTATCATCTTTTTACTAGTACAGTAGCATGTTTTTATAAAAAAAAATGCAATCTCCAGAATACATCTATACAGGTAGTGTTCGAGTTATGATAATTTGTTTTACGATAATTCGTTTTTATGATGGGGTTAGCAATTAATAACGATACAACAATATTTTGAAATTACGTATTTTTAAATTTCGCGGGCAACTGGCACAGGCAACAGCAAACAATCAGGCAGCATACGGTGTATGATACGTTGGCCCGAGAGGCTGGAATAGGTATATTAATTCAATGAGCCGACCTCACTTGCTCTCACTTTGTAGGAAGTTAAAATAGGTCAGTGTTCATTTGCAATTTTTGTGCATTTGTAAGTAAACTGTAAGACTCAAATTTGTATCAGTACAGGTAGTGCTCAAGTTATGATAATTCGATTTTGCGATGGGGTTAGCAATTAACACTGATACGACAATATTTGGAAAATATTTTGAAATTTTGCGTGGGCAAAGGCAGCGAGAGGGAGACCAGCTTACAATAGACCAACTTCTTTTCCTCCACCTCTATTCTATCTTTTGGTTAAAAAAAGTAAAAGAGAATGATAAAAGTACTGTTAGTAATGTATACCCTTTCGTAAATGCGTTCAGCCATAAACAACCGAACGAAAAACTTGTTTTGCTAATAACTGAACTGGATAACAACTGTTTTGCTTGTATTTCAACCATCGTATGGTAGTAAACAATTAATGTAGTTATGTTACAAATGACATTAAGTAGAACAGGACTGATATAATTTTACATTATACCCTTATTTGTTTTGGAGAAAAGATCGGCAAGGATATATACTGCTACATTTAAGCTGCAAGTTGTAGCTAAAGCTGAGAAAACAATGTTCAAGCTGATAATGACTACTGTATAAATTATTGTGCATCAGCAACATGGATGAAACTTGACCATAAATAAAATTTGAAAGTATTCTAATCAAGACTACTGAGCATGAAAGAACAATATCACTGCTGTTTTCACGCCAATAAAAGATAAATACGTAAAGCTCATATTATGATGAAATCAAGGGAAAATAACGAATGGAATCTTTCTTTTTATACACAAAACAAACATGGCCCCAAACGGCCAGCCGCCAACGTCATCCTTTAACGAAAAAATAATTAATTTCACAACGAGACATAATTAACTTATATTTCGCCTTAAAAACACTTCATATAACAAAAGATATCCTTGCCCCATATAAACAAAGTATCTAGAGAATTCATTTATGCTAACTAGAAACAAGAAAAGAGCTCTGAACTGAGTTAAATGTGGCAAAATAAACCAAAACATTGATCGGTATGATTACAATTTATAATACAAAACCAATATGAGAATATATAAAATATTATTGGATACAGTGTAGTAAAGCATAACTTTTTAAAAGAGCCATGGAAAAGATGCACATTTGTTGTGTTGATTTTTGTATAATACAATGTTAATATGTGAATATAATAGGCTAGGCTACCGTATATGTATACGATATACCATAGTGTAGGCTAAGCCTTGTTTGTTATTCAATTTCTCTTTATACTGAATTATCATATGTCAATCTGCATTGAACCTGCAGAATTAGCTGACACTAATAATTACTATACTGTACATGTATAGAGTATACTGTGTAGTGTAGGCTAGGCTACCATATATGTATAGATGGGACTGATTACCCTAGTGTAGGCCAGGCAATATTCGAGATATGCTTTTTTCAACAAACAATGGGTTTTTTGGAACCTAACCCCATCGTAAATAGGGCAATACCTGTACATATAACAAATTTAAGACATACTACAGTGCTGAAAACTATCATACAATACAAACTTACCTCTTTGAACTGCACAATTCCAAGATTAGCAAAATCTGCTGTTATAGATGGCACACTCACAAATCCAGAAATAGTCTGATCACCATTATAAAACAGAATATTACGGTTATTTTCAGGAATGTCCTTTACCAACACCTGTTGGAAAAATATCACATTATACATTCATGAATGTACATGAATATAACCATATATGAGTACAGTACATATAAACTCAATTTATTTCCCCCTTATACTTTACATTAACACATGTAATCAACACCTTAAAATATCACTGAAGTATTCATAAATGGGTAAAGAATAAGAAACATCAAGGGTTATGAATGCTGCTGTGTCAGAAACCACCCAACAGTACAAATGTAAAAACAACAAAACCCACACCCCAGTGTTTCTTTATTATTAAAAAATTCATCATTAATTAACTGTTCTACAAACCTTTGGGAGAAAAATAAAAATTTAGGTAAAATTCCAAATTATAAGAAGCGAGTATATAAAATATTTCACTTTTGTTAGTCAACAAACTATAAAAACAAAAGCTATGTTAACTAAGGCTTTAATACAATAAGAACTGAGGCTTCTAATCCACACATTATCTTTGGACACCAAATTTTTAACTATTTCTCTTGCAAGAAATGGAATCTTTCTTGGCAACTCAACTGCCTTTTTGGACTTGTTCAATATAGGCATATACATCATCATCATCATCATATCAATTAACTATGTAATAATAACATTAGCATTCACCATTTTCACAATAAAAATACTCCACGTGATAAAAACGCCTCAAGTATTTAATCATACTATTTCCTAGCGCCAAAGATGCTCCTACATCAAGGATGAGCCCCAATAATGACAGAAAATGAAAAAGTGTCACACTACTAAGAGTTGATGGATTTGTTTTGGTTGGCTTACTGCATGAATTTGACTGTTTCAATTCAATAAGTACCATGGCTTCAGCTGCTAAAGCATACCTGTACTGATTATTATATCTTTTTTCCATTCATTTAAAAATACTTTTTTTAATGTTTAATAGGCTTTCTTGAAGTTTCATACTAACAAACTGAAAAGATTAACAAGTAACATATACAATATGAACTGCCCAACTTAGTTTCATTAGAAATGTCTTGGTCAACAGTGTCTCAGTGCAAGCAAATGGATAGGGCTGCACCTGGTACAGTATTTCAAGACTTTGACAGCAGTGGATGTAGGATTAAGCATTATTTTGTCATGTTAGACAATGGAAAATTAAATGCCATAATAGCAACTATTATAAATGCAAAATAATATTGTATTGAACAGTTACATTTTGTCAAAACATCACACAAATATGACATCCTAATCAGAACAAAATAAAAACTGAATAAAGATTAAAATCCACACAAAAAAATTATCTTCAAAACCTTTAACCAGCTTGCATATGGTTACCATTTGAGAAAATAACACAAAACTTGATACCAAAATGTTTGATTACGAAAATAAGTTTGTATGGGAATAAATTTGTGATTACATACATACATTCATATATTTTTTGTCTGTATGTTACATTTGTTTACTTATTTTAACTTAGAATTAACCTCATCATAACACAGGAGTTCATCATTAAGAGTGTCAGGAACAGGAGTTCTCACTGTTGTCTAGCTACTATCATAAAAGATTAGAACTAAAATTAAAAGTAATCCCTGAGTATATTTATGGCCACATATATACAAGAAGTACTGGGTTGCAACAGGGATTTTATGATAATATAATTCCAGCTCATTAAATTATTTCTCAGTCAAACTCTTAACTTCATAAACCAGCAATGTATTCTAATCCAATGTTAAAGTGCTGCCTAACTTGCCAAAGTTACTTGAATGTTACTGTTATTTCTTATGGGACAGGAATAATATAGACAGTTGCATTCAACTTAACCCTTACAGACCAGGCTGAATACTGTATATGTTAACAACAACCCAAGAACAAACTTTCGCCACAAAAATTAGTTCAAAAAGAGGATGATATTATTACACAGATTTTTGGTAAAGTAATCATATTGCCTTTTTCCAGTTGAAAATACACTAATTTTAGCAAACTCCTTTCTAATAATTTTTTTTACATTCTGCAATTACAATGGTTAATGGACAGTTCAAGATGTACTGAATGGGGATGTACTGGAGTTATAATTGTTACTTTCTGATATTTTTCTTGTGCTCTGTACTGGCTTCCCCATATGTATCCTATTCCAGTAAGTAATGAAGGCCATGTAGTATAGCCTACACAATACCCCAGAGCCAAAAATCAAGCTTTAATAACCTATACTACCCCATATTTCATAATTATCAATTTCAAAGATTCATTAACATATCCCAGAGATTTATCTGCAGAATGAATTACTTCTATACACATGGTCTAGCAAAATAATTATCATAACATAATTGTCTAGGTCTATCTAGTACACTATCAAAAGATGTAAAATAAGGCAAAATTCATAAAATACAAAAAATACCATAATCATTTTAGTATGCCTCATTTTCAACACGAAAGTAACCCAACATTCTGTACATAAAAAGTGCATGGTTCCCTAATTTAAACATTTATACATGCATGTACAAGGACTAAAAATATATAAAGGACAGTACTGCATCAATGCATCATGTCAAAAACTATATAACTATATTAAATAATGTATGTATAATACTTTTGTGCATGTAATCTTACCCTGAAGACCAGGGACTCTTAAGAAAAAAAAAACAATAACTAATGAACTACTGCATCTCAACACGAACAGATATGTTTATACAATACCTCAGCATCCTCCAGAGCTGAACTGAGCAACAGCAACTCCTTATGAACATTGTCGTGGTCCTGTAAAATCAACTTATCTTTGAATTCAGTTGTCCCCATCACATGTAACCCATGAGGAAAATCGACTGAAGTTGACCACTCCTGAAAAAATATATAAATACATATCAATATGTTTAGTAAATATATTGCCTAGGTGGGTGTGATTAAAAGCGTAGACTTGATTTTCTTAAAACGTTACCTTGCTCTGACAGCAAAAAGATAATTTTTAATGACCAAGTTTTAAAATTATGTGCTTGCAAACATTAGTCATATCACCAGTCTGCCAATTTCTAATGGCCATTTTCTAAAAGTATAAGATAATGTACAGTGGTGTTCCATTATTTAGCCACTGTTCAAAAGTAGCCTTCAAGTGGTACCAGACCAGCCAAATGTGGGCCAACAAGGACTAAGGGCATTCCCAATACTCTTTCTCCACCCTCTTGCTCTAATCATTTTGATCATCCAGTCTCAAGAAAAATCCTTCAAATGTAATAATACTCTTAGGTCTGTAAATGTCTAAAAGATTGATAATTACATCACCTCTGCCATCAGCCTTAGATCTGGTCCAACAACCAGTCATACATATCTAAAACTTGCTTCCAACAACCAGTCATACATATCTAAAACTTGCTGAATCTCCAAATAATGTATCATCACATCCTGGAGCCATAAACAACAATTCAAAAAGATTTCAAATCATACAAACACCCTGGGCTGACATAGTATGAAAAAAATGCCAATCCCCAACACATTGCAGAAAAAAAGTCTATGCATAAGAACTGTCAACACTCTCTAGTTATTCTACAAGGTATACATTCCCTGGTGTGGTGGTCAACAATAGCATTTATACCACTAAGAAAAATAGAAGTCACTACCAATGCTACAGTACTAATGCTACACTATGTCTGAAATAACAGGATCCCAAAGGGACTGGGCCAACAAAATAATAAAGGAAAAGTTCCCAAAAGGCAAAAGAGTTAATGAACTGTGGCTAGAAATAAAAGTGTTAAGTCTGGTTTTCCTTTTAATTTCCTCCTGTTCTCAACCTTTATGGTACCTCTGCAATTTCTGCTAGT
Organism: Macrobrachium rosenbergii; assembly: GCF_040412425.1. Lineage (NCBI taxonomy): Eukaryota > Metazoa > Arthropoda > Malacostraca > Decapoda > Palaemonidae > Macrobrachium > Macrobrachium rosenbergii. Next base: position 29,885,964 of record NC_089777.1, read on the forward strand.
GCAAGATGCGACTCCATAAGGGACTTTATGTCCTGCAGGTGTTTTATCCCTGCCAGAACCCAGAATTTCCTGCCCTTCATTCCCAAGATGATATTCAGAGTAATCATAACACCTCTAAAAACCTCCAAGTACTGTAGCATTAGCAATGACTTCTAGTAGCTCTGACATTAGACCAAGTTTCCTAGTCAACACACTGTTCATCAATTTGGCATACATTGTGTCATCCAAAGTGCAAAAAGTACTGTGGTTCAACTGGAGTGCTGTCTGATGTAAAGCTAAATACCATACATATGCCAGCATATAAGGTGACCTTTGAACCTTAAAAAATCTCCTCCAAAATGGGGGTCATATGCAAAGAGTTAAAAAGAAAACCTTAAATCCTGCTGAGATTTTTAATGATAGGCTACCCTCTGAAGTGATGATAGTTGTGTCAATAGTTAACTACCGTCACAACTATCGACACTGTAAATAAAGCTGTAATAATGGTAAACAGTGTAGGTCATTCAATTGAATCACTAGTGACAACTATCAATATTGTAAACAAAACACCTGTAATTACAGTAATTACCGTAGGACCATAACTAGACATCAGGATGAGTGAGCTCTCACTTTGTTACTAGTTTTATCCAGTGTAGTACTATTATTATAAGGCAATAATATTAGACGACTTTGTTATTGATACTTTTTGTACAATGCCCTTTTAATATTGATAGATAATTTGAAGTTACCTAAAGGGTAAATCAGAGTACTCTAACTTTCTTGTTTATAAAACATAGCAGTGTTCATAGTTCCTAGTCGTGCTCGACTTACGAGCCTTGTTGTTTACTAAAGGTCAATATTACCTTGGTAATATTTTATAATCAAACTAAAGGGTTTTGTGATATTGATAGTTCCCTAGTTATCCTTAATACAGTATAGGAGTTCTTTCCAATTTTAAAGGATCTACTTTCAATGGGTATTACTCTGCCGATAGTGACGTCACAGGCCTTGAGCATTTGTCGTGATGTTTATATTTTTCCTAAAGGAATACAAAAGTATTTTCTCATAATGGTGAGCTTTGCCAAACATTTTAAAATCTGAAAGATACTGATTTTACGTATTTTTGGTATGATAATTCCAATAATTATTAATTTTATTAATGTACCAACTAACTTACATCAGCTGATAAGCGTTATTTAATTTAATAAATTGGGGGTCATCTTATATGCCGGCATATAGGTATCTTTTGATATAAAGGCAGCATCCGTCGAGACTACACACCCCAAAGCCAAATAAAGTCCTTCAAAATGAAACGGCATCGGCTTACCCCATACAAAAATGGGAAAAAGCAAATTAAAAGTAGTAGTAGACTAAATTTTTTTCAAATTAACAAAAAAAGCCACTCCAACACCTAGAAAACTTAACAGACACCAAACAACTTGATGTCGACCTAATCTCTTTTACAGGTATCAAGCAACTGATAAAATGCTGAGGGAAGAACCCATGTGAAGTAAGGCCTTGAGTAAAATCATTTTGAACAACAAAAGAGAAGGGTGCCTCTCCTAGATTCAGGCAGTCATTAAATCGAGACTACAAACCCCCCAAAGTTTCATGCTTAATCAAAGTCCTTATAAAATGAAGGCATATTGTATTTAACACCCATACAAAAAATGGGAAAAATTGCACAGTCATTGTGTGAAGATATTGTCCATTGTTTAGAGTTTTTTCAACTAAATTAACAAAAAATACAAGCAAACAAGTCATCACCTGAATAACTTATCATAATCAAACAAAAGCCCTTATGTAATTACAATCTTTTTACAGGTTTATCAGTTACTGATAAAATGCTGAGGGAAGAACCCATGAGTTTTAAGGCCTGAGTAAAATCATTTTTTAAAACAAAAGAGAAGGGTGCAACATTCTCAACTAGATTCCAAAAATTTCATATAAAATGTCTTAAACATCAAAAAACTTTTGTATGAAAATCTCAACATTATATTATGTTATCTATGGAAAAGGGATTTATCCCACCTGTTGGGGAAAATCTATTTGTGAGTATCATTGTATGAAGATATTGTCCATTGTTTTGTGTGAATTTTCAACTAAACAATATCAAAATTATACACAGCAAACTAAGTCATTACCTGAGGGCCCTCAGCTGTCATAATGAAAGGTAAAAGCCCTTGTGCATTTTCAACATTTCTCTTCCTCTCTTCAATTTTATCAGTTAGTGTATCCAAGCATGTCTGGAGGGAATAATCTTCAGTTTTACCTGCAAACAGTCTCTTTTTTAAAATTATTAAGTAGTGCAACATTCCAACCTACAGTTCATAAAAATTTCATATAAAATAGGTTAAACATAAAAAAATCTACTTCTTGTAGAGAAAATGGCTTAAATTATTTATGTTATCTATGGAAAAAATATTCTTTGCCTCTAAACTATTATGTTTAATCATGAATGAAATAACTATAACCTTAAATAACAGGTACTATATACCTGTTTATGATGCCAGAAAAATTGTATTGCAATATACGATGCATGTGGAAATATTAATGGCTCACCTACAAGTGGCTTTAACTTAAGTATATTTGCCTTGTAACCTTCTGAAGCTCCATTTTCATTCATACATATGTATGATACAATGGTTGTATCAAATGACTTTAAACTCTCCAAACTGTGGACTGATGAACAGTTGGTGTTCACATTAAATGTAGGGTGGTATTGTCCTGTGTGGTCAGTCAAAAACACATCAATATTCCCCTGTCAAAGAAAAAAACTAGGATCATAACCAGAACAGCACTTTTGATTCAAATGGCAAAAAAGGAAAATCAAACCTACACTTATCATCATGTAAATTAACAATACCACAAAGACAAAATACAAAATCTCACAGATCTAACTACAGTAATGGGTCTGTGAGGTCCCGATCAGTCGCAGGGACCCTCAGGGAATCCTTGCTTCAAGACAGAAACCTACAAGATGCACTGAGCACTCCAAAGAAACAGATCCAGCGCTCCTGATTCAACCGATCTTTTACTCATGTCTCAGAAGCTACTTTGTCACTGTTAGAACTGTAATTACTAACATATGTCAGACACTGCAAGTTTTCCTACCATATGTATTTGAAATCTCTTACTAATTTGTATATAGAACTGTTCAACATTTTTCAGGTATGAGAAAACACATCTGACTAGATGTCACCTTATTTTTCCCTAATGTCAAATGCTCCTTTTCCGCTTGCAAGAATTCTTGACCTGTCAGGAATTTTGTGCCAATAAATTAGAATACACCTTGACTCTGCCTCTTACTCGCTACCTTGTATGCTGTGACCCCAAAGATGACTGACACCACCAGCACCAGCCCATCAACGACAACGCCACAGCAGCAAGCATCTGCCTACTGCCCTACACAACTCAGAACCCAGAGGCCTGGTTCTTCAGAGGAGAGACCATCTTCAGGCCTAAGATTATCTCCTCCTCATCCCACAAAGCCAACGCCATCCTAGAGTTCCTGCCAGACAATGTTTTCAAACAGATTGCAGAATGGCTTGCCAACCAACAGACCACCGTCACCTATGAAGTGCTGAAGGCACAACTAAGGTCATCCTTCAGCATGCTGCCCACCCTCAGAGCTAGGAAATTCCTAAAAAACGTAGGGGCAGCAATACTCAGAGACCAGTGACCATCGCACATCTACTAACTACAACAGCTAGTTACAATCCTCGCCACAAGGACCCTTTCCCAAAACTCCAACACTGTCCATATCAGGATATCACATCCCGAAATAGCATAGGCCCAGAAGGATGACAAGGACCTACTGAGACTTCAGCAGGAGAACTCCGCCCTTATGTGGAGTGACCTATCAATCAACGACAGAAAAGAACCATCGTCTGTGAGACGCGTACCGGACACCTCACCCATACCTACCATTAGGGTTGAGAACGAAAGCCTTCAACCTCGCCCACAACCTGTCCCACCCATCAGGAAGATTCACCACCTGAACCCTGTAGGAGTGGTACAAGTGATGGGGAATAAAGGCGGACATCAAAAAGTGGGCAAGAGAATGTCTCCAATGCCAAACATCAAAAATAACAAGGCACACACAAACAGGGATAGAGTTCCAGACAACACAGTGACGACTGGCCCACATCCACATTGACATCATGGGACCCCAGATGGACAAAAGCAATACCAGTAAGACAGCAGACAGCAGAGAGTTGTGTGAGGGTACTAATAGGCTCAGTCAGCAGGCACGGAGTACCGCAGTATGTAACGAGCAACAGAGGAGCCAACTTCACCTTGCCCCCAGCCTCAGGACAAAACTCATTCACACAACTGCATAACACTTGGAAGAAACTCACTTCCAGATGTCAAGACAGGGGTTGGAGAAAGGAAATACTGTGGGTCTTACTGGAACTGAGAACAGACCCACACGCAGCATTCAATGTATCCCACACAGAAGCACTCTACAGGCAAGCGTTGACAATACCAGTGAACGTTTTTCAAAACCCGACAGAGCCCACACCTCTTCAAGACATCCATAGAGCATTGAAAGAGGTCATGCCAGCAAAGACAACATACGACAAAGTAGGAAAAGAATACGTCCCAGAAAAGCAGAATATGCATTCATAAGAATAGACACATACAAAGGCAACCCCCCCTCTCTCAAGCCTATTCAGGACCACACCACACACTGCAAAGGAGAGAGAAAAGTGTATCAGCTGATGGTGGACGGAATCACCTGGGTCTCCACTGACAGATTAAAACCAGCCTACATCCCAGACAGCGACCCACCCTCCCAGGCCTACTTGGGGGAGAGGAATACTAAGAGGTCCTGATCAGTTGCAGGGACCCTCAGGGCATTCTCACTTCAACACAGAAATCTACATGATGCACTGAGCACTCCAAAGAAACACAGATCCAGTGCTCCTGATACAAGTAATCTTTTACTCATGTTTCAGAAGCTACTTACATCACTGTTAGAACAGTCATTATTAATGTATGTTAGACACTGCAAGCTTTCCAACCATATGTACAGTATTTGAAATCTCTCCCTAATTTGTATATAGAATGGTTCACCATTTTTCAGGTGTGACAAAACAGATCTGACTGTATATAGATGTCGCCTTATTTTTCTGTAACATCAAATGCTACTTTCCAGCTCACAAGGGTTCCTCACTTGTCAGGGATTTTGTGTCAAATTAGAATATAGGCAGTCCTTGGTTGTCGGTGGGGGTTCCATTCCGATGGCATGACGCTAAGCAAAAATCGCCAATTTTCGGTTATCAGAGCCTCTATTTGGTATGTATCAGCGCCGATAAGCAGAAATTGGCGCAGATCAGTGCCGAAAATTGCCGATTTTCATTGCTAGACAAGCGCCGAAAAACCGAATTGCCGATAACCGAGCCCACCCATAACTGGAGACTGCCTGTACACCTTGGCTCTGCCTCTTACTCACTACCTTGTATAGGTATGTCTTTAATAATAAGAGTTGATATTTTACCCAATAACTTACAGTTCCTTAAAAATGAGATAACTGGATAAATGGACTGAGTAACAGATTTTTCTAATCTGCTATTGTGAAGGGAATGGCTGCTGATGTCACTATCAATTAATAAGCTGTAATATTTAACAAGCCATACTCTAAATGCAAAAGGCCAGCTAAACAAAACCCAAATAAAAACGCATGGCACAGTATTTTATATGCAAAAAACTTTTCAAGGCCAGCATTCCATCAAACAAATAAACTGATTTCTAAGATCCCTTTAAATACAGTACAAAGCCAAATGGCATCTAAAACTAACTATTTTATATAAGTCCCAACATCCTCTTGCTAAATGAAACTTTTCAGTATGATCTTTTAATTTTAATAAACAAAGGCATCTCTATCAAAGCTTTGGAAGATAAACTGATTTCGAAGATCTCTTTAACAGGGGTATTCAACATACAAATGCCTCACAGTCAAAAGAACCAAACGATCATCTCAAAACTTTTAACTTCTTTCATCTTGTCTGGATTAATCAAGTCCCAACATTCTTGCTAAATGTTTGGAGTACAGTACAGTATGTATTGTTTTAATTTTAGAAAACCTTTAAACAAAAGAGAGGATATCAGACAGAGAGAGAGAGAGAGAGACTCAGAGAGAGAGACCAGACAGAAAGAATACAACATCCAGAATTTTTATTGTAATTCCTATTTCACTTATTCTAAATCCTATATCATTGTCAGAAATTTTCCTAACCTCAGTTCATTTTTTGCCCAGCAGTCAAATGGTCATGTGTAAATAACACTTCAGATGCAACATATGAACTTGACACGATGCCCTCCAACCCTTCACTACTGGAGACAAACTAAAAACTAAGATCTTTTTGTGACATAAATAATAGTAAACAATAGAGCAGCGTCCCATATCTTATACTGAAAATATTGTGATATAAACTGGTACCATCTGGTAACAAGACAGCTCAGGGGGGTTACTAGCCAACTCCCATTTTCTCTTTACCAAGAAGTAAAGTGTTGGGCTATGAAACAAGGGCTAGGAAATGGTGATTAGCAAGATGGAAGAGAGAATATGAATGGAGGTACTCCTACAGTACAGTACTGTATACGGAATGAAAGGCATTGCAGCAACTGGCCATGGAATAATTATAAGAAACATTAATAATTAAAGACTGAAAAAACTCCTGGAAGCATATAATGGAATATTAACCCTTTTAACCCATGAAGGCTATATACTGGCTTTTACTGTTTACTCGTATGGCGATATATAGTCACTTTCAAATTATGCGCTTAAATAAGCCCAACCCAGATCAGGAGATGGTTACTTTTTATTGGCTGATCATCTCCCTCCTTTTTCCAAGAAAGCCAATCAGATGACAGCACATCTTTCAGCCGCCATATTACCCCAAAATCTTGTGTTTGTTTACATTTTCATGCTCACACATGGCTGTAGTCTCGAGTGATTATCGCATATATACATGTAAATTTTGTGATATTATATTAGAAATGCATAAGATACACTTATTTTATAGTTATCATTAATGACAGAGAATAAAGATTGTGCTATATAAGAGTGACAAGCTCGGACAGTGTTGTAAATAAGGTTTTGTAAAGAGTTTCTCATGTTTGTTGTCGTCAGTTGATGTCTGCTGTCTGCTGATGCCTGACAGCGAACCCTTTAATCCTACAGGGAACATCAATTCTGATATTTTCACTTTAAAATACAGTTCATAACTTTAAATTGATATATAACCACCTATATTTTGGGAGATAATTAACATACGGTAAGTGACAGGAAAAAAGACCCACCTTTCCAAAATAACATGCAATTTTATGTATGCATGGGTCCGCGTGTCATAATTATTAGTCCGGGTTAAAAAGGTTAATTTACCTAGCTATTCAAGCATCACTTACATTTTGAGACAAGAAAATCATTACTTCCGAGTTAACATTCAACATGCTGACAGAATCTTCAGGAAGCACAGTTTTTGAAGACAAGGACTGCCATAAGAAGAAGCGTTCCCCTGAAAAAAAATCCCTATTCAATCAAGTATTAAGCAGAAGAATTGCACAATAGATCTATGGGATTTTTACTGTTACAATAAAATAATTCTGAAACAGGAAAAATTGGTGATTAAAAACAAGATGACTTTAAACTTTAAGTAAACAAGTATAAAATAGAATATCTGAAACATCTCTTCAACGAGCTGCTGCAATATTTTTTTTTTCATGGACTCCAATTGTCTTTGACAATCCAAATAATTCAGTATCATAAATTCTCATAAAGACAGAAAAATGAGTTTTATAGTAACCATAGAAAACCAGAAAAAAGGAGATAGAACAGGGCATCCTCACCTTGAAAACCAGGAGTATCTCAAGTTTGTCAAATGGCCTAACCCTATGCTTGTTTTAGTAGGTTGGGATACTACAGGTTCTATGCATGAAATAAAGTTAAACTGCCAAAGTACTACAGTACTCTACAATTTTATAACAGTAAATTCACTTACTTTCCCATACATACAACTTTGGGCTGCTCGCAATACTCAAGGTCAGAATCCATTTCCTATTATTATGTCGATTGTAAAAATACGTCACTTCAAAGGTTTCCTTGTCTGGTAACTCCTGTATTAACTTTAAAGTTTCCATGTCCGAGCTAAATCGATATACCTTTGCTCCTTCCTGTACATTTAAAGAAACATTACAACTCTTACATGAAGGAAATACAAAAAAAAAAAAAAAAAGGAAAATCAAACATCATAATGATGATCATGAAGTTCTTTTCACAATGCTTTGTCTTTCCATGAGAATTGTTATTACAATTGAGGAGAAATTATACTTCCCAATTTCAGTTTCATTATAGTATACTTTCAAATACTGAATTTAAGTCCTTTGCTTAATGAATTTTTCTGTTTTGAAAAAATTCTAAGTCAAAAACACATCCTAATCTTGTGAACATGCCAGCAAAATTTTGAAAAGGAAATATTAAGAGGGGCCGTGTCAAAAATACCATTCAGCACTTATTTTTTTCCTTTATGATGTCTAACATCAAAACTAAAAAGTCTTAAATTGTCACAATCACGGGACCCTTGAAAACCCAATGTCAAAAGTCCCAACGAGAGGTGCCGATAAATTATTTGCCATGTTAGCACCCACCCCACTAGAATGATGTTTACCATGGGAGGGAGAGAATGAAAAACAGGGGTTATAGAAATAGATTTTTCCTTTGTCAAAATTTTTTCTGGATCAGAAGTTTAATAACAGAGAAATAAATATCATTCTTATGGCATTAAAGACTTTAAATAGAGACGTTGAAAAAGGGAGAATTATGTTTTTCCTCCAAAATTCATGTAATGAAAATAATGTAAGTGGCCACTTTTAAGATCAATGAGCATTTGGAATTGAACCTGACCCTTGCAGCCTGATAGCAGACACAATTCTTTTCAAATAAAGAGAGGACATGACAAAATTGGTCCTGTCTAAATAAGCCTGTATCTGATCAGATTTTCTGCCACCAAAATGATTTTGTGGATGAATTAGGTTAGGAATTCTTTGTATTTTGAAACCATTTTTTCCGCTCAGGGCAGACATTTAGGAAAACATGGAGTCCTGTTAAAATTTTTGGTCTTCCCCAACAAGGAAAGGTAAGAACAATATGATTGTTGGTTACCGAAGCTAACTCCGATTCATTAAAAGACCAGGTAACCGAATTGGACTAGTCCTCGCTGCAGCTAGTCATGTGAGTCTGGTTCCAACAAATGATGCTCCCTGCATCATTTTGTTCTCTTTATCCATTGTTTGGACTTTTCCTGTCACCAGTGACCTCCAAAGATACATTTTTTTTCCTTTATAAACATCAAACAGAAAACTGTAATATAAATTATTTGCTAATAGATTTAGTACAGTAGTTTCAAAAAAGGTTAATACCAAAATATGCTGGAACCATAAATGATTAACCCTTCAGTAAGGTTCTTAGCGCACAAGGTTGGCAAAGGGATCTGATTAGATCTGTTCCTCATTTTGAAAATTGGTTTTTGTATTTTGATGATTTTTTCATCTCATTTACACATGGAGTCCTGTACTAAGTATTCCTATTGGAAGCATGCACTGATTCTGCACCTAAATGGGTAAACAACTGTTATGTCTGCAAATGATGCTCCCCAGTTTTGTTCTCTTATCCATTGGTTTCTTGTTGTCTAAATGGAAGAATTATAATGAACAGAACTGTATATGAACATAAAAGGCCAAATGCAGTAAAAGAATCAGCACTGAAAGGGAACAGAGTAGAAAGGTTTTCTACGAGGAGACACTGCAAAGAAACAACTGTTAGGAGAGGGTGGAATGGAAGAAAGAGAATATGAACAAAAGTACAGTAAAAGAATCAATTGGGCTGCAGCTGGGGTGAAGACTGAAAGAACCTTACAATTCCTGCTATGGGAACCCCCAGTGTACCACCTCTTACATTCATATTTCAATTGAAGAAAAAGCACTAGGAATCCCTACTAAACATCTCCCTTCTAAAATTACCCTTATTTACTAGTAACTGATCTTTCACATTTATAGGAATCGGGATTCCACAACCAAAAAATCTTTAATTAAACATCTTAAGTTGTAACTGGAGGCTGGCTGACAGCATACCAAAAAAATCTATGCTCCTTGGTATTGAAAAAAAAAAAAGTTACTTGCAGCATTTGAGTTGAGCTTACCGTAGATTTCAAGGCTAAAACTAGATAATAACTTGTTCCATCAGCAAAACCAGTTATATCAGACACTTCTTGAGCTTTTAAAGGCATTGATTCCATAACATCAAAATAGTTTCCTAGTAACATATACAACCTGTCAAAACAAAAATTAAGAGGGTTTAGTAAATCAATCCTTTCCCTCACTATCATGATTAAATATGATATTATTAAAAAATATAAAAAGCCACCATAAATCACTGTTTCAGATCTTCCCACTGCAAGGTTACAAATATTTTATTTTCATGATAAAATTAAGTTTCATATATACTTACGAAGTAATTACATAGCTATAGTAGTTCTACTTGCATAGCAACCTAAATTTAAAAACTCACGATAGCGCTTCTGTTGCTTTTGTGTAGGTGACTAGCCTTGCCCACTATCGGGGAACAATAGGAACAACAAAGCAGAAGAGCTCAATTTGTTTGTCCCCTTATGTCCATGAGAGGGGAGGGAGGGCTCCAATCCGTAATTACTTGGTAAGTGTATATGAAACTTAATTTTATCATGAAAATAACATTTTCATATTAGTAACTTACCAAGTAATTACACAGCTGAATTCCACATTGACAGGAGGTGGGATGCATGGACATATTCTAAACCAAGACTTTAAGTTATGGTAATGAATCTGAAATTCCTAGCACTGCTACAATGCTTGTGTTCCCTTACCTGGTAAGAGAGCTACTGCAGGTAAATACTGCCTATGGCCAGTGCTCAACTTGACCTGTAGTGGCATGGCGGTACAGCCGTGGGGCACCTCAGCTTTAGGTGGGAGCTTTGCAACAAAGGAAATGTCCAATGGCTAGCACCTCTTAAAAACAGATGCCCTTGACCTGGGTTCAGTACCAAAAAACAAAAACCAGACAACGCTGTCACCTATGCTGAAATAAAAAACCACCACCCGTCCACTAAAAACTAGTGGGTACTCCAGGTACATAGTACCCCCAAGTTCCCCAATGACTAGACATGCTACACCAAGGCGAAGAGACAGAGGATAAAAGGAATGCTTCCTATGCTTCTTCCCCCAATACCATGCCAGCCACTGATAAAGGTCCCAGGGTGCAGGTGTCAAACACTCTCTCTATTTCTCTTAAATAGTGCGATGCAAAGATTGACTTACACTTCCAGTAAGTTGACTGTAAAATCGATGAGAGCGACATATTATGCCTGAAAGTGAATGAGGTAGCGACTGCTCTGGAACTCAGCATGGCTCTATACCTTCTAATGGTGGGAGTTGACAGCCCCTAGAGGTCCTCAGATAGAGAAGAAAATCCACGATCTGAGTCACAGATGTCTTAGAAGAAGAGATGTTATGTCTGCTACACCATCTGCGGAAGACTGCCCACTTGGTTTGGTAAACTTTTCAAGAACACTGACATCTACATCTTGCAATGACTTTGAAAATCCTTTCGCCCTGACAAGTCTCCAGTCAATCTGAAGCCTGTCAGAGCAAGAGCAGATAATCCTTGGTGAAACCACCTGAAGTGAGGCTGTCTGAGTAGACCTGGTCTTTGCAGAAGGAGCCTTGGGAAGTCCACTAGTAGTCTGAGAAGGTCCGGAAACCACTTTTTCAGAGGCCAGAACAGAGCTACCAGGGTCACTGTCACATTATGATGTGACTGGAATTTGTTGAGCACTTCCCTGATCATGCTGAACAGCAGGAATGAGTAGAGGTCTAAGTCTGACCAATTCTGAAGCATGGCCAGTACGTCCAGGGCCAGAGAACTGAAGAGAAGAGGAAGGCAATGGTTCCTCAAGGTTGGTGCCCCACAGTTTTGCAGAGAGCCACTCTTCAATCTTCTTTAAGGGCTTTTCTTGAAGAGGAGAATAATCTTGGGGAGCTAAGGACTGACAGCAGGCTGGTTCCTCATCAGGAAAGTTGAAGCTTGTGAGACTGGGGCAGCTAAAAACGATGGGAAGCTTGCCAGGATATATCCAAGAAGAGCTGCATAAGCTGAAGAGGCAGGCTCTTGGTCTAACTCCTCCTCTTCAGAAGAGACCGGAGACAGAGACAAATTCTTTGACGACTTAGTCATAGCAGGAGCTTTATGAAGCAAGCCCGTAATATCTGCCAACTGTCGCTTGATGGGTGCCAAGGATGAATCATCTACCACGGGCACAAAAGAACTCAAAGCTGGAAGAGGAGGCACCTGGCACTCAGCTGGCACCAGGCGCTTGTCAGCTGGCACAGAGTGCTTGGGAGCTGGCAACCGGCACTCAGAAACTGGAACTGCTTGCTAGGCACTCGGGAGAAGACATTGGGTGCTTGTGAGAGGATGGGCACCTGGAAGACGAAGATGGGTGCCTCTTGACACTTGACATTTGGGAGCCAAATACTGGTGCTCCAAATCAGACGCTAGGGCGAAAAATACTCTGGGCTAACCCAGGCACTGCAGGACAGTTGAGGGCTTTGAGATGGTTCCTTAAACCACTTGCAAGGCCGCATAGGAGAGCAGTCCATGTCGTCTGTACGTCTCTACAGAGGGCAAGACTCACCTGGAAAGAGCCAACGGCCTCTTGTCTGGACTAGAATCCTTAGGATTGGAGGACACTTGACACACATTCACTGAGCCGCCTTTCCAACGGCTGTCTGTCAAAGCCTGGGTGTGTACGACAGGCTTGACTGAAGGGGCGACTACCCATGGGCAAACCCCACCACCCTCCCTTGGACTTCCAGTGTCTTCTCCCAGGGTCAGGGGATTTTGACAGGGAAACTGGCGGGATGAGCAGCCACGCCCTATACTTGCACAACACTATCACTTTTCACACCCTTGTGAAACACTTTGTCCATATGGACCTTTAGGGATGCCCCTAACTCAGCCACAATATTCACAACCAGGTCAATCTTCCGATCGAACCTGGACTCACTGGCAATGGGATCAGAGTCGGAAGCATGGGAGCTAAGCACGGGAATAGGTGGTACAATAGTAGGAGGGCTGGTGATGGGAGACAGGACAGGAACAGGGGAAGGAGGAATGGAAATATCTACCTTACTAGGGTTAGGTGTAGATTCTAGGCTACATGCCCTACTTTTGGCTTTAGAGGCCACCTTCCTCTTCCTATCCCTATCAAGCTTATCCAGATGGGATTTGAACACCTTCCACTGTCTACCATCCCAGTCCTTGCATTCATCACGTTGGCTCTTTCGTACATACTTGCCCCTACAATTACCCCAAACTGTATGTGAATCATAAGTCGATTTCATGAGTCTAGTCTTGCAACCCTCCTGACAATACCGAATACTGCAGGAGCTTGAGTCCGACATAATTAATCCAAAAAAGGTTAGAAAAACCCAAGCCAAAGCTAACAAGCTTGAAGGCTACACAAAAGCAAGAGTACTTCACCGAATCCTGGAGAATTTGACCAAAATACTGATGAAGTAAAGCAAAATAAGTTACTGCATACATCTGATGTTGCATCAGAGGCCAGCAGAAACGAATTGAGCTCTTCCGCTTTGTTGTTCTTATTGTTCCCCGATAGTAGGCAGGAGTAGTCACCTACACAAAAACAAAAAAGCGCTACAGCGAATTTTTAAATTTAGGCTGCCGAGCGAGTGGAAACTATATCAATGTAATTACCTGGTAAGTTACTTATATTAAAGTGGCAGGTTCTTTATACCCCCACATTTTTTCACCCTCAGGGTCAAATCTAATTAAGTCAAAGTTCTAAACATAAGGCTATACAACTACAATATATTATTTGGAATACAGTATCAGTAAAACCTCAAAGATCTGGGGAGGGCAGATCTCTAAAAAAAGAAAAAGTTTGTGCATTGTCAAGCCATACAGTAGGCTACCCTAACCTCAACTACTTATTCTGACTTATAATTATTGCCGTTTTTTAAATAAAAGTATTCACCTTCAAAATGAGACCAAAACCAGCAATACACCATGAAAAGCAAATTTGCTACAAGTGATTCAAGAAAAATGCGATTTTCCACAGGTGAGCTTTCCCAAACCACAGCCATATCTTTCATAGTCTGCTGTTCTCTTACATTAAAATGTATGGAAATTCTCTAAACTATTCAGATTGTTTTTAGAGTCATTAAATCACTTAGTAATTAATATATACAATACTAAATAGCAGCCACAGTGGTTTGTTAGTATATAGCTACATTTGTAGAGGAAAACTTTGCAGCTTAGCAAAATCTGCTATCCCAGTGTTTATAACCATACTAAATGTATGAAGTGTGCTGCATTCATATCAATGTAATATATACTACGAGAGACATACATAATTAGAAAAGATAAAAACAGGAAAACAAATGAGTGTAATTCTGTTTCAAGTCAATAAAATGTTGTATGTTATATTTTAAAAATACAAGTAAAAACTACCATAAAAACTTCAAATATATATATATATATATTACCGTGACTTCATTTTATAATATACTGCATTTCTCTTGTAACCAAACCCATTCTAAAGTTAATGTTGTGCATTGCATTCAATAAATATAAAACAGAAGTTAATCCTTTTAATAATAGCTTTCATAATTTAAAATTCCAGTACTGCACTATGTTAACTTTTACAATGTTTCAATATTCATCTATACTTTTATCAATGTACAGCATCATAAAATTTATGATGAAAATATATTTTCTATTTCCCCTAAGGGAAATGCAAAAAAAAAAATATGAAAATAAACTTGAATATTGTACAGAGCCACCAGGTATCTTTGAAATTAAAGTATAATGTATTATGAAGATAAAAACTTACACTGCTCCATTTGATGATAAAGAGATACCATGTTGAGTTGTTCCAGTAACAAGATAAAGTTTACCTCCATGTTGAAACATGTACAGAGCACTGACAAATCCTTGTAAAGGTATATTAGGTGCAAGGAACACTCTTCCACTGACTATATCAAGAGTCACAATGTTTACCAAATTTGCTGAAGTAGAGCCCAAAGCTAACCATAACGCGTTTCCATATAATGACCCCTGTAAAAAAGAAACCCAAAATCAAAATAACTTCATAAATTTACTTTCTCTCATTCCAAACACCTACCTACCTAAAAAGACATCTTACTCATGGCAAGATCATAAAACCTTGTTAGAATAAAGTGTTGGTATAAAGTCATGAATAAATTTAAAACCTCAACACACATGACAAAGACAAAGGCACAGCTATTACCAGCCCCAAGGAAGTCGAGGTACAACATAAAAAACCACTAAAGTTTATTACTGATGTACTGTATATATATACAGTAATCACAAAGTGAATCTTAGCAAAGACAATTTAAATATGTTTTCCCCTAGCACTGAAGATCTCTGATGTTGAAGACACCATTTTTTACTCACAAAATGTTGAAAAATACCTAGAAAAAAAACTTGCATCACAATCACAAATTGAAAGCTGTAACTTGGTGTGCTGGGCATACTCAAATGTCTCAGTACATTAGTATGGCTTTGCCTGATACAGTTACTGATTACCATCATTTTTCAGATGATTAATTTAAAAAATATACTTTGTTTTTTTAAGTTCATCGATTATAATAATTAATAAGCTTCTTGAAACGGAAAAACATAAAGATTACCAAGTAATATATGCATTATAAACCACCAGTTTTCTTGGGCAACAGTGTCTCAGTGCAAGTAAATTGATGGGTCTTCAGCTGGTGCATTATTTTAAGATTTTGATAGTACTGGGCAGAAGTGTACACAACAATATTTTTATATCTCAAGAGGAAAAACTAACCACCAAAATAGTAAACATTAGATGGATGGAATAACATTTTATAGTATACAGTTACACTTAGTAAAAACAACCCTATAAAACTGAAATCCCCCAAAAATACAAAAAGATAATACAGATTAAAACACGCAATACAGATATTACAAATGAGAAAACCCATTTTATTCTTCAAAACCTGAAAATATTTTGAACATTGTAGAAGCACCACCTCGAACATGACAAACATTTTTTATTACAATACTCTTGCTACAGTAAGATTTACCAGTACTGTAATGTCATTTAACTCAATACAGCTTACTTTTGTTACCTAATAACATTCTCTTAAAGTAAGAGTCATTTGAGGAGGGAGGAAATACTGGTAATATCGATATACAACATTCAGGTGCTAATCCACTGTCCACACTAATCTTTGTGACTATACAATTTTTCAAAAAATGGTTTTGTGTATTTACTATTTCAACAGTGTAATTTATACACTTCATTCAGAGGTCATATTCAGGAGTTTTGGTTACTGTCTAAGAAAGATAACCTTCCTCTTAGGTTAGGATAGGCCTATGAAAAACATAACCATCAGTCTCTAGGAAGCATTGTAATCTCTAGGATAAAATTTCTTTCCATCCTTCCTTGACACCTTAATTAGTGTACCATCATCATCGTTATTACATAGCTTAACCCAACCAATGAGTCCAAACAATTGACATTCATTGGTTGTTCCATTACCAAGATTCAAGGTCCAGCCCCAGCTTCACTGAAGGATATTCCTATACAAAAGACTAGTTTGTAAACCTAGGAAAAATAAAAATTATTTTTCATTTTTTCATGTGTCTCAATGATAATATATCTACAGGAATAAGCTAGCTAGTTAAGAAAAAATATTTATATATAGCCTATCCTAATTTTCCCCAAAATTATGTACATATTGCTTAATGGAATTTTTATGGAAATTACTTCCCAACTTTATCATGATATTCATGTCTTTACTTCCCCTTACTTGAAATTTCCCAGAATATATTTTTGTTCACACTAACTTAGAAAATTTTGTGATTGTGGCCTGGGATGTCTTTGTAAGTGTGACCTCCCTGCAAACTGTTTATGACCCTGAGGGTGATAAACCTGTCTATTACTTGATTTTGAATTTATTTTTGTCATTTGTCTTGCCTCTTTCTGTAGTCTTTCAACTGAGAATCAGATTTGGCCTTTTCAATCATATCACTACAAGGTATCCTTTGCAAGGCAGGATTTGCTGTCCAGTAAGGATAAAGTCCTCTTACAGGAAGACACTGCATCCATTTCAGTTCTTTGTTGGATGAGTCGGTAGAGTTCTCAGCTAGCACTCTACTACGCCCGAGTTCGAGTCTCCGGCCGGCCAATAAAGAATTAGAGGAATTTATTTCCGGTGATAGAAATTCATTTCTCATTATAATGTGGTTCGGATTCCACAATAAGCTGTAGGTCCCACTGCTAAGTAACCAATTGGTTCTTAGCCACACAAAATTAGTCTAATCCTTCAGGCCAGCCCTAGGAGAGCTGTTAATCAGCTCAGTGGTCTGGTTAAACTAAGGTATACTTAACTTCAGTAGAAAATGCTTCAGTAGAAAATTACTATTAACGACGTTTTCCAAGATCTGACAATTTGGGGGGGAGGGGGAGTCATAAACCCTGGTCTCCAGTAAACCCACCTAAGTATTTTACACTATTTTTCTATCAATAATAGACAAAAATTTAAAACTTGCTGTCAGTCCTTGAAGGAATAAGTTCTATTCTTCATTCCTATTAGGTCAATTAGCTCTAATATGGGAGGATGGACTATGTATACGGGTGTCTCTCAGGTGATATACACTTGGTGGTTGAGACCCATGCCTGCATTTAGTGTACTTCTCCAAGTTATCAGGTCAATAATACCAGCCTGCAGGGACCTTAAGAGCACCAAGACCAATTCTCATTTCTCCAGTATGATACGCAGCACTCAAGTTCTCTAGAGTCAAATCAAATACTAATCAATATTATTTTACTTATATGTGGTCTACAACAATACAGTTGCTTTATACAGCAACAATCATATTCATCTATCTGCACCCCAGGTTGGATGAGAATTTTCTTCTTAGATTTAAAGCATTTTTACATATACTGTGGGAACTTTCTCTTTCTCTTTCAAGTTTTATAAAATACAGCATTAAGTCAAACACTCAACCCTATCCATGCATTACCCATACTAATAAAATTCATTGTAATCTTACCGTCACTATATCAAGCACCTCTTGAGTTCCAGGAGAAAGGTGAAAACTTGATAACACACTCTGGTTTCTGCCCAGGATGTGTTATTTCAGCTATAACTTGATGGCCATTTCTGGTAAAGTTAAAGTTCATAAAATAAATGTCATTTATATTTTTTATAATTCAAAAAAATCTGTAAAATAGCATGGTACCAATAACCAAAGGACAGACAATGTGATTTTTAGCACAGCAACACAGTTTATCCAGTAACTCTCAAGAAGGCTTTAGGTTTTTATATCTCAATACCTCTATGGTCAATAGAGCTCGGTTGAAAGATGCATTATGTAAGTTATGAAAACAGAAAATCACACTGGGCTGAAAACCTAAAAGGATAACTTTAATATACTGTAGAGAGTTTTACCCACCTGTACTTTGAACTACTAATAATGCAAATGTTCATACAATCTATTTCAAAATATGAATATTAAAAATCACAAAGGACCCATAACCAAACAAGATACAGTAAAACTTAAGCACAGGCAGTTTTACCCACTTGGACTTTGAACAGTTAATCATGTAGAACTTATAAAAAATTATTTCTAAACAAGGACAATACTCAAGATTAAATTACTGCTATCTATTATGGCATAAACCTTCTTGGAACCAGTTTCTAAATGCACTTAAAACTCTATTATACTATGTACATATACTAACATATGTATTCTGTATGTCTACATGAAGATGATTTCATTACCTTCAGCTTTGAAGTAGTCTGCTATGCCATTCAAGTCTTGAACTTGGTTTTTATTCCACTTTATAGAAAGGAAAACAATGTCTTCTGGGTTTCTTACTATTAACAGAATGTAGTGTCTATTGAACCTGTCAGGTTGGCCATAGCGCAAAGTTTTACAAACACCTTTAATGCAATGCTCTATACATTAAGATTTTTTTTGTCTTTCATATAAGCATCTTTGTTGTAACATGAACACGACTTGTGTGACCCATTAAGATGTGCTGCAGATAAGATACAGTGTCGAGCAGCCTTCTCAAGGCCATGTGCTGTACCTAGTGTAGTACTTAATAGTTATCATTATCTTATCAAATAAAATGGTGGTCATCAGGTTTTATCAAATGATGGGCAATTCAATTAATAAAAAAAACTGAAAAGGAGATATTGTATTTACTTTAAAATTCTTGGGTTTTTCCCTAGAACTACCATATTTTTTTTACACACCTAAAACCTTAAATGTACAAACTTAGGTTTGTTTCTATTGTTCACTTATCCATTTGATATCACTTCTCATTCCTATGAGTTCAAGTCACATGCAGTATGTAAACTCAGTTTTCTGTATTATGTTCATGTATGTCACCTGATTTTCAGGAGGGAAAGTAATGATACAGTACAAGTTCACAGTCTATGAAGACAGTGTAACTGTTTATAGTTTGATTATTGTTAAAATAATCAAAAATGAAATTTTTATGATAAAATAACGTTTCACTTATACTTACCCGGTAGTTACATATAGCTGTCGTCTTTGACGTCACGGCAGTATTCAAATTTCGCGCTAGCGCTATCGTTACAAAAGGTGATCCCTCTACCCCGCCCTCTATCGGGGTATCGGGAACCGTCCCAAGAACACGTCATAAGTTTTTGCCCAACTGCCCAGGTGAGGGGAGGAGGGAGGTTATGATTATGTAACTACCGGGTAAGTATAAGTGAAACGTTATTTTATCATAAAAATTTCATTTTCACTTATACAACTTACCCGGTAGTTACATATAGCTGATTGGCACCTTGAGGAGGTGGGGCACTGGCAGCTAATAAAATTCTTGGAATTATCTACTTGCAACAAGTTAGACATAGGTTCCTTACCTTTAAAGGTAGCTGACTCAGTGGTTACTGCCTCTGTAGTCTGCTGGCCTTTATATTGTGCCGAGAGGATATAAAGGGATCCGTGTGTCGGACACAATAAAAACAGTACCTGCCGTGAGAACATGGCTGCGTGCGGACAAGTCTGATGCCCTTGATCAGGGCGCAGTACAACGAACAACAAAACGAGGGGATCACCTAACATTACCATAAAACCAATACCAAAGATTAAAAACTGGAAGATACTAACACACCATGTATCTCCAGGCAACCTTAAAAAACAATAACCCCAACACCAAGGTGAAAATGTTAGTTAAGGAGCAGACTCCTTTTCACCCTCCCCCAACACCGTGTCAGTCGCAATAAAGGGCCCCAGCGTACTGCACTCTTCGAAAACAGTTTGCACGTCCACTAAATAATGCGATGCAAACACTGACTTGCATCTCCAAAAAGGTGGACTTAACCAAGTCTTTCACAGATAAGTTTCTGCTAAAGGCTACAGAAGTCGAAACCGCTCTAATCTCGTGCGCTTTTACCTTAAGAATACTCATCTCCGAGTCAGCACACTGCTCATGAGCTTCTTTTATCAGGCTTCTCAAAAAGAAAGAAAGGGCATTCTTAGAGAGGCCTAGAAGGATCTCTAACCGAGCACCAGAGGTGGTCATTGGGACCTCTGAGCTTCTTCGTTCTCTGAACGTAGAACTTGAGAGCTCTCACAGGGCAGAGGTACCTTTCGGGTTCTTCGGGACCGACCAATTGGGAAAGGTCCTTAATTTCGAACTCTCTTGGCCAAGGTCTAGACGGGTCTTCGTTCTTGGCTAAGAAACCAAGAGTAGACATACATACTGCCTTCCCCTTAGCAAAGCCTACTCTTTTGTCAATCGCATGTAGCTCACTTACTCTCCTGGCCGTAGCCAGAGCTACCAAAAAAAAGAGTCTTTTTCGTGAGATCCTTCAAGGAGATGTTCGCCATCGGTTCAAAGGACTGAGACCGTAACCATCTCAGCACTACGTCAAGATTCCACGCCACTGGTCTCTTCTGGTCTCTCTTTGACGTATTAAATGATCTAATCAGATCTGAAAGGTCTTGACTCAAAGACACTTCAAGACCCCTATGTCGAAAGACCGAAGCTAACATGGCTCTATACCCTTTAATGGTAGGTACAGCAAGCTTTTTCTCTCTGTGGAGGAACAAGAGAAAATCGGCCATCTGGGCTATAGACGTCGAAGAAGAAGACACGCCTTCTCTTCGACACCAGGACCTAAACTGTGTCCACTTCGCCTGGTAAACATTGTCGGAGGATTCTCTTCTTGGCTTCGCGATAGCTTCCGAAGCCTCTCTTGAAAAGCCTCTCTGAGTAAATCTGGTCTCTCTGGCAGAAGTCTCGGAAAGTCTGACAGTAGGTTTAGAAGGTCCGGGAACCACTCCCTGGACGGCCAGAATGGAGCCACCAGAGTCATCCTTACGTTTCGATGGCTTGAGAACTTCGAGATTACTTGCCGCAGGATCTTGAACGGGGGAAAGGCATACAGGTCCAGGTCCGACCAGTCCATGAACATTGCATCCACGAAAACCGCTTTGTTGTCTGGAACTGGAGAGCAGTAAAGGGGCAGCCGAGTCGTTTTGTCGGTTGCAAAGAGATCTATGAGCGGGCGCCCCATATCTTCCAAAGCTCCTCGCAAAACTAGGGGATGTAAAGTCCACTCGTTGGATAGGACCTGGTTCTTTCTGCTGAGAAGGTCCGCTGCTACATTTTTCTCCCCCTTGAATGAATCTCGTTACTAGTCTGGTCCCGATCTCCTCCGTCCAAACTAGAAGCTCCTCGAGGTCTCGTAGAGGACCACGAGTGAGTGCCCCCTGTTTCCGAATGTATGCCAGAGTGGTCGTGTTGTCCGCCTGGACCAAGACGCATTTGCCTTCCACTTCTTTTTGAAAGGCTAACAGGGCTAAGTGAACCGCTTTTTAGTTCCTTTCGATTGATATGCCAGTTTCTCTCTTCTCTTTGCCACTGGCCCGAAACTTCTTTGTCCCCATAGTCGCTCCCCAGCCCTTGTCCGAGGCGTCGGAAAAAGAGTTAGGTCTGGGTTCGGAAGCTGAAGAGGAAGTCCTTGTGACAGCCTTCCTTCTGACCTCCACCAACGGAGGCACTCCTTTATCTTTTTCCGAAATGGCGAATGTGAAGGAGTCCGGGAACTGTTTCCTGGGCCACTTCTCTTGCAGGTAAAACTGCAGTGGTCTCAGGTTTAAGCGCCCCAGTTTTACAAACTTCTCCACTGAAGTTAAGGTTCCCACGAGGCTCATCCATTCGTTCAAGGAACAAATCTTCCTCTGCAGAAAGTCGTCGATCTTCTGCAGGCATGAGGCTATCCGTTGGTTGGACAGAAAGCCTGAAAAGTCTGAGAGTCCAGACTCACTCCCAAATAGACAATCTGCTGACTGGGAGTAAGGCAAGACTTCTTCTCGTTGATAACGAGGCCTAGAGACTTCGTTAATTGAAGAGTCTTTGATAGGTCCTCCAAACAGCTCTCCCTCAAAGCAGCTTTGAGCAGCCAATCGTCGAGGTACATGGAAACTCGAATTCCTTCCAGGTGAAGATGTCTGGCTACTGACAACAGGATCCTTGTGAAAACTTGCGGGGCTGTCGACAGACCGAAGCAGAGGAACGGAACTGATAAACCTGTCCTCGAAGACGAACCTCAGGAACTTCCTTGAAGCTGGGTGTATCGGGACGTGAAAATAAGCGTCTTGGAGGTCTATCAAAACCATCCAATCCCCTGATGTAAAGACGCCAAGACCGACTGAGTTGTCTCCATAGAGAATTTTGTCTTCTGAACGAAGACATTCAACGCACTCACGTCCAGGACGGGTCTCCATCCCCCTGATGCTTTCGTAACCAGGAACAGACGATTGTAGAAACCTGGAGATAGAGGGGCATGAAGCTGTTCTATCGCTTCCTTCTCCAGCATGGCTCGGACTTCTGAGCGAAGGGCGTCTAGTTTCATGGAGTTGTGCGAGTACGCCTGTAAAGAAACTGGAGCCTCCACTAAAGGAGGTTTGGAAAGGAAGGGGGGATGGCATATCCTTCTTTTAAAACTTGGATCGTCCAAGGGTCTGCCGAGATCTGTTGCCACTCTTGCCAGAACCTTTGCAGTCTGGCTCCTACAGCTGAATGGAGGACAAAGGTTCATTTCTTCTCTGGGGCCGTCGAGGTTCTAGGCGTGGCTTTGCCTTTTCCTCTGGCCCTGCCAAAAACACGTTTCGAGGGTCTTCCTTTATACTGTCCATACGAGAAAGCGGGGGCGAAACACCGCGCACAGAAGCGGTAGAAAGCACAGGTCTCTTAAGCTTTCTTGGCAGACTGCGACAAAAGATCCTGGGTTGACTTCTGGGCTAACGCCTGGGAAATTGCAGCAACTAACTCTTGCGGAAACAGATGAGCCTTGTTTAAAGGAGAAAACAAGAGAGCCGACTTCTGGCTTGAAGAAACACCTTTGCTAGGAAGGAGCACCAAAGTTGCCTCTTTTTGAGAACCCCTGTCGTAAATAAAGAGGCCAGTTCTACTGCACCGTCGCAGATGCCCCTATCCATGCAATCCACTACTCCTACCACATCATCCAAGAGCTCGGAAGGAAGATTAAAATCCTTAATCTTCCTGGCTAAGGCATAACCGCCCAGTCCAGGAAGCTCACAATTTCAAGAGTCCGAAATACGCTCTTGAAAACTTGATCCAGTTCGGAGGACGTAAAGAAGACCTTCGCAGAATTAAGTGCGGTCCTCCTACTGGCATCCATGAGACTGGAGAAGTCCCCCTGTGCGGAGGCAGCCACACCCAGGGAAAACATTTCCCCAGTCTCATACCAACTCCGGTTACGGAAGGAACGACGAGGAGGGGGAAGACAGAAGACGTTCTTTCCACTTTCCCTCTTCTCGGCCAGCCAAGCATCCATCTTCTTAAGGCCTTTCTTCGCCGAGACGGACAGGACAAGTTTGGTAAAGTCCGAAGAAGAAACAGAAGCCTTGTCCCTCTTGTACTGGGACCCAGGAGACGGAGGAGCCGCAGGCGAGAACGAATCAGGGAAGTTCTCAATAAAGAACTTCAAGAGCTTCTTGTAGGAAGAGAGTTGCGGAGACTTCTCCTCCTTACACTGCTCCTCTAAGCCCGAGAGGAGTTCGTCAGAAATTGGGGATAAGTCCAGCTGGACAACATCTTCATCCAAGTCTCCTTGAACTGAGACTTGAGTTACACGAGCGGGGGCTGGAAGGCTAGTGACATTCTTGCTGTGTCACCGAAAGAGTTTGAGCCTGTTGAGGAGCCATCGGAGGCGCCAAAGGAGGCGAGTTGATACAGCAACCGAAGGTAGCGCCAAAGCGGAGCCGTCGTTACCACAACGACAGGAGGCGTCAATGAAGGCGCAGCGGCGGCGCTACCGGAGCGGCAGACATAGTCGTCGAGGCGGGCGCCGCTGGTATCACAGGAGGCGCCAAAGGAGGCGCAATCGGCACAGCAGCCAAGGTGGCGCCAACGGGGCGCAAGCGGCGCGCTACCGGGCGACAGAACGAGGAGTTGAGGTGGCGCCGCTGGCATCGTAGGAGGAGCCAAAGAAGAGACTTGATTTTTAGACAAAAAGTTGTAAAATCGAGTCCAAACGGGCGTTAATTCCGTCAATCACAAGCTGTTGAGGTTCATCGAATGCTGGAGCAGGCACCACAGGAACAGGAGTCACAGGAGTCGCTGGCGCCAAAGGAGCAGGCCTCTCAGATGTAATCGTCTGATAGGGAGGATCCGCCGATAACGAATGAGACGAGTCCGACGAAGAAAGCCTCTCGGTTCTGCCCAAAAAGCTACAGGAGGGGGGGAAGGATCCTCCAGAAGAGCCTTCTTCTTAGGATCTTCAATGGAGAAAGCAGACGAGACCTCTTCAAAGGTCTAGAAGAGTCGCGAAAACGCCAACCTCTAGGCGGGGAGGAACTCCAACTGGATCCACTGACACTCTCCGCTCCTCACCTTTTCGGTGGTGAGGGCCAGCAGCCTGGGAAGCGGCAACAGGACTGCTTGAGGGGCAACTACTCGGGAGCAGGTCCCACTCACCTCCTTTCGGCTTTCGGCATGCCTTCTCCCTGGAACCTGGGAGCCTGACAGGGCCTAGACCTGGGAGCGTGAATGGGCCGAGAAGCTACCTCCTCCACAACACTTACACAAGGCACAACACTCGCATTATCACTGCGGTCTACTAACCGCTGCAAATTGCCCCCATTTTCTGCATGGAAGACATAAACGCATTAAGGACTGACACGGTATCAGGATTGGGAGAAACGGTGTCCGGGTAGGTAAAACTACAGGAACTACAGGGGAGCAGGGATAATAGGATTTACAAAACCTCTTGACTACCTCCTGACCTCGAAGACCTAGAAGAGGCCTTCCTAATCCTATCTCTTTCTAGCTTCTTCATGTACTTCCCAAAGCACTCCAGTCAGACAAAGTTAGAAGTTCACACTCGTTACAAGTCAAATCAGCAGAGCATTTTTGCCCCCTGCATGAAAAGCACGAAGTGTGCGGATCTAGACTAAGCTTAACAAGCCTGGTTTTGCAGCCTTTGCTGCAAAACCGGATACCACTAGAACCAGAATCAGACATAATAGTCTAACTAATAATAACTCTCAAGCAATAACTAGCGCCAGCAAAAAACAACAAACCGAGTACTTCACCAAAAAGGAATTAGAAGTTCGAATTGTTGAGAAATACTACCAGCAGCAGAACCGTATTACCGGTTCGGCACGGCAAAAACTAATGACGTGTTCTAGGGACGGTTCCCGATACCCCGATAGAGGGCGGGGGTAGAGGGATCACCTTTGTAACGATAAGCGCTAGCGCGAAATTTGAATACTGCCGTGACGTCAAAGACGACAGCTATATGTAACTACCGGGTAAGTTGTATAAGTGAAACTAAAAGTTCCAATTAATTCTTATTCACATAGTTTTATTTGTGATATAATTCTGTAAAGCTTGACGTTGAGACCCTTAGCGTGTTTGGTTCACAATAAGTTCCATAAATTACATACTAGGTTTTTTATATTAACCAAATGTTGTAACGTCAGCTTTGAAAGATGTTTTAAGAAATCAATTAAGCACTCTACAAAAAAATATTTACCTTGTAGTGGTTAACACCATGTAGGTAATATGTGCTGACTCAATGATTGCATATGAAGAACTTTCCTTCAGGTAATGTCTAATATCATCACTGGCAGCAAATTTAAAAGCTTTTGATTCGCTCACTACAAATGACTGGGTATGTTGAACTGAAAAAGATAGACACTACAATGAATGCACAAAATATAGGCAATTAAGGGATTTAGCTCCCAAAAAATTATAGTTTACATTGTAATCTACTAATGTACTTTTTTTTTTTTTTTGGCTTAATATTCTACCACCCAAGTCTTTGAACTGTCAAAACCTGCAAAACCAAAATTAAATTAAATAGCCTACATGCCTTAATCATTTTTTTCATTACATAAAGAACCCATGATTTTCTCACAGTTAAAAAAAAAATAAAATTTTCATTTATTAATCAAACCCTCAGCAGTGATTTTCTTGAATGACAAATTGTAATTCTAAATGGTGAGTTTATGACTCCCAAAAACTAACCTAGCATTAAACCAGATAACCTGCCCTGTTTCTTTTTTTTCTCTCTCTCAGGCTATTTATAGTCACTTCTCTCATCATCACTGTCATGCACTTAACAGTTTTGTGTCTGTTCTTTAGCAACTTCTTCATTCAAGAACTTGATCCATTAACTCCTTTACAGGTACTATTAGCTACTTGATGTGATTTACCTCTCCAGTAAATATCCCAGTTAATAAAAATCTCACTATAAACATTCAAGGTGAGTGTCTAAGTAGGATTAAATGAACCCTAAGAAAAAACTCAGATAATGAGGATGTCAACAAATAAGTCAAACAAGTGCAAGAGAATGCAGTATACGAAGGGAGTTCAGGTATTTAAACTGAACAAATTACTGTAACTGAACATTTGGGTGTTAGATTAGATAAAGAGAAAAACTGGCAACTCAACTCATCTGCTTTCACAACTTATCAGATATGTCAGAGTCCAGTGAGAAAATCTTAACAGAATAATCCCAGTAAGAGAGCAAGTCCCACCAGATCCTGAAGCAAACGCAAGCAATAACTGTCTATCTCCCAGTCACTTGCACAGTTTGTGTTTGTCTGCCTCATAAAGAGACTCCTACAGATGCCAGAATTAAGTCTTTTATGTCTAGTGAATACTGCTTCCAAGCACCCTGGCTGAACTGATCTTTAGGCTGTAGTATATTTTCTCTATGAATGAATCTGTTATCAAAATCCTGCCAACTTTATAATGAATAAAGAATATCATGCTCATTTATATGAAGATTGCTTATTTTATTTGCAGGCCCTGTAAAAGGAGTAAAATTTCAAAGCTGTGTCAAGGATAATTTGTTGACTACAAATCCATACACACATTTCATTTCTTTGTTTTTAAGAATGAAATTTCCACCTCATAACTGTAGTTCTTAACATGTATACAGATGTTATAAATGTATCTGCAAACAATGAAATATATCTACAAAAGTGCAAAAGTGACATAACTGAAACAATTTTCAAGAATGATATCTACAAAATCTGGACAAAGGAGGACAAAGAGAAGTGAATACAAAAGCTACATATTGTCCAAGGTGCCAGTATTGTCTGGAGCAAGCTTACAAAGCCCAATGTTATGTACTGGGTGAATCAAGATATATCATATAAACACATTTCCTGATTGTGACTGTCCCTCATACTAAGGACAAGAAGACAGCAAGGATGAACAAGGAGAGAACAACAACTTGGAGTGACATGGAAGAAAGCATCAGAGGCACAGGAGACTACACTTAATTTCAACAGCTTGAAAGTTTTAAGAGTACATATTAAGGTACAAGAATTCCATGCTAAAAGAGGATATCCAATAACCAGGACACCATTTATGACCTATTCAGGGGTGCTACTTAAGAGCCTCCTCTGCCTTGTCTTCTGTCATTCCCTCCCCTTTAGCTGCAACAATCAATGAACCAACTCCTTCATGGGCTATAGAGCCTGGTGCTGATTCTCAACCTTTGAAGCTGACTACGCCAGTCCATAGTTAAAAAGAAACTGAGCACACTTGTGTTAATCATTCTTATGTGAAAAAGAATTATCAGATACATCATTCCCATCATAATCAAATCAACAAGATTAACATTAAAAAAAACTGCACACACACTACTCGCTAAAACAGAGAAAATTAATACTTGGCAGGTCATCTTCAATCTTCAACAGACATAATGAAGAGCACAAGCACACACCAGTACAGTATACAGTATCTGCGCAGCATGGCAGCAAAAAAATAGTCACTTGCCAAGCAAGGGGGTGGGTTTCTCTCACCCCAGTCGCCAACCATGAGTTAACTACTTTGTCACCGAGCTCCAATGACAGACCGGCCATCACCAAAAGCATTCCATATAAACATATGAAAGTTTGTATCCTTGAAGGAATAATGGGAACTTCAATTTTCCCTCACTGCACAACTTAAAACTGATCTCTAATCCAATAAAATTTACATACCACTTCTATGTTTCCTGGTGTGTTCTGAAAATGAATTTGCAATCACAGCATCTGCTTTAATTTTCAGATCTTTTATGAAGTTCCTTACATCATTAACAGTCCTAAACACTGGCATATCTTCACTGCTTATCTGAAGAAATAAAAAAAAGTAAATACTCATTAGCATGGGATCATCAGAACAATGACCATTTATGCAAAAATATATGGATAGATGGCTGTATGAGGGACTCATCTTGAATAAACTAATAAAACGAGTCTGACCACACCCGTAAGTTAACTTCGTTTCTCTTCTCTCATAAGGCTGACCTAAAGGGTTCTGTTTTTATAAATTGGGGACATGAAACAGGAGAGAGACAAGAGGAGAGTAAATAACTGGTGAAACCTGGGGCAAGACAAAGATAAGTAAGACAATTACTCAGAATCAAATTGTAACCTACAATCTGAGGATTTATGTTTAAGAACAGTTTCAACTAACATAGTCTGCTCTTCTTTGTGAACAATACTGATTCAATTCTAGAGAAGAACAAAGCAACCATTTGTGAATACAACTTTCCATTCATTTGTATGACTGAACCAGATTTATCCCAACTGAAAAGGAAACAAGCTGGCAATCTTAGCTGTCACTTTGGATTTATGAAGTACGACCCTGCAATAAACTATCTCGAGTAGGCATGTCTGGATCTGCAGGCTTCACCACAAAGGAAACTTATAATGTACCCGAAATTTATGACCAGCTTATAATTCTAATTTCACAACTACTGTACTTATGAAATTCCACCTGACAGACAAGCAATTATTAAAAGAAAAAAAGATAGGAAATGCAAAAAAACATTCTTGTTACCATGGCTGCCCAAGAAAATCTGAAAACATGTTACAGCTAATTTTGACACAAGAAACAAAGAAGCAATTATCAATACATACCATATCAGAAAGCAGTGGCATCGTAGGTATTAAAATTTCTGCACCCAATGCAGTAGTAGTCACCATGAATAGCAAAATGTGTGCTGCTATCCTGCCCATGGTCAACATTATCTGCAAAAAAAAAAAAAAAATTCAGAGCTCTACCAGTTTTAAAAAGAAAACTAAAACACAAACCAGCAACTGATTCAGATTCAAAACATAAACCAGCAACTACTATTCACAGTTTTTTTAAAAAAGAAAACTAAAACATAAAACATAAACCAGTTTTAAAAAGAAAACTAAAACATAAACCAGCAACTACTGATTCAGAGCTCTACCAGTTTTAAAAAGAAAACTAAAACATAAACCAAACACAAAGTGGATATTCTCATCGAACATACTGTTATGTTCAAGAAAATATTGACCTTCACACCACATTCACAATCTTATGATCAAAGCCTATTGTTATATATAACGTAAAATTGAGCCTTCAACAGCTACCTGGGTCACTTCTACAATGGACATAAAAAACTTATATTAAGAATAGCAAGAGTGTAATAAATATGAATGTCCCTCACTATATTTCTAAAATCAGTTAGCAGTAGCATCAGCATTTTTAATACTTGATCATTCAACTTTTGGATTGAAGCAATTCCACCATACGATACTGTGTCCATACAGTAAATGAAACATGATTAACAAAATCATTAACACAATAGCAAAAGATTTTAATCTAGTCCAGCAGCATATGACTAACTTGCCATAGCAGTAGATGCAGCAGCACTCACGTTAATCCTCTTACCCCTTCCAACCTTTTCATTCATTTTATTAATATTGAGCTAGAGAAATGTTTTTATATACAGTACTATATACTTACTGTTGGACCTTGACATACATTTCTTAAGACCTTGTTTTTCTTTTCCCCTTACTTGTCATACTGTTCTATCAATCACAAAAGGAAAGAAATGGGTGTGACCATCCTGACTCCTCCTTTCCTCACCCACTTCCAAGGGTCAAAGTCACTTTATCTCACTGAACCTCTATGTCTGGTTGGTTTTTCCATCATTTATAATAATGTAGCACTATTTTAGTAATCCACTCCCCTGTTAAATTATGAAACATTTCAAACATTTCAAATCTTCGATACTTGTACTAAGTTTCAAAAAACCCAATTTTTCAAAATGAATAAATTAAAACTCCATCGATATTTTTCAAACTTTAAATTCTTTACTATGTTTACATGAAAAAAAAAAAAAAAGTTCTAGGGTAAGGAACCCATAGCTACATAAGAAGACAAACAAGAATTCCAGCATCTAATTAAACTGCCAATCCCTTTATACCACCTGACTCTCCACTTTTCCGTGAATAAATTAAAACTCCATCACTCTGCAAATAAACATTTTATCAAACAATTGAAATTTTTACTTTATATATGAGATTTGTGCAAGCCACTCCAAAACCACAAATGTTTACATTTGATTTTGGCCAAAAAAAGCAATAAAAATATTCCTCAGTGCAATGAAGTTCTAGGGTAGGTGGATGAGAAGGAAGAAAATAAAAAATAATCCAAACTAATACTTTGAAGACAAATCACCTAGAGGGTTCTCAGGAGGTGGGTAATTAAACTGTCAACTTTCCTTTATACCACCAATGACTTGTCCCTTTTAATCTTGAGTATACCTTGTGCTTTTCTGTGTCTGTGGACCATGTCACCTTCAGGACTATTCAAATCTCATCTTGAAGAAATATGTTCTTCCCATGAATCCAGGCACAATGTTCTAAATTAATCAGAATCAGAACTGTACAGATGTTCTTTTTGTTACAAATGCTCAAAAACATATCATTATAATCCAACAAAGTTCCATAATAAAGGAATACAAACACAATGGGTAAACTTTAGTATTCAAACAAAAGAACCAACCAGTTTTTCACAATTTTTTTAAAAATACCAAAAGATTTTCTAAATATCTAGAACCTGTTGCACTGCAAAACGAGGCCTAGCAATAATGTCAAAATAAACAATAAAATGATAAAAGTCCATGTGGAAAGTAATTTTGGTATTTTTGGTAATACAACTCTTTTTGCATACAAAAGGAGAAAAAAATAAAAACCTCTTGTTAATTTACAAATATTCTTATCAATTAAATTTTTGTGCATGTAGAATGGTAACTGAAAATTTCTAATTAATTGTTACCTAGAGGACACCATGTTTAGTATCAGTAGATGAAAAGGAAGAAACACTGGTAATTTTAAAAATCTAATTTCTTTATTTCACAATACCTCTGTCCTATATTGTTCAATCAAAAACCTTTTATTATAGAATATCTGTGCACAGCCCAAAGCCTCCAAAATCAAGAACTGGTAACAAAGTTTAAATACAAAAACCTTAATTCTAAATTTCAATGCCCTAGGTTAGATTGGGGGTACAAGGGGGCTTCTAATGGACAGATAAGAATCTAACACCATTGGTTGGGTTAGATATGGTTAGGTCGCAACCCTACTGTATACTTTACAGTGGCCTGGATTAGGCTAGATTAAATGTATTCCACTTTTACTTTCATCCACCGAAAAGTTCCCCTTTCCCACTGTGGTCCCCCATGATTGTTGAATATTGGAGGATCTAGTATATCTAAACTTATTTATCAACTACTGAAATTAATGTAAAAAACTTTAAAAATACACTAGACCATCAGAAAATCATATTTTAAACTCCAAAATAAGATTAAGTTTTAAAGTAAAATTTTTAATATTTTACCAAAACTGCCTACCAATACCTAGGTCTTTATGCTAAAACAAGAAAAGAGCAAAAAAAATATATGATACTGCACATAACCACTAAACCTATTTGCAAGAAAGTCTAATTTTCACTAAGCAAATCTGAGCTTTAGAACCACATCCTACTTAACTGGGGGCATTGCCCCATGGGACCCCCTCGAACAAGGGTAGCCTTAAAAGTTTTAGAAATCTTGGACTTGAATGCAGAGTAAGCAGGTCAGGCATCTAACCCTAAGTTTTTTGGGCAATTGATATTGTTTGTAAAGCCTTATATATATTTATAACAAGTGATAAAATCAATGCAACCTGTTTTAGGTCATTTGTACTCCCTTTACTAGAATACTGTTCTCCAGTTTGGATGTCTGCTTCTGCCAGTTTTATTTATCCTGGTTTCAGATGGAGGGGTTCATGGTACTGGTGGTTCATCTGCTTCCAAATAATAGTAGCTATGACTTGGACCATCGATGGATGGTCTCTTGTTAACCACTTTTTATAACGGGATATGTATTTCAAACAGAGATCTCTCACATTCTTGTTGATCCCTGAAACCCTTTATCTGGATGGACAACCAGATTCACTTAATTAGACTTGAGCGCCAAAAATGAACAGTAAATGTGCCTCGCTTAGCAAACAAAAAAGTTCTAGAAAAGTTCTTTATTCCTCACACCACCACTGGACTGTGGTTCTACCCTCCCAGAGGTGTTTAGTCATGCAACTGTATCTCTTTCAGATGGAGTGGTTCATGTGGTTGGTTCCTTACTATCCAAATAACAGTACTATTCTCCTTGCACCATCATTTTTACCTGGTCTCTTGTTTATTTATTTTTATCTTTTTTTCAATAAGAGATCCTCTTCTTTCTGTATTGACCCTTTCCCTTGTCTTACTTCTGGGTAGTTTACAGTTTCACTTGAAAAGCAGCACTGATATCCAGTAAATGTGACTACTGTCAAACTCTCTCAGTTCTAGAGCTTCTTTATTCCTCACACCGTTGTTCTGGAACACCCTCCCAGAGGAAGTCATGCAACTTTAACTTCAGAAGTTCTGGGGATCCCTAGGGGACCCTAACACAGTACCCCTCCCATTTTATTACATTTTTACCATCTGTTAATTTATTAATTTATTTTTCTTTTTTAATCTGGTTCTTCTTTTGATCAGGACCTGGCTTACTAAAGGAAAATGAACTGTCTTGTTTGTAAAATTGCAGTAAAAGATCTAAATGGCAAGAATACACTTTTCTAGGTCATTTGATGTTTCACACAAATTGCATTTCTTATCGGAAATTGATAGTTTTTAGTTGGATTATTTTCTCAATTTAATACTTTTACGGGTTCTGATACTGGCAGAACCCCGTGTTTGTCCACCAAACAAGGAATTCCCTCGCCGTGATCTTGGGGGGTACCCATACAAGACAAGAGCACTTGCCGGACTGGATTGAACCTTATTTTTTCGTATCACGTCCATAAGTTAGCAATAACCTGTCAGTCGTGGCAAGTTAGGGCCCTCCGGGCCAGTACTAAGTACTTCTGTGAGAGGACATTCCATTTGGGTTTCACAACAAACAAATGCATTCTGATTGATTTTGATGTGTTTAAGCCCTAAATGTCGTCGGAAAACCAGTTAACAAGGTAAAAACAGGCGTTAGCTAAAACCGTTAAATTACCTGAAATTGATTGAAAGTTTCCTAAAACACATGAACCAGTCAGAAAAACCTTGGCCAACAAAACTGTAGGCGCTCCTTACTTCTTCCTAAATAAATTGAATTAAATATAGAATATAGGCCAAAGGCCAAGCACTGGGACCTATGAGGTCATTCTACGTTGGAATGGAAATTGACAGTAAAAGGTTGGAAAGGTATAACAAGAAGACCTTGCAGTTGCACTATGAATCAAACGTTACGAGAGGGTGGAAAGTAAGATGAAAGACTATGAAAGGATGTACCGTAAAAAGGGGTTGCAGCTAGGGGCCAAAGGCACACTGCAAAGAATCTTAAGAAATGCCTACAGTGCACCACGTGAGGCGCATTGACGAAACTAACTCCCTATGGGAACTTCGTAACAAACACAATATTCTTTGGAAGCTTGAATCTCAAGTCAATGATCCCTGTGGGCTTGTTCCATATGAACAAGATTCACCTTTTGAAGAATAATAAGGCAGTTTCTCTGCCACATTCAAAAGTTTCGACAGTGCGCCTCTGGGTAACTTTTAAATCTTCACTGGTATGCCAAGGTTAGGCCTACCACGGGGTTTCAATAGAAATTCATTTCTCGGTATAACGTGGTTCGGATTCCACAATAAGCTGTAGGTCCTGTTGCTGGGTAACCAATCGGTTCTTAGCCACGTAAAATAAGTCTAATCCTTCGGGCCAGCCCTAGGAGAGTTGTTAATCAGCTCAGTGGTCTGGTTAAACTAAGGTATACTTAACTTTATGGACTTAAGATACAGCGTACATTGACAATGTATTATTAACAGTTTCGGCCCAGCTGGTGTGGGAAGAATGACAGTCAGTAACCAAAAACTATTGAAACACAAAAAACAAAGCTCAATAATCAAAATCTTCTATTCATTGATAATATAATGCTTCACCGTCTCTTACTATACTAGTCCTACTTACTGGAGCCGTTCCGTTCTTCCAAGAAACAGAGACCTACGAAAACAGGGAAAGGTAAGTGACAGGCATGTTACTTACGAGGTCCGAGTGGTGTGGCGTGGACGTGGAGTGGAGTAATTGTGTCTTTTCTTTAAGAGGGTCACCGTTACCAACTACAAGTTACATGAAGTTCGAAACAAGTAATGAGGTCTTTTTCAGTTGACCGTTGTCAAAGTGGCTATAATAATCGATAAAAAGTTCAAAGTTGAAATTTGAATATTCATATAATACGACTAAGGATAATTCCCTATATTAGACCGGGATCTGCTCAGCGAGATGGCCCCTGGTATGGAATAATGGAAGTAATAGCAAAATATCTCAAAGCATAGTTTCTGTTTTTCATAAACCAAGCTTTCTGGGTTATTATTATTTTGTCCTTTCTCTCACTGAGAGCAAAAACGTGATCAGACACATCCTGTATTCTCTCCATGAAAAAAAATCAACTACAGGTGTCATACACTTCTTTGCACCATCTGTTTGATGCAATGTAGTAGCATTTTCTGTAACTGAAAGGAACAAAAATAACCAAAAATCAAAGTGTAGGAAAAAATAACACATTTATTCTTTCCAATATTTTATCATTATATGTAGGATATATATATATATATATATATATATATATATATATATATATATATATATATATATATATATATAATCATCCTATAAGAGGGTAGAGGAAGGACTGTCATTGACCCTGGGAAAGGCTCATCTGTCATTTAGGGTTGTTTCCTCCCGTGGAGGGGTCCACGACAATTTAGGCACACCTTTGCCTTAAGGTGCATTTTATCTGTATCCCAAACCTTTAGTACTTCCTAAAGCAATAATCCCCAATTAATACAACTTACTACCAGGAAGGCAAAATCATTCCTGACGATGTGTGCATTTGTCCAGGGAACGAAAATGAAAATAATATCTTTGACAAATGAATTTGCACCAATTTAATTCACCATTAAACGGCAAGGGATGTTTGTCTACCCTTTTTGGATTGCCTAATACATACAATTACAGTAATGTGCTGACAGTGTTTACAGAAAACCTACCAATATTTCACCCCAAGTTCATTTTTACTCTGGTGAAAGCAATTAAGAAATCAGTGTTACATATATGTAGCCATGAATACATTGATGATGAAATAAATACATTAGGAATACAGTATTGGAAAAATATCTCTACAACACAAAAATCGGGCTTGTGCTACCATAAAATGATATTGTCGAGATATCCTTATCTACTTAAGAATTTTGGAGTTAATAAAGAATTTAAGAACAATAAAACTAAGAAACATGCACAGCGCTTATAAGGAAATCTCCCGACAATGCTAAACGATTGGGACATCAAATTACTTGTAAGTCTTGTGATAACTTTTATATTGGTCAAACTGGAAAAACACAGGAAACGTGAATAAGGAAAGCATAAAAAATGTCTAGGATATGCATAGGTAAACAATGGAGTATCTGTCCATGTTAGTGAAAACAATCATACAATCAACTGGGCATGATTATGAAAAAAGATAGTTTATAATTGAGTGTAGTTTTTGTAAAAGAAAGCCTTTGTAAGGCTTTGGAATACCAGTCAAGGTATGAATAAACTTGTTCCATTAATTTCAATACGTATGATATGTATGGGAAAAGGATAATCAGATTTGTAAACAGAGTACCTTACTCAAGCACAAATGAGTGTTTGACTCCACCCCCAAGCATCTGTCAGGTGTGGATTTTTAGTTTTCAACGGTCGTATGTTTGTTTGTACTGTACTGTCCCTAGCATATATATTATGAATTTCTGCCACCATGTATCTGTCCCTCGTCATTGGCTTAGAAATACAGCCAAACCCAGGCAGAACCTACACACCAAGTCTTTTATTTTTCCCTGTGGTAATGAGATGTATAAATCACCTGTCAGAGTGATTGTAATTACACACACACACACACACACACACACACACACACACACATACATATATATATATATATATATATATATATATATATATATATATATATATATATATATATATATATATATATATATATATATATATATCATATATATCATATCTGATTTATCCTGTGGAAAGTGGGGTCTTGATAGAAAGAGTAAAACCAGTACTGTTATTCAGTTATGACTACCAACTTCGGAGTATCTATGTCTCCATCATCAGGTCTGACAACAAAACCACAGAAAGAAAAATTAAAAAATCACTAAATCACAAATGATCACTGGAATACAGTAATGTTATACAAAAGGTTATATAAAAACTGGTAATGTACAAGGATAAAAAACGAAACAAAACAATACTAAAAGAAACACATACCTGCAACATGAAGGCATACGCATACATACTCTAAAAATTAAAAAACACATCATCTCTGTGGAACTCTCGTCGTTACTGAGGGAAGGTTTCACTTGTAAAGTGTGCAGGCTCCATGGGAGCCACTCGACTAGAGAGAATGGAAAATGAGTCTAAGCATAAACTGTGATCACTATTTTCTGCATGATCCCGTATGGGACTGATTGTTCTAAACAGATCTTAAGTGTTCAAACCATCGTACAGGTGCTTGGCGCTTTGTTTTTCCAACGTAAATTGCATTACAACAATACACTCGTATTTATAAACAACGTAAGATTGTAGTTCTGGGGGTACGATGTCTTTGTACTTAAATAAACTACCAATGGTATACTTAGATTTAAATACTACCCTGACATTAACTTGGGGATAAAATTCCCTCATAAGATATAATAGTCTATCTTTAATAGAAAATACATAGTCAAATATAGCACAGCTGTATTGGCTTTTGAAATAGAAACTTTCGGGAACAATAGCTTTTCTAACTGTTTGCCAACATATGTATCTAGGAAAGCAATGATAAAACCGTTTTTACGAGGCATTTCTTTTATAAACTGAAATTCTGGATGAAGACTAAAATAACTTGAACAAATGTTAAGTGCACGGTTTACGAGTGTAGTGAAGAGACTAAATTTAGTAGAGTACTGTATAACAAGCAGATACACTTGTTAACCTTCTCTCTTAAACCTTGCTGTAATTATAATACTGACACTGGTTTCTGTTGGTTGTAAAGAATCCTGAGGTTCACACCAGGCTCCAAATTCTCTTTCAAACCTGGCTACACTTGCCGCCCGCCTGAGTTATCATTAGACCTTGATTTAATCTCAGCCAACCAACCAAGTTGACCA
This sequence comes from Macrobrachium rosenbergii, assembly GCF_040412425.1. Classification (NCBI taxonomy): domain Eukaryota; kingdom Metazoa; phylum Arthropoda; class Malacostraca; order Decapoda; family Palaemonidae; genus Macrobrachium; species Macrobrachium rosenbergii. The sequence goes on from NC_089777.1 coordinate 29,924,090, forward strand.
GTAGTCAAGACCCACGCAGATTTCAAAACATTTCCTTCGGTTTTCAATGTTATCATATGAATATAAACTCTGGAAATACATATATTATATACATATAGTATCCTCGGCATGCGGTTCATCTCATTAGTTTTTTTTATATATATCTTTTATTTGTGTAAGACAGTCAGAAAACTTAAGAATCTATTCTTGCGCTTTAGGTTTTTTAAAGAAATCAGTGGTGCAAAGGTTTGTTTACAAATATCGTACCCAAGACTCCAAAAGGTTGAGGGTTACGACCGAGGTTGCACTATACCTAAGGTAGAGGATGGATTTCCTTAATTGCAATGGCTGTTCAGGTTTAGTTCACAATTTGTGTAAAATATTTAAGTTCATTTGCCAAGTTTCTTAAAACACTAATACTAGGTTATGAAACTTTACTTCGTTGCTAGATACATGAACCTCAGGCCCACCCGTCTATATTTTTCGGACCTCTTAACTCGTTTTAAGCATTCTATTCATTATTTTTGGTGCAAACCACTTGTTTTTGTTACCTTTGCCGCATATATAAAATATTTTTTGGTGGACCAGTGGGAAACTGGTTTTAAAGGGGTGACCGATAAAAAAAATGTATAGGGCTGAACCACAAGATAAGCAGTCGAAAATATAGTGTTCATGTCATTAATCATTATGAATAAAATTAATCAGTATGAATAAAAAATGCATTATAAAGACAATGATCATGTTGCAAGCTCAGTTACAGGGATGCATCCTAACTGTAGCCTCCCTAACAACCTAACTGGGAGGCTGGGTCCTTATTGTTTGGGGGTGGTTTCAGATATCCCCTCCCCCATCTGACCTGACCTAGAGGACTGCAAGTCATCGAGAAAAATACAAGGATAGGTACATTCTAACCATTCTCTCATCATCTGGCCCATCCTAGGATGCCAGGTCTGTACCTGGGTGGGGATGCCAAGGCCACACCCTCCAACCTAACTTGACATGGGTGCCATAAATAATAAGCTCAGTATAGACATTCCTATCATCCTGACCTAGCACACTAGCCACTGGGCCTAAACTGTCAGTTGTCCATCCATGATCCCCTCCTCCCCTCCCCTCAAGCATTGCACACAGAAAATTTCTTACCCTAAGATTGGGAGGTACCTCTTGTCTCAGTTATGGAAATTCATTGTACTTAAGAGAGGCAGTTCTGGCAGTTCCAGATTGGTAAGGGTTGATTTAAATTAATTTTGAAATGATGTTTAATATAGGTATTGCCCTTGCCACTGGAAATTCTTATACCCAAGGCAGCCATTTAATAAATAGAGTACATATGGTGTTCAAAACTGGGAGGTTCAGAAAATATCTTGGAATAGCTTCAGGAGAAATCTTGAAATTTTTACTGGGCAAAACATTATTTACTATTATGTAAGAGAAAACATACAAGATTGCCTAAATGGCTGCTTTAGCAGAGGTGTTACAAGTGTCAATCTCCTCCCAATGTTCAAGAACTTGGACTAGAAAATCTTCAAAACAGTAATGTGGTCTCAGATAGTGATGTAAGCCTTCATATTTACATTGATAAATATTTAACTTATTATTCACGTGCCTTTTATATTTCACATGAAAAAAAACTCCAAATTACCATTTTGATTATTTTCTTGTATTAAATTTGGTGATGGTGAAGAATTAAATTATAGTATTACTCTTGAACGATTTATAAAACAGAAATTTTATTGAACGGGTGTTTTTGACTGTAAGCTTTGCTATATATTTGTATGCACAAGATATGCTCAGCTTTTCCAAAAGAAGTAGGTTAATGTTATTGGTTAAGGTGTAGTCAATAAAATTCTTTATAGCACTGAATCGAATAAATTAGTGCTAATGCGTGACTAATGATTGTAGTGTTTTTTTTTATAACTACAGGGTCTATCAACCTTGCATCCCTATGCCAGTCTGTATAGGAGTTTATAGGAGTTTCTGATCCTTTGTGCATTCTCATAACCAGAAACATGACATTTGCTAATCAGTCTTGAGTTTTCTCCCACCTCAGGAGTTAGTATTGTATATAAAAGGTGACAGTTTTATTCAGTAATTTGTATTTTTCATAGTTATACAGACCAGAGCCTTTATCATAATTTAATTTCAACCACACCACATAGTCCCTGATTTCAAAGGAAGAAATGCTAGTCACTGATGCTAAATGTAAAAGTGAATTCACCACCTTCCACCATTTAACTACAATACCTTGTTACTGAGCTTCAAGAACCATTTTGAGATGAAATATGTAACTAAAAAACTGAGTGTTTAGCTTTACTAATGCTTTGAGACTTCTGAAAGTGAATTAATAACACCTACTCCTGATTATTCCCTTGGATTAGCTAATACTGTATTTTTTATCTGTATTATAGTTTTGGGAGAATGTACCTCTGTATTAGATAAAGAGAAGGCATATGATGTGGCAAGGAAATGATAAATTATCGAGTGACCTTTTTGATTTTGTACAATATTTTTTATTGCTGCACTGTTAAATGTTCCTGGAAAAGCCAGCCATCCTTTATTTCATAGTATTGTATGGTGTTACTTTGAAATTAATGAGAACTTTATCATTATGGCCAGTAGTTAAGTGTGAGCAGGTAATTATTGAGATACCAACATCATCATTGCCTTTTATTTCCATAACTTTGAAAGGCTTAAAATACTACAAAATTTTTGCGACAAGTCTTGACATTGCACACTGTAGTGACTAGAAATGGTGTGTCATCATTATCTTAACATATTCCATGTCAGAATTTCCCATATTATTTATAACTTTAAATATAAGTATTGTATAGAGCATATGTTAGGTCAAGGTTAACTAAACAATTAAGACACCTTATTAGATTAATATACCAGAAATGCAATGTTGTGAATAGCTATAGATCTAGACTGAATTACTGATGCTAATTAACAGTTTGATTATCTAAAATCAGATGAAGTAACAGCTGAAAGCTTCAGGTTTGATTCACCTCAATCCAAAGCATGTTTTCAGCCTATGGAAGTGATAGGTCATCTGTGGTCTGCACTTAGTTCGTGCAGCAATCCAGAGCAGTTCTTCTGCCCATTACCTGACATTGAATATAACCGAAATTGAGATTTTTGTAGCTTTGGAATATAAACATTTTAAATTTTACAGTTTTTTTTTCATATTTGATACCTTTACAAATCCTCACTGTATTTATGTAGAAGCTAGTCTTCCAATCATATACATGTTTTGTGTGACCACAGAAGAATAACAAATCATAACAAATTGTTCGGGTTGCCTTCCATACTCAAGGGTTGCTTTCCTTGGCCTGGAACCACCAGTAGTTTTATCATTTGAAATTTTCTGGCTTTCCAACCAGTGTCAGATGAATTATATTGATGATAGAGGTTTTTATTGTTTTTAAGCATCATGATTATTCACCTCAAAATTTTCTATGACTTTAGGTACATGCGATAAGTACTGCTCGAATGTCTGAATCACTGGTTCGCTTGGTTCCGACCCCGAATTATCATGGATACAGTGTGAAATTCTGTCCTTTCAATCAAAATGTTTTGGCTATTGCAACTGGACAGAACTTTGGACTTTCAGGTATGATTTTTTTATAAATTATTTTGCTCAGTATGTATGCAAAAATGTATTTAGTTGGCTTGTACTTATAAAACATATTCTTGATCTTGAAAGACTTGAGTAACTAAGTGAAGCAGAGGATACATTAAATTTGTTTAAATTAAAATGCTGTATGATGACTCTGAATGTCAGATACTTTACTCTTCTATATCTTTAACTCATTCTTTACCTACTCTGGTCTGATATTGTTTACTTGTTCTCAATATTTTCATGGGCTTTCAACACAGAAAAGAACCTTTCCATGTTTTAGATTTTCTAGGGAAGTTTTCAGAAGTCCATTAGAGTTCTGTATTGTTTTAGTACTTTTATATATTTTTGTATATATGATTGAAAAATCTGAATAATGGTTATGGTAGTTTAAATGACATGGTTAAAACTGCATATGTTACTCCCACTGATAGTTTGGTCATAGAGTTAAGTTAGAAGTACAGTACTGAAAAGTATTTGCCATGTTCCAACTACTGTATAGTAGTGGAATAATGGATATAGGCTTCCTTACATCTTGCTCTTATATGTAAATGTAGTTATACTTTGGGTGGTTTGTTTATCCGTTCACAGTCACTTATATGAGGAAGAGAGCTAATTTTTTCTCTCTTAAAATTTATGTGGTCAGTAAGTGAATACAGTATGCACAGGCTTGAGTAACTTGTAGTGTGTGTGCTTAAAATAAATTGCACTTATATGTTGATATGCTTGCTTGATAAGTCTAGCATTAATTGTTTCATTGCAGAAAACAGTTTGAGTCATAAATTTAATAATGACTGTGAATAAGTTTCAAAGAGGTTAAAGAAATCTTGTAGATAAGAACTTCAAGATGGTAAGGAAGGTTTCACATGAGCTAGGATTTATAATTAATTAATGCTGAAGCAAATATGGGAAGACTAGCCATTGATCAAGAAGAAGTAGATGGAGGTCAGGGAAACTTTGAGGAAGTGAGGATATTAGATATTGGGTGTTGATTTACTGATTGCCAGTACCAATATACTTAGGAGAGGAACAGATATAACTGTGGTGAGATGTGTAGCCAGATAACCTTCATCTTAACAAGGAGGACGGGGAAAATCAAGGCTTAAGGAATTTAAGGTGATTTAGGGATGAATTATGTTTTATAGATTATTAATTACAAATTAAATCATACTGATAAAGGAGAAAAGCATGGAAATTAAAGAGGGTCCTATTTTTATTAATTATTTTTTTCTCAACGACTGTTTATAACTGTTTAAGGGATTTATTTTCAGGTAACGGTAAATTGATAATAACCGACCTTACTGGACCTGGAAATGGAACTGTTTGTGACTGTACATGGAAAGATGGCTTGTTTGATGTTACATGGAGTGAGGACTTGCCTTCACATGCTGTCACAGCATCAGGTGATGGTTCATTGCAGCTGTGGAATACTGCCAGATCAGAGGTAATATGAACTGTCGTATTTACTGAAATTCTGTTTTCTTGTAGGTTCCAGTACAGTACAACCTTTTTAGTGTAAGAGCTTTTGAAAAGTACTGTATGTCAAATTACTCAGCAGCTCTCTGTAAGCTGTACTAAAAATCACAGTAAATTGTTCTTTGTATATATAATTTATTAAAACTAGCTTATTTGACTCTGAATGAACGACTTTACCCAGTGCATTAACAGGAATAATTAAAATTACACTATTCACTACCAGATGGTCAGTTATGGAACTTAACAATCCACATTCACAAAGATCATTTGTGCTTTCATTGTCACAGAAACATTTACGAATGTTTATAGTGTCATTAGTATCTGTGATGAAAGCCACAACCACTGCAATTGAAATGTATCTTGATTACTGTCCCCTGATATAACAACGTGGCACACTGACTTTACGGTTAATTCACATTCCTGTAACTCACTGTTAAGAAACTCAAGCTCATTGATTTCTTCTAACAAAATCACATTAAAATTAACTCATGTTATAATAATTATATATTCGGTACAATAACTGTAGATAATTACAGATATGAAATGATAAAACAGACCTCAGACTAGATGGCTCCCAGTTTGAAATATAATGTTTAGGGTACAGTATTCTCAACAAATTTGAAACAGACAGACAGGTCATGAAAGGTGAAAAATAATGCATGACATACCTCACAACCTTTTTGAGGGGCAGACACTGATAATGAATGACTCATTCAAGTAGATTGATACCTTTCTTAGACAACTTAGTATATTCACAAGACCAGCAAGAAATTATTGTATGCTATGAAATACCAGTCATGATTTTCATATCACATTAGCTGAACAGTTATGCCTCACTGCCAGATCATTTTGTTTGTTAATATGGGATAAATGGTGTAATTTAATTAGATTGTCCCTAGACTAATTGAGGTATCCAGGCCTTTAAATGAGATGTTTCATATAATTTTGTTGTGATTTGCTTTTTTGTTATAGGCTCCAGTGACAGTGTACTCAGAACATAAAAGGGAAGCATATAGTGTTGACTGGTGTCAAACTCGTGAACAACAAATATTTGTGTCAGCATCCTGGGATGCAACTTTGAAAGTTGTAAGTATACCATCTCATTGTTATAAGAATTAGATTTCATAAAATACAGTGATATAATATTAGAAAAGACCTCAAACTAATTAGGCCTCCCCACTATTAATTTGAAATATTTTCATGGTTCTCATTTCATTATTTTTTTCTCTCTCTCATTCTCTGAGTTGCTTCTTTCAGAGGGCTGGGTTAGCATCCTTTGAGCTGTTATAATCCATACTTGGGTGTATATTCCAAACACTCTTTTTTATGCCTAGATGCCTGGGGTAGAGTAACAAACCTAGAGGTTAAATGCTACCTGAACTTGTGAAGTGATGGTTAATGGTGGGTGAAACTCTTCCTGTAAGGAGAGTCACCTTTATTGCATAAATGTGGCTACTTCTTGATTTGTTTTTGGGGAAAGTGAATTGATGGATAAATACTCTCATGACTATTTTTCCAGTAGTCTATTAAAACATCAATTTCTCTTAGTTGTATTTCATGATTGTAACTTCAGGTATTTGGTTACTTTGATGATAGCTCCTGTTGTTGCCTGTAGACATGCAGACCACTAATCTCTTGTCTTCTGCTGTCATCTTTTATTTTGGCATCCATTTGATGTCATTCAAGCAGTTCACATTGTCAGTTGATGTTAATACTAAACAATGAGTGCTTATTATTTCATGCTATATCTTTCAAAGACCTGTAGAGTAGGAAGACCATTTGGATCTTGAAACGCTAATTTACAATGGTAAAGCAATGGCCAAGGCACCCACCACCAATTGAGGTACTATCATTAGAAACTCTTGAATTTTTCAAGGATTGGGCAGAAAGTCTGATGTTGGATTTCTCTCTAGGTATGGTCCTTTTTCTTTACATACGCATACATTACATTGCAAAATCCTGGACATGTGCATTCTAGACCATTCCAGCATATTGTAAAGTACTGCAGTGTTTGTGGACCACATAGAAATGCAGTACTAGTGATCTTTGAATTGTTTCCAAACAGTATTAAATTCTATTTTGCACAGAAACTTTGGTTTATCAGATGAGACTTACCTAAATCCCTCCTTTAAGAAACCATTACTGCTTAAATGTACTGTATAATGCCTTTTCTAAGGCAGGGAGATGGCAGTGTCTTTTGAATGAGCACCCAGCTTTAATAAGACCTGTTTATGAATGTGGGTGCTGTGAGGTCCAAGTTATAAAGGTTTGTGGCACACATAACAACTTTTATTTGTGTTCCTTCTATTGCAGTCCAGACTTAGATGATAATCTTTTTTACTGTCTTCTCATCACTATACCCAAGACATGGGAAGGTGATAGAAAGGCCTCCTGTGTGTTTGTTGGTGATTTCAGTGCTTAAAATAGGGAATTGATGAATTATTTTTCTTCTCTCAGTTGTTGCCATTGCATTATAAGTGAAGCCAAGCACAAGTCTGGTAATTGCTTGGATTTAGTATTCCTCGGTTCCCTTGCTTTTATAACCAGTGCTGTGGGTCCCTGAGTTGGGGCTGTTGATAAGGCTTTAGTTTCTGTAATGATTAAAACTGAGCAAACTGTCCCTGAAGTATTGTACTTTTGTAAAATATACATTAAATCTCAAGCAGACTTGAATGGAATTCTGAGTGATCATTCACTTTTGCATTTGTTGTTCTTGTATAAGTATTCTTTCAATTGATAGTTTTATCAATATACTGTAATATATAGGTGGATTCCTTATCGTATGCTGAGTTACCAAATTAAAGGCAAGCCTGGTTCAGCGAGATGTGCTTACTTGGAGAAATGGGAGGCTTATAATCTTTGGAAAAGTAATAGATATATTTGACTTTTCTCAACTAGGAGCTGTGACTCAGAGTTTATGCTTTGGTTGGATATGAATACAATTTGACCATAAAAGAAACCATTTCTGTAACAGCTCAGCAACATAAATAGTGGGATACTCTCATATGGTGCAGATTCTACGGATCCTTCTTTGCTTAAGCCAAATGGCTCTGTCATTCACTGTTCTAAAGAAAAGGCAACCTTTTTGGCTATGTTTGTTCATATACAGAACAAACCTTGGGTCTTAACATAAGGGAAAATTCTCTAGCACCTGCTGGGGTCCAGTTAAAAAAAATTACAAGAAATTTAGTGGCATCAGGAGATAACCAAGATGGCGGTGAGGGGGAGGCAGAGCTGACCTTCTTCACCTCATCCCCGGTTGAAAGCCTCAGAGCAGGTCGTGCTGTTGCCCATTCTGTCTGTAGCATATTTTGTTAACTTCCTGCCCACATTACACCATAGAATCCTGGTTTTTTTCTTCTTTTTATTGTGTTGTGACCTGTGATTCTGTTTTTATGGTATGAAATCCCACATCCCTTCCCATCATTCAAAGCCTCAAAGGACAATCCTTGCTCCCATTTTCTACCTTCCTTCATGAAAGACCCCCATTCTTCTTGTAGGAAGTGTAGATTTAACAACTGTAAAGTAAGTACAGTCAACCCCCTGGATTCGCAGGATCGCAATTTGCAGACTCAGCGATTCGCAAGATTTTCTGTGGAACCTATCTATAAATTATTCGCAGGAAAACTCACCCGTTCACGGATTTTTTCATAAAGCAATATTCTGTACAAGCAGTCCCCGTACAGAATTGGTTATGCAGATGATGCTATTGTTTTTGCTTAGATTCCATTTCCTCATTTTGGACCTGTGGTTGTTGAATCACTGGACTAAAATCAGCACATGACATAATGAGAGGAATTAAACCCTGAAATAACTCAGAGTATGATTGTTAGCAGATCTAGGATGCTGGATTTCCTCTACACAGAGCTTGTCATTGATAGTGTTTCTTTAACTACATTATCTAATTTTAAATTCTAGGTGCCATTCTTAATTGCAAATTCACTTTTAGAAACTTCTTTAATTGCACAAACTGTTGTTATACAGCATTAAGAAATTCTCTCAAGATTTGTGAAGATGCTCCTGAGGAATGTTTTGATTCTTTCATTCTTCCATGTTTTGAATATTAATCCCCTTTGTGGTCTTCAGCGGCTGGCCTGTACGGTAAATTGTTGTATGAGAACTTGAGTTGTGTTAAATTTTTAACCCCGATCTTGGTATTCATTTCTTGAACTGTCATATATTTAGGTCATTGTGCATGCTGTATTAAATATTCAGATCTTCCTTGACTACAAATGGAGTTCATTCTACCAGTCTTGTATTTTCTTCTGCAATTGAATACCTTACAGTTTTATATAAGTAACTTACCAGGTAATTACATAACTGTAACTTCTATCTTGTGCAGCAACTTAAATTCAAAATTTGCGCTAGCTCTTCAGTTGTTTAGTGCAAGTGACTAGTCCCACCCACTAACGGGAGTACCAGGAACAGCTTAGCAGACAACCTCATTCTGTTTCTGCTGTGCCCGATGTAAACATCGGGTGTTTGCAGCAGGTGAAGTATTACCACTGATTTCATGTAGCCTTGAAGCTTATCAGCTTTCAGGATCAGTTTTTGAATGTTTTGTTATTATTAAGATCTGATGCAAGTTTCTCTTTTTTATTACTGTAACAAATTTGCAGTCATGATTAAACATCTAATCATAATTTTCTTTGCAGAGAACTGAAAAAGTGTAAGGGCAGAATGTAATAAGGAGAGAAATTGTGCTTTATTTTTGGTTGCAATGGGCTTTAGGAAGAAGAGACATTCTTGACAGCTGAGAACCAGCTCCAAGTGCCAAGGAGCACTCACCAGCTCCTGAGCTACTAGCTCGCCTGGCGTCAACTACAGCTGAGAGCATCCAGCTCCTGGTCGTCTGACGTCTACTCTCCCTGCATCCATTTTTTCTCTCCTGCTACTAGCCCTCTTATTTTTATTCACTTGCTCCCACGCCTAGCTCCCTCACTTCACTCCCGTGCCTTTGCCAGTCTTGTGTCTGGGTTAACAGAAAATTAATCTTGTAACAGTGTTGTGCAGTGGAGGAGGTGGCTGTTCGTCCTGCTGACTCTCATAGACAAAGGTCCCTGTCAGACTCCCTAAACCTGGGAGGAGGCATACTGGGAGTCGGGAGGTTGGTGGGGTCTACCCACAGGTAGTTACCCGCTGTCAAGCTTGTTGTCCAGTCCCAGGTATCAACAGACAGCCACTGGAAAGGCATCTTGCTGGATGTGTAGTGGAGGAGGTGGCTATCCAGCACATCATCTCCTAGACCTAAAGTCACTGTCAGACTTCCCTAAACCTGGCAGGAGGCATACTAGTGGTCCAAGGGAGTCCGAGGGTGTTTGCCCCAGGGTAGTTGCCCCTTCAGTCGAGCTTGTAGTAAATTCCCAGGTATTGACAGACAGCCACTGGAAAGGCACCTTGTTGGATGTGTAGATTTAAACAACCAATGGAAAGGCATCTTGATGGATGTGTAGTGTTATCATCATTCGTCAGATTGACATCTTTCTGAGCGCCTGGTGTCAGCCTACTAGTATCCAGCGCCAGTTCCTGCTCACCCGCCGCCTATTCCCGAGTGCTCGCACTTTCTTTAGTACCCGGCGCCAACTTACAGAACTCCCAGTGACTGCTCTCATGCGCCCGGTGCCAGCCTACTAGTCTGGCGCCAGTTCCTCTTTAGTACTCATCGTCTTTTCTAAGAATGCATTGTTGTTCTTGAGCACCATTTTCCAATTGAACACATGGCTGCAGTTTTCAGTTGACCGGTGCCAGTCCCAGACAACCAGGCACTAACTCTTCAGTATCAGACTCCCGCCTCTGAGTGCCGTACAGCCTGCCCACAAGCGTTTTGTCTCTCTTCAGTCTGTTCCACCTTTGCCTAAAAGTTCAAGGCAAGCCGACATTGCTCCCTTTTTAGCAACAATTAGTGTCTCAGAGTCCTGTCCTTTGCATACAGGGATTTTTGTATCCTGAATTTGTGCTTGTTGAAGGAAGCTCCCACCTCTGGCGCTTTCTTTGTCCTCCAAGAAGTCTCTCAGGGAGTTTGGAGTTTGACTTTTGTTGAAAAGGGAGCAAGACAAGTGTTTTTCGACTTTCCCCTCTCTGGTGCTTCGACAGAACTAGACCTCCTTGTGGAAGATCTTGTCAAGATTTTGAAGTAAAAGATTTTTCATGGCTGGCAACAGGAACAATGGCCAAGAAGATAGAGAACTCCCAAGTGTTTACCAAGAGGCATTGCCTCAGATTGTCTCTTAGTCCTGTCCTGTGTGGACAAGGCCATTAGAGATAGTTGTCAGATATTTCTGCTCTTTTCTTTGGAATCTCAAGAAGAGAGACCTCTGGTGCTCCTTTACTACTGAGAGAGCCACACAGTCGCAATCAGCCCTGTTATTTTCGCCTACAGACCTACATCACCTCTTCCTCAGAACACTGTTTCCATCGCAAGTCAGTTTTTTTAATGTCAGTCTCAACTCTCGGAATTTTCGGGTTTTCTGTCTGCCAAGAGAATCACAGCTATTTTCAGACTGTCTGCTAATTTCTAGCCCCATTTTATTCCTTCTTGGAACATAAGTGGATGAGTCTACTGGGGATTCTGTCGTCCACTGAGATGTTAGTTAAGTTAGACAGACTTCATAGGAGAGTTTTGTGTAACTTTTCCTCTGGTTTTCATCCAGTTCTGAGGTTTCCGGCTAGCTTCATCTCACAGCCCTCCTGCAGTTTCGCTGCTGTTCCCCTTGTCTCTTCCTCGGTCCGACTTCCTTTGGAATGGCTATATCTTCTCTCCGGAGCATTCTTTTATTGAAAGATGGGCTCCAAGCAAAAAGAGAAACCGCCATGAACTCTTTCGGACCAGCGCTTCCTAGCAGCGCCTTGATCAACTTCTGAGCTCCTGGTGCCAACTTCCTGGCGCCGTTTCCCATATGCCCAACGCCTGTTCCAGAGCACTCGGCACTATCTAGCCGGTACTAGTCTCCCACCACTGAACGCCTAGCCCTTGCTCATAGACTGTTTTTTTGTTTAGAGACTTGTGCCTGACTGCAGAAGAATTCGTCACACCTGGTTTTGGATAAGGCCACTGTTTTCCATGCCTAGGCTTTTGTGTCTCTTCCAGACTTTTCAAGCTTTTTATAAGCTTGCCAGATATTAGTTTCAGCTACGTACAGTTCTACATATTCTTTCGGTCTGTACGAGGTGTCATCAAGTCCAACCAATGCGTCATTGAGTCTAAATAAGAAGTTGATCCTGCTCACATGTCCATGTGTCCACACCGCCATCAAGAATCAGCAGGGTTACCAACTAGTCCGCTCAGTTGTCTGCAAGTCTGCACGATGATCTGCAAGTTCGTTCAGTTACTTTCAAGTCCGCAGAGTCATCAGCGAGCTTGCATAGCCCACAGCTCCCTTTTTTCTCTTTGATTAGAGAATGAAGTTCAAGACGGAGATGAACCAGACAGTCCTGTCGTCCATTCTCCAGGGCGATTGCATAGAGACCTTGGATATGCAGGATACTTCCTTCCATGTTCACGTCAGACTCCAGAGAGTATCTCAGGTCTGTTTTATGAGACAGGATCTTCCAGTTCATGGATCTAGGCTTCGGTCTCTACGGTTTAAGTCTTTTCTCGAGTCCTTGTTCCTCTTACATCAGTCTTTCCTGGATGACCAACGTCTTAGATTCCCCTCAAAGTTTTTTGAACACTAGACCAACTGGGCAGGGAAACAGCTGAACACTGCTGTTTTTTTTTTCCCAAAGCCCCAGATTTAAGTCAGACCTACAATGGTGGCTGTTCAAACTTAGACTTTCGGAAGTTCCTTCATCCTCTGAGACTAGACTTAGACCTCTTCTCAGCTCCTTGATCTAGATTGGGGGAGCTCGCTCAGGAAACCGGGAAGTTTCTGGGACGTGTCCCCAAGAAAAACGGAGCCTTCACATCTGTATCAAAGAGCTGAAAGTGATTTGCTTAGGGCTTCAGTGCTTCTCGACCCTCATTCACTCCTAGACTATGGCCAACTTTTTACCCGTTTTCCACCTTCAGGAACCTTCATCTTCCTCTCTTTTGTTCTCCAGCCCCAGACCTTCTAGCATGAGCAGGAGGCATCATGCTGCAGTTCGGTCCAATTTGGACCCCTACATCTTTCCGCCCTTCAGCTTAGTCAAAGAAGGGCTGAACAAGTTTCAGGCTCATCGCAACGCTACGATGACCCTCTTAGCCCCGTTCTGAACCATGAATAATGGTTCCTGAACCTGCTACGGTTGTGGGTGGACTCTCCAAGACTCTTTCCACAATCCGTATCTACTCAATCATCCTCACTTCAAGAGATACCACCATGGGTGGTCCACTCTTACTCAGACAGGCTTCAGACTATCCAGGAGCATGTCAGAATGAAGGGTTTTTTTTTTCAAGACATGCTACAAGAGGCTACTGAAGAGGCAGATGTCAATCTTCTAGCTCCGTCTACCAGACTAAGTGAGCAATTTTCCGAAGTGGGTGTCTTAGTCTCGGAGTCTTTTCTTCTGAGACACCTATGACTCAAATTGCGGATTGCCTCTTTTATCTGAGGAGATGTAGAACCTCTCATTAAAAGGTATTGAACTATGCTTAACTCGCTGTTTAAGCAAGGGTCGTAGACCTTTCGTCATACCTAAATATTATCGTCCTTTTCTTGTACTTTGACAAGTCCAACCAAGGAAGGAGAACCTGGTCTTCTGGAGCCTGGACGTAGTGCTGAAGTGACTGACAGGTCCCTCTTTTGATCCCCTACGATGTTCTTCTCTGAAAAACCTTACCCAGAAGGATACCTTCCTGGTGACCTTTTCCTCTGCTAAAACATATTAACGAGATTCAAGCCATCATTTTAGAGTGGGTTTTTTGCTTGTTTACTCTTGGGTTTTTAACCAAGAACGAGGACCCATCCAAGCCCTTAATCCGTTCTTTCTCCCTTAATAATTAACGGACATCCTTGGCTCTGAAGAAGAATAGACAGCCCTCTGTGCAGTTTGAGTTTTCAGGTATTACCTGAGCAAGACCAGATGAGCAGGGGGTCATCTATAACTTAGTGTTCTGGCAAGGACCCATTTCGACCTCTGACTAAGAGCGCATTGTCTTTCATCCTGACTTTATTTCTGAGACCACTCTCAGGTTCAGGAGAGCATTTTGCCTACTTTTAAGCGAAGCTAAGGATGTCAGAGCAGCATGTACCTCATTAGCTTGGAGGCACTACATGCCCCTTACTTCCATTCTGCAATCGACCTACTTGAAGTGTAATCGACCTTCGCTTCTCACTATTTTTAATGAAGTTAAAACAGTGTTAAAATTCTGCAGTACCTTGTAACCATTATTAGTAACTGGCTTGGTATCGCAGCAGGAAGCACAGGATTTTCTCCTACTATCTATTCAACTTGTGGTAAGGTGTCAAGTTTTGGGGAGGCGGGGGTGTGGGGGGGGTACAGTGTACCTGGAGCACCCACCACTCTCAGTGGATGGGTTGTGGTTTTTATTTCAGTGTAGGTGACAGTGTTGTCGGGTTCTTTTTATTGTGGTACTGCGCCTAGGGCAAAGGCACTTTTGAAGCATTGCTAGCCATCGGATAACTCCTTCGCTGCAAAACTTCCACTAAATGCTTTGCTAGCCATCGGAATACTCCTTCGCTGCAAAGCTCCCACTTAATTAGAGGCACTCCACAGCTATAACGCCATGCCACAACAGGTTAAGATGAGCACCAACCAGTGGCAGTATTCTTCTGCAGTAGCTCCCTTAACTGATAAGGAAATGACAAGCATTGTTTTCAGCGCTAGGAACTTTTCTGTTTCAAATTCATTACATAACTTAATGTTTTGGAGTAGAATATGTCCATGTATCCCACCCCCTGTCAGTATGGGATTCAGTTATGTAATTACTTGGTAAGTTACTTATATAAAATGCTATTTTTATAATAAAAAAGTTTTATATATACTTACCAAGCAATTACAGAATCAAAGCCAACCCTTCTCCTCCTCTCTGATGGACATAAGGCACAAACAGAATGAGGTTGCCTGCTAAGTCGTTCCTGGTATTCCAGGGCGGGACTAGTGACCTGCACTAAACAATTGAAGCACTAGTGTGAATTTTGAATTTCAGCTGCTGTGCTAGTTAGAAACTACAGCTGTGTAATTACTTGGTAAGTATAAAACTTAATTTTATTATAAAAATAGCATTTTTCTAAAAGTTTTATTTTTGTTGTGACAAAATCGTGGAAAGATCCTCCCTAATCTGTAGATGAATCATTGGATCTTTAGAAGTTCAGACTCAATGCAAATACCGGTATCTTTTTGTTGAGTGGGCTGAATGAGTCTTACTTCCTAGCTAATTTGTTATTTATTTTATTTATTTTACTTAGACTCACTTCATAGCTAATTTGTTATTCATTTTATTTATTTTACGTAGACTCCTCTTATTTGTTATTTATATCATTTTTCATATTTCTTTCATAACTTATTCTTTACTTCCTAATTTCCTTTCTTGAATAATAAAAATAAAAAAATAATAATAAAACCAGTATGGTATGCTTCCTTTTACCAAATACCATATGAACAGTGAACACCAGACAGAGAGGTGTGATGCTAAAGAACTCTTATCATTTCCCTTGTGCATTGCTGTCTGGCATATGTTGAAGAGTAATAACTTTGGTTTACTTATGATTATACAAAGTAGCAAAGAAGTTTTATATTTTGTTGCTACAAACTGATGATTTCTCAGAAGACTGTCCTCCCAACCCGTATTATTTGCTCAATTTTTGTTGGTTCCAGAGGTAGAGGAGAGAATTGACAAATGCAGAAGGTAAGACAGGGGGTTTTACATGATTTGGAATGTTGCTGCTTTCACTGTCATACTGGTTTGTTGGATTTTCCCTGGATGGTACCAGGTGTTCTTTAACTTATTCACAATTTGCTTGCACACCCATCTGTGCCTCAAACAATCTAACCTATCTATACTTTTGACATTATAGTAAGTACTGTATATCCCCTTTTCTACTGCATATTTGCCAGCAATAGAGTTTTTTTCTCTCTCTCTCTCTCTCTCTCTACTGCTTTGTTCCCTCTCTCCCATTATCATGATTTCATTTATTTGGGTCAACTCATAAAAAAAAAAATGTAGTGAATGAGTTCATACAGTTTCCACAGACTCATCACTTCAATAGCATTTGAATACATTTCTCTGTGCTTTGGTCATCAACATAACCATTTGTCAAATAGCATTTTTTGTGTCTATGAAGCATGATGTATACTGTATTTGAAACTTTTCATATTTTAAAAGGATTAAATTTAGATCAAAATTTTCAGTGGGATCCAAAACGTGAGAGGTCTCTAATAACATTATCAGGGCATGAAGCATTAGTATATCAAGCCATGTGGTCTCCTCATATCCCAGGGTGTATTGCATCTGTGTCAGGTTAGTTTATTACCGAGTAAATTTTAGTGCATTCTTTTAAGGTAACAAATCCTGTATTAATATAACAGCATGATGTTAAGGTAATTGAGAGTGATGCTTAAGAAGAGCAAATCTATGAAAGGAAAGATGATTTCCAATAGGAGAATCACCTTTTATGACTGAGCAAGACACCCAGAGTTTTAAAAATGGTTATTGATGAAGTTAGTTATAAGAATAGTTTATGCAGACTGTCAAGTTAAAGTCTTAGTCCTTAAGGGGTGTGTCACAAGTAAATCAAAACGTAAAATGTCTTGAAAAGAAGAGATTTCTAAGGGACAGGATCACAACCACTTAGTAAAGTAAGCAAAAATTACGTATTCCAGTACTGTACATGTAGGGAATTGTTCTCATGTCTTTTTGATATATTTCAAGAGCTTCTGCATAATTATGATACAGACAGTCCTTGCTTATCTGCATTCCGGTTTTACAACGCTTGCTAACGACATCGTTAACCAGATTTTCAGTGATGGTAAGCAATTTTCAGAGTTGGTAAGCAGTTTATTGGCGTCAGTAAGCAGTTTATCGGTGCCGATAAGTGGTTAACAGCGCCAGTAAGCAATTTATTGGCACTTATGATGTTGTGAACATAATTTATTACCATAATTATCTGCAATTTTCGGTTAGCAGCACAGCCAGGAACGGGACCCCCATAATTAACTGGGGACTGCCTGTATTGCTTGTACTTCTCTAGATAAAGTATTACCTCAGGCAATGCTGTCAAGAGTGCTGGAACCCTTACCTTTACTTCCTTGGCCATATTGTATGTATCAGCTTACGTATTTCCCAGGAATATAGTGTGGAAGTTGTAAACTCAAGCCAATTGGTGTGATCAGTCATTCAGACCATTTATTCTAGAATATGGAACTATGTTTCTATCCATATTTGTCTGTCATTTGTCTTGCCAAATTTTAAAAGAGAGCTTTGTCAACAGCATGCACAAGAAGGAGAGTCTGTTAACTCAGTGAAATATCTAGGCCATGGCAAAATTTGTGGTAAACTTCTTTAAGCCTTTGCTGACTGCCAAGGGTGTAGTGATATTTTTCTGTAAGCATTGTCTGTAAAGTGTCTTATTATGTCATTATATTTTTTTGTTATATGAAAACCCATTGATCTTTAATATTGTATGTAAAACAAACCCAGTTTCACTGACTTCAAGAGTTGAATAAAGAAAGGTTCCATGGTGCATGCCCAGCAGGTATTCCACTGTCTGCCTGCAGCATTTGTCATTCTTCTGTTTAGCTCAAGTTGCACTGTACTTATGTGGTGTGTCTAAAGTCTATACCAAGTTCATTCCTAGTTTTTGGTGGGTTTTCCCTTCTTGGGCCATTTTGCCTTGGTGGGCTTCATCTCATCACATCTTCCTCACATGCCTGTCGGTATGTTTGGATTTTCTTTTGGTATTTATAGACTCCTTTTGTAATTCATTTTCTATCTTTCCTTGGCTTTTTTAGAGCACCGTTTGCCCTTGCTTCCTTCTTTTTGGATTTTAATTACTTTTCCAGTGTTGAATTATGTATCTAGTATATTCAGTTTGTGTGTATTTTTAATTTAATATTCTTTGCATATTTATTTAGGTTTACTGAACTACTGTATAAGTAATGAGCACCGGAAGTGGGAGTGAGTGTCGGGACAAGAGTTGTGACAACCAAATACACAGGAGCAGGGTAAACAAGATCTGGAAAATTATCCATGCTATGCGTACTGAACTATAAGCTTGGATTTCAAAGAATATACTTTTATATATTCACCATGAATTATTCTCTTAACACATAAAGAGGGGTTTCTGATTTTTGTTCTGTTTGCAGTAACATTTTCCTTGCTGTCTGTCTCTGCATATTCATTCCTGTTTGTATTATGTTGCTGTTGCACTTTCCCATGTTTGTGGCAACACTTGGGGAAGAAATGTTACCTTAATTGCACTTCAGCATTCTCCTTTAGAAAATTTCATAGGAGACCACTGCACATGTAAATGGTGGGACATGTGGGACATGTATTCTTTGGAACTGGTAGCAGCTGAAGGGCAAGGGGTTATTTGAAGGATGGAGATAAGGGATTCTTCATCTTGTTCTTTGTAACTTTTCTTCCTTTCTTTTACAGCATCATAGGATAGGAATTTGGAGTTATTAGCAACTATGTCTCCTCATTTATGGGACGCATCATCTCTCTTTATTTTTGGGGTCAGGCTCATCTTCCATTCCACCACTACTAACAGATGATGGTAGATTGGTTACTGTGCCTAAGGAAAAGGCTGAACAGCTTCATGGAGCTTTTGAATCTTCTCCATGATACTTGTCATCCTGAACCTATTCTTGATAATCTTGATAGCTGGGTTGGAGAAAATCCTTTTGATTTCTTCCCTTTGTTTTTTAAAAAGGTTTCGAGTGTATTGTCTCCCAAGATTAGTAGATTCTATAGATTTTTAGGTCAACATGATATCTTGCAGATGAATGCAAGCTTAGTAATCCAGTGGCTGTCCCAAAGAGTAGCATATCTGCAGACTGCAGTAACTACAGGCTGATTTCTATTCTTTCTGTGCTGTCCAAAGTTGCAGAAAAACTTATTTTTAAGCCACTATATAAGTATGTGGAATCTAAAGGATTGTTGGCTGATAGTCAAAGCATATAGGAAGCAGTTATAGGTACCTGCAATGCTCTTTTAGGTTTGGCATGCCATTTGCACGAGAACTTTTTGACAAGGGTTTTGAGTGTAGAGTAATTCAAACAGATTTTCATGCTGCTTTTGATTTAGTAAATCACAAGGCACTCACTGTATTTATAAACTTCAGAATCTTGGATTGGGTGGATATGTTTTAGGATTACTTCAAGATTACCTTACAGGATGATTGATTGATTGATATATGAAATTTAGGTCTTGAAGACCAAGCATTGGAATCCATCAGGATTATTCAGCACCGTAATGAAGGTAAAATATATAAATTAATGATATGATTGATAATAAATAGGTGAATGATGACATACTAGTAAAATTCAGTGTTAAAATATGAACGTAAAAAATGAAGAATGGTATTAGATAGAACCAACAAAAAATAAGTATATATTAAACTTTTATATTCCAAAATATATACTGAGTATAAGAATAAATATGACCAAAATTTTTATTAAATATACTGAAGTCATATCTCATTAAAATAACCAGATTCTTTCAGATAACCCATGAGGTTATCTACCTCAACGTCATCATTTAAAATTTCTAAAATAGTCTTTTCAGTTAGTAAGTACTTTGCCTAAGGCAGCAGTGAGTTACTGTTCATGGAATCTTTAGTAAACCAAAACCTATGGCGTCTGGAGATCTACAGGGTAGTGTTCTTGGTCCACTGTTATTTCTAGTATATATATACAAGCAATATGGTTGTTGGCCTGGAAAACAAGATTGTTCAGTATGCCAATGATGCAACTCTTGTGGGTGCAGTCAAGTCTCCACTTATGAGAAATGAAGTTGCCCTTAGTCTCAGTTGGACATGGAGGGGATTAGTGAATGGTGTAATTGGTGGGGTATGAGCCTGAACTCCAGTAAAATTAAAACACTTTTGATTAGCAGACCTCAAACAGATTTTCCAAATTAACCTCCCTTCAGGTGGTTGGGACTCTGCTGAATGAGTCTGAATCTTTAAATATTCTTAGTGTAACTTTTGACTCACTTCTTACTTCAGGGAAACATCTGATAGAAGTGCCAGCAAATGCCGCACAAAATTTATATGTATTGTACATAAGGCCTCACATATTTATAACTGATAAAATCAGTGCAACCTGTTCTATGTCATTTGTCCTTCTTTTACTAGAGTACTTTTCTCTGGTGTGGATGTCTGCTTCTGCCAAAGATTTATCTCTTTTAGGTAGAGTGATTTGTGGTGGTAGGTTTCTATTTCCTAACATTAGTTATGACTTGGACCGTCAATAGATGGTCTCTTGTTTGTCATTTTTCAGAGTTGTATTTTAACAGAGATCTTTCATATTCACAATTGATCCTTGATCTCCTTTTTCCCTCTGAGAGTAACCAGATATGCTGAATAGCAGAATATGCAGTAAATGTGCCTTGCTCATGAACTTCACAGTTCCAGAGGTTTTTATTCCTCACACCATTGGACTGTGGTACAGTCTCCATGAGTGTGTTCAGTGTGGTATCCTTATCACTAGGGGTTGGGGATAAAGGAAACACCAAAATACACAAAGTAGGTTCTTAATGTCTAAGTGAAATAACAAATTCACAGAGGTGCAATTATGTGGCTGCAATGAATGCCAGAGGCAGTCCTGTACTGGCAAGACATTACTGCCAGAAGGGCGAGGTTTGGGTGTAACATATTGTACATAATACATTTAAGAATAACATACATTTAATACATTAGGGAGGTATATGCATGGACATGAAATATAAATGAATGTAATACATATATATAAAGGTTCATACATCACACTGAATATGACTTTCATGTGCCTACACTGAGGATGTTGCACAATTAGAACTTCAATAGTTCAAGCAGAGATCCAGTGCATTATCACCCTAAAACAGTTCTCTATGCATTTTAATAATGTAATTGAATACAGTGGACCCCGATATTTGCAGGGGATGCGCCTCAACCCCCTGCGAATAGCTAAAATCTGCAAATAGTTAAAACCCCTCTAAAAACTCTCAGAACTGCCTATTTGATAGTTCAAACACAAAAAAAAAAAAAAATTCTAAAAATGCTTATACAGATAGTCCCCAGTTAACGGCGAGGGTTTGGTTATCGGCTGAGCACTGGTAACTGAAAATTGCTGCTAACCGAATAAATGGCATTTACGATGCCGAAAGTGCCTATGACCTGCTAACAGTGCCGTTATCCAGTTAACAGCGTCAATAAGCAGTTTATTGGCACCGATAAACCACTTACCAGCACCGAAAATCTAGTTATGTCATCATTAGCCATGTGCCATAAAACCGAAATGCCATTAACCAGGGACTCCCTGTACCCGAGTATTTTAATAGTTTTATCACAAAAAGTGCATCTAGTCATGAAAATATGAAAATACAGTAATCTGTGAATATTCCAGTGAAAAATACTGCAAATAGGTGAATTTTCCATGAATAATGTGTATATATGTTCCACAGAGAAATCCGCAAATAGGTGAGTCTGCAAATCCAGAACCGCAATTAAGCAGGGGTCTACTGTATTTATCTATTTATTGATTAATTTAATTAATTTTTTTGTAATGACTGGTCTCTTCTGTCTGTATTTCAAATGAACACCAAATTTGTTTGAAGCTTGGATTTCAAGTCAGTTGGCCCTGTGGGCTTGTTTTATATGAATAGGTTCATGTTCTGAATAATAATGTTAATGGACCAATTAATGCCTATATAAATCCATTTAATTTTACTATGCAAAAGATCTCTTCTGTCTAATAAGCTTTTCTACTCAAGGCGAATCTCTTGGACCCTCCATTTCTTCTTCTTCACAGAAGCTTATTTACAAGGCTCCTAAAGCTACCACTCATCAGTCTAAAGCAAATAACAGTTCAGCTCCACACCTAAATTGGGATTTGGGCTGAACATAAATAATGAATTAGGGATGAAAGATTGAATTTTTATAAAAAGAAAAATTTTTGTGGGGGCGGGGGCCCACAAACCCATCACTCATATGATAGTTCCCTTCTGAACTCACACTATATCTCTTGACTGCACAGGAATTAAGGCATGTGGTTGATAGGTACCAGGGGTTCTTGTTTTCTTATTGGTATACATGCACAGTGGGTCTGATATTCTTATCTCTTGCCAACAAAAGTGTAGTGTCTAGGATATTCAGAGACAATGAATGTTGGTTGAATATGAGTGATGGGTATATACTGAAAAATGTACTTTTGTCTTATAAAAATAATTTTTTTTATCCTAGTGTTTGTTCCATGATGTTTTCATGAAGGCCTACACTGCTGTAACTTCTGTACTGTAGCAATGAATTGGTATGCAAGCCTAGGATTTTAAATATTATACAGTATATGAGAATAATGTGAATACTGCATTAATATTTTCTGTTTGTAAGCAAGTACTTTTAGCTAATTATATTTACCTATTATGTAAGTGTTTTACCTCATTTTTAATATACTCTAACCTTAATATTAAGTTGGCCTAGTTATTATTAGTATATTAGTGAAATTTTTACCACAGCCTAGACCTTGTAATGCGGTACAGGACTGATTTTTATGTGTGGATACTGTATTGTTTTAATATTTAATAATACAGTCATATTTTAAGAATTTGTAATTTGTTTAATTAAATTTTTCTTGAAAGTACAGTATCAGATTTACACAATTGTCTAATAAGATATGTCTTCATATATAGTATTTGTTTTTATGTTTATCAATCTATTTTTTTTATTTTAGTTATTGGTTTATAAATAAGAAAACACAAAGTCCTTGGGTCTTCAAAGTTTAGTCTGTGGTGTTGTGGTTAATAAAATGACACTGTTTAGAACCAAAGACCATACGATATTAAGGAAATCTCAGGTTGTTTCTGTTAACAGGTGACAGAACGCTCAAAATATGGAATGTCCGAAATGGAAAATCCTCAATTACTATCCATGCCTGTGGAGGAGAGGTTTTAACTTGTGACTGGTGTAAATATAACAAAAACATCATCGCCACTGCTGGCACAGATAATGCCATAAGTGTGTGGGATCTTCGAAATACTGTTCAGCCTGTTTGCAGACTTGCGGTAAGACATAAATTGAAATGTCTTTTGTATAAATGTTTTGATTATTAGGGTATTTGCAAGGTACATCACCTTGAACCCTTTTCCCCCTCCTTTTTCACATTACTGTATGAATAAGCAGGATTGTCTACTGTTCATACAACCGTAAATAATAATTTGATTTTTGTAGATTTTATGTATGTATATACTATGCACAGTATGTATAAAATGCTTGCATTACCATTATGTCATTTTTTCATATATTTGCAGGGCCATGAGTATCCATTGAGAAGAATAAAGTACTCACCATTTGTGGAATCACAGCTCGCTAGTGTTTCTTATGATTTCACCACAAGGTATAGTATAACAATATTTCCAGTTATTTTACCTATGCTGCACAAAGTGTTTGCAAGATAGAGAAGAAAATTTTAGATAGATGAAGTTAGCCCTTTTATGATAAAATCATACAGCCTATTTCCTTAGATAACCTGCAATTCAGGCTTCCAGTTGACTACTTTTCCAAATTTACCATGTAGATCCTACTTGTTACTCTTGGTCATGAGGTTATTATATAATTTTTCTATCAGTAGCTAAAAAATTGTAGATTTGCATACTGTCTTCTGGGAATTTTAAAAATACTTGTGCTATTCATTTACAGTTTCAGCATTTCTTTGAAAGATCAAGGCTCATAAGGGCATTGCTTTTTTTGTCATTTTAAGTTCTTTGAAAGAGGATCAAGGTTATAATACATTTTTGAGATTTTATGTGTGTAATGCAACCCATAAGTCTTTGATGCATACCCATTGGGACTGCTTTTTATGTTAGTTGAGAGGGATGAGGGCCATTCATCCTCATCGTCTATGTGATGCTTATTCCTTATGTCTCTGGTGCTAACGGAATGGCTGCTTCTCTATAGTATGTATTCACACACCTCAGGCAATTGGTGAGTGTCTTGCCTGGAGCTGTGGACCACTGTTTACAACCCACTGCTTTATGAAAGCTTCCAGTCTGTCATTGATGTTATTGGTTTTAGTTCTTATCTTTTATGATAGTTTGTCAGCTGTAGTTGTAATTTTGCAAACTAAAGTACAAAGAAGTATGGAAAAAACATGTATAACCCACTAAAAGATACTGCATCTCCCCATCCCAGAGTATCCAGTAAATATTTTACCATGAACATACTCAGGGATTGTTACTGATTTTAGTTCTTATCTGTTATGATATTATGTGAGCTGTGATTGTAATTTTACAAAAAAATTAAAATACATATTTTTATGAGTGTCTTGGAAAATTGGCCCTGTACAAGGTTGGCAATATTCACTTTAACTTCCCGTAGAAGGTATAGTAAATTTTTAAAACTTTTTTCTTATACCATGTGCATTTGCATATCTTCTTCTTTCTACTGATGTGTGTGTCTTTTTATAAATTGGTCAACCTTAAGAGTTTGCCCTGTCTTCGGGTGTTCTTAATGTGTATTTTAGCCTAGTCTGTAAGGGTTAAATTGCAGTTCAGGTTGCTCATGGCTAATGTGCTTGAGGTTGGCATGGAAGAATGAAGCTTTATTGAATGGTGGAGTGTGGTTTGTGCAAACAAACTGAGGTCTTTGTCTTTCAGAAGGTAAGTTGTTGAAGTTAGAGAAGTCATTGCATGGGATAAAATTGTTTCTTCCAACAGACACTGGATAGGACACTGGGCTATCTAATGTTTTAGCATATGCAATATAAATACAGTAGTAGGGGGATCAGACTTGGGTATAATATAATGTTCAATGTAATCTCACAAGCTTGTGGGATTAATTGTGAACTTATCACTAATAAAAGTTATCTAGATAATAATGGGATGTTTATACATAAATCAATGATTTTTATCTCTCATAACAATTCAGAAGACTGTTACAGTGCTTTTAGTAATAATTGCTTAATGATTGTTATTTTAGAGAGGTTGCTGCAGAAAAGAAAATTATTGCCCTTTGAAGGACTGCTATGCTGTGATTCATAAAAATTTATCACAGTGGACCCCTGCCTATTCACAGTTCTGGATTTACGGCTTCAGCTATTCGCGGATTTCTCTGTGGAACATATATATATTTTATTGGTGGAAAATTCACCTGTTAGTGGTATTTTTCATAGAGAAATATTCACAGATTACTGTATTTTCATATCATTTTCGTGACTAGATGCACTTTTTGTGATAAAACTATTAAAATATTCAGGTACAACCATTTTAAAGGGGTTTTTTGGTGGTCTGAACTATCAAAAGGCAGTTATAAACATTTTAGAGGGGTTATAAGTATTCACAGATTTTAGCTATTTGCAGGGGTTAGTGGTATGCATCCCCCGCGGGTACCGGTCGTCGACCGACTGTATGTATGTTTTTCTTGCATAAATATAATTAGTAATATGTATGAATGTACATCATAAGTAAGTGATCAAAGGTAGACATTCCCCTGTTTACAAATAGCTTATATTCCAAGAGGCTGGGGTAAGTCAACAGTGTCCTAATTATAAATTACTATGTTGGAATACCGAGGTGTTTGCTTACCAGTGTGGTTCAGCTTTTAAAGAGGCAGTATGATCATTTTGTAATGTTCTTTAAATCTTTAAATTGAGTGATTGAAGGATTTCTTCATAATTTTAACTGCATTACTGTACTTTCTTTTCAGAGTGTGGGACTACAAGCTACCTGCTCCTTGCTTAACAGTTAATAAAAAACACACAGAATTTGTTTATGGCTTAGATTTTTCAAACCATGAAGAAGGGCTCATGGCAGACTGTGCATGGGATCAAACTGTTGGAATATATAAATTTCCACCTGCCGCACCAACTTTATCTAACTAACGTTTTCATTGTTTTACATTTTTCATGGTTTTACAT
The DNA here is from genome assembly GCF_040412425.1 of Macrobrachium rosenbergii. Taxonomy (NCBI): domain Eukaryota; kingdom Metazoa; phylum Arthropoda; class Malacostraca; order Decapoda; family Palaemonidae; genus Macrobrachium; species Macrobrachium rosenbergii. The sequence continues at coordinate 29,950,152 of NC_089777.1, forward strand.
TTTTAAAGCCAGTCCTTAATTTCTAACTGTAAGTTAAAGTTGATTATTCCAGAATGCAAAACTAGTCTTTTCAATGACATTTAGTTCTATAAGGTACTGTCCTGTGAATGAAATGGTACTTGAAATGTGGATGAGACATTCCCTCTAGAAAGACCCCCCTTCCTCCGCCAAAAACATTTGCCCTTTTTCTTACTATTTATATTAGCCAATTTTTGGAGAGGTGCTCTTCATCAGACCTTCTGTAACCATATATTTTTTAATCTATTTTTCAGTTAGCATTTCAGTCATGAAATTGTTCATATACTTTAATTAATAAAAATACAGAGTATTTTGTGTGGTTTGAGTAGATGCATGTTTCTTTTGTTGGGATGTATAAAGTAGGATGCCCAATTGCTGTTTCTTTTTTCTTTCAAGTCTTTATATTGATGGGGGGACACCAATTTTCATATTATACATATATATATTTCTTTAACCGATTTTTTTATTTCTTTCTCATTTTTATCTTCTTCATTTATGTTATCATCAAAATCTTCAATATTATTATTTTATCATTATTTTTCATGGGGGGAGCACATGCCCAGGTCCCCCCCCATCCACCTGTGCCATATTCCAATGTCTGCGCTCAGTTATAATTGACAGATTGTCAGTTGGCATGTAGAATTGCTTACAAATGTATTGGTATTTTTCCAGCCTTCAATGTTGCTTATACTTGATATTTTTCTTTTGCTGAAGGTAGTTCCTAGTATTTCTCAGGAGGAGCAGGGTTACAAAGGTAGCAAAGACTAGGGCAACTGACAGACTATCTAGAGCTTGTCAACAAACAGTCAGTCATGTGGCTGAAAATGTTCTCATAATTTGGTGATATTTCAGAGGCAATGATTATGTATATGTTATGCATACCCGAAGTTACAAGGATTGTCAAATGAGGGAGTTGACATGAGAAACATGTCACACTAAGAAATAGCATTTCAACAGGTTGGAGCTCATTGCAGCCAATAAACACACTAAAGGGCATGAAGCCCATAGGAGGCTATTATCTACAGTTGACGTAAAGAAATGAGTAATATGGTAACTTGAGACTTTAGGAGTTATCTCTCACCAAGTGCATAAAAACGTTAGATTCGCATTATTGGGTTTGTAAATCTTTTGAATATGAGAAATTTAGTTTCAGTATTTAGGATGAATCTTACCTACTGTTGAAGGTAGCTTTATATCTCCACACCGACAAGCAAGGAGATATATGGTAAGTTATCCTTAACAGTAGGGAAGTTTTATTATGAAGATTATATTTTCCATAAATACAAACTAGTCATTTTTACTCAGGGAGTCCTCTTCTTTTCTCTGATTGGCATACAGTAAAGTTCTGGGTATCCACTGTCAAACTGTGCAAATATTTCTATCAACCAAACTTGCAATAAATAAGAATTAGGTAATTAATTTTGACTTCTGCCACACCATGCATCACCTGTTAACCTTTCATGTGTACATGCATTGAGTTGTCCATACCAAAAGAGGCGTATGGGTATGAATTAAAGCAGTTAATGGGAAAATTGCTGAAGCTCATTGACAAGATGCTCAACTGCTACAAATTCCCATGTACTCAGTGCCATCTTACAGCAGGTAATTAGACTACTAAATAGTCATTAAAATGGATAGTCATATTTGTTATAAATTAAGGGCTGCTGTATAACACTTGTGTGTAGTATGTATTGTACATATACAGTATATACTGTATGTCAATGTGTATTATGTAGGCAATTTTTATACTACAGGTTTTGGGAATTTAAAGCCTTCCATTAATGGTAATGCATTTTCAGAAGCACATTTAAAGGAACATGCCAGATTTTTAAAAAATATGTACAGTATAAATATGTACTTTATCTTTGGGTCTCAGTCAGCCTCCAGAGTGAAGAAGCAGTTAGGCCAAGATTTCCTTCTGGAAACCAATAATATCACAGTTGAAGAAAATGATGAAATTATGTCTTCATCCTGATGCTTTAATAAATCCAGAGCCATCATGCTTCTTGTGTTGAGCTGTCATCTTGACCCCTTACCTTAGCCTTATCCACAAGGTCTTTGTTGCTCTCATAGCATATGTTCTTGTTTTCTAAGAGTCCATGTGAATGTTTGATGTATTTTTTGACCAATGTTAGTTGTTCCTACACGAATAAAAACCATTGGTCTTTACATAGGATTAATTTCAGCGCAAGCTGAAACCGGCTGTTAAACTTTTACAAGGTAGATATGGAACTAGTTTCCAGATGGTAGGTCATACGAAATAAGACCGATCTTCTCCGTGGTTGTTGTACAAAATGCTGCGAAAACAAACTCTTTCTCTAAGGAAGTGGCTGTATTCTTAGGATTCCTCCATATTGGCTTTGAGCTGTAATTTATCCTCAACCCATATTGTACCTTGGCCATTGCCAATAGACTGCGCTTGCGTTAAAAAAATTCTTTAACCATTTAACGGTTTTATCTCAATAAAAATTGAATACTCCTTCGTGGTAGGAAGACTACACATATTTTCTACGCATGTAATATACCGATGCTCATGCAGTTCCAGGGATGTATAAGTAATATTTAGGATAGAATGTGTTCATCTTTGTTATTATGTGATTGACGAATTATTTCCAAAATTGACAATGGTAAAATTATAGTGAATTTTTTAACAAATGCACAAACTAGATTTTGTCTACACCTGTATGGTTTTGTGGTTGACAAATAAAGTTTATATGCTCGTGCTCATTTGAGATTGACATAATGATCAGTAGAATATTTCGCTGTTGAAGCAAAGATCTTTGGGTTAACCGGAAAATGCCACACCCCACTCCCACAAGTAAGATCAATTTGATCTTATTCTTCATTACATTTGTTGGAATCTCCCATTTCTACATCGCATTTTCCTATCCTGTCAATAGAATCTACCTGTGTGTCGAGATTCCTGCGCTTATATTTTGTCCTTGTGGGAATTAGTAGGTCAGTCGAGGATAGAAGGGTATCGGTTGCATGTTAAATGGATTTCTTTTTGTGTTTTATGAGTACAGTATTGGTTGCACCCTCCATGGCCTAATTCCCTTCCCCCACCATTGCGATTGTAATGGACAAGTTTTGTCACAGTCCCTTCCATGTCTAGTAGTGGCAGTGATAGTAGTGGTTGGTGGAGCATTTTGCTATGTTAGTTTTTGTAGCATTTCATATCTTCTGTATTTTAAAAAGTTCTTGTGTCCAGGAGTCTTATACTTTATATGTCTAGAATTGTTGTGCATCTCTAATTTATACTTTTTTTCAGTTTTGTCCTTGTAATTGTTTAAATGTTTGGATTATTTGTAATATTTTATATATATATATATATATGTATATATATATAATATATATATATATATATATATATATATATATATATATATATATATATATATATATATATATATATAAAATATATATATATATATATGAATGTCTTTTCCTGTAATACTACAGTGTAATATGAATATAAGAAGGCCCATAAAACACTATTTAAACGTTGAAACCATATATTTCAACTAGCTTCTGCCCCTTTCACTGTAGAATATGGACAGGTGGAAAGTTACAATGGTATATATACAAAAACATAAAGGTGTGGCCCTAGTCCTCCGATGCTATGGAGGTGGCGTTTCTTAAGGAGGAGAATGGCCAAATTCCCTGTGGTTTTGGCCTCATTAGCTCCGTTTGGCAATGGATCTGGCGATCATCGCAAGCCTGGGTCATCTTCTTCGCCCCAGGGATTTGAGGATTAAGGTGTTGATGTCATCCGATTTCCAATGTCCTCCTGACAGGTTCATATTGTTGGTTTGATTGATGATAGCAGATTCCAGTATCCTTCTTTTGTACGACGGGACAGCTACT
>NC_089777.1:29959036-30169036 GCF_040412425.1 Macrobrachium rosenbergii
AAATTCTGTCTTCCAATCCATTCCTGTCCAAGCGTGACCAGCGGCCACGATCCAAGTCGGTCTCGGCGCTAGCCGTATGAGGGAAATCGGGTCATGATTTCCCGCGTCAAACGTACAGCACATCCCCCTTAAAGCATCAATAATATTAAAGATATATATATTACATGACTGAACACTTATCTTTTTAATTCCTCGTTACTAAGGCCTACCGTAAGTTTAGTAATAACGTGTATTCTGACAGGTCAGAATCACAATTAAAGCATTTGAAATCACGATCGGCAGCTCTGAAGGGCACGGAGAGTGGCAGGAAATGCTTTCGGCATTATAAATTAGCTCCCATGTTTAGAATTTTCCCAACGTGCATAAATCTAAAATTGACAAGTACTGAAAAGGTTGTCATGGTATGTTTGTGCTACCTAATTATTTGCGTAAAACGTGCCCTTCAGACTATTCCCCAGAGGAGTGCTTTCATAGGGAAGACAGAGCAAGGAAAATTACTTTGCCAGATTTATCTATAGATCCTAATTATTTAGCAGGTTTGCAAAACGGACAAGGTTCATGAAATTACCCTCAAATTGCCAAAAAGTAAGAGACAGAGTTAAGGATTACTTTGTTAATGAGGGTGCAGTAGCATTGCAAAAAGACCATGTAAGTCATGAAAATAATTAAGTTAGGCCTAGTCTAAAGATAAATGCACACTTCCAAATCTGTACAAACAGTATGATTAAAGTTGTGAGTAAAATATGGTGCTGTCATCTTTCTTTCCAAAACAAATAAATACGAAAATTGTGATCAGTTTAATTGATTCATGATTCAAATGTTTTATTTAGACCTATGTCTGGCTCCCTCTCAAATAATTTTTATTCATTTGAATTTGCATGAAGAATCTTGAGTTATTTCAATAACATCAAATAAAAGTTCAGGTAAGTAATCTAAACACTCAACTTTAATTTTCCTCTAGCTTCGGCCTAATCATAAAAACTCACCTCCTGATCAATATTAGTAGAATCCAAATTTTATGTAGTTTCTCGTGGCAAGTATTGATCACATATGAAAATCAGGGCGTTAAAATACTGTCATGAAAATAATTAACAACTGAACCAAAAGAACAATATTTTAATCATGTTAAACTTGCTGTCATCCTTAACCAATGGCATTAATTTAGAGCTAACAGAAGCATGATAATTATGAGCCTGATGACTTTCAAATTCCAAAGAGCACTCAAAATATAAAGGAAATCGTGCTAAGCTAACGTACCTCAGATGTCATTCATAACGAAAAATGGATATTGTATACAGACAATCTTTGGGCAAAGGCCCGCATATGCGAAGAGTCCACTTAAATCTTTGAGAGGGAGAGAGAGAAAAAAATTCATCTCGTTAATTTACAACCACCTAACGCATAGTGGACACTAACTTAAATATGTACTTAATGGAGGTAATTGCTAAATCTTAATCTTAACAGACTGTGTCCATGGACGTTTTTTGGGAAATCTAAAAGATGAATTGGTAAAAGACAGTTTATGTACCTTCATAGCGAAAGGGCTCAATTTTTACGAGTCAACCAAAATGACAATAATCATCAAATTGCTGTTTTATTAATACAGATGAATGCCTGTATCTAAAAAATATTAGGAGGTTAGCAAGAGATATTCCTGCATAATGACACTAAGTTATTGTGATGGGATTACATCAACAAATGATTCCTCGTATATAGACGATGTCGTGCAACTGGAACTTCAGAAGTTCAAGCGAAGGTGCAATGGATTACTATCCTGGTGCTATTCTCCTTATATTTTAGTACAATTGTATCTATTTAATTTATTTTTTTTTATAAGAGATCTCTTCTTTCTGTACTTCCCTTTACGTTCTCTTGCGTCTTCCTAACGAACACCATATTCTTTGGAAGCTTGAATTTCAAGTCAATGGTCCCTGTGGGTTTGTTCCATATGAATAGGTTTCATCTACCGGATAATAATAATAATAATAATAATAATAATAATAATAACCTGTCATCAATAATACTGACGATCTTACAATAAAAAAAAAAAAATAATAACCAGAAATGTCATGTTTTCATCAGCTATTCAAAATCGAATTATTATTACGATCTTACAATAAAAAAATTATTATTATTATTATTCAGAAGATGGCCACTATTCGAATCAGAAATGTTATGTTTTCATTTCAGTATTCAAAATCTATTTATTATTATTATTATTATTATTATTATTATTATTATTATTATTATTATTATTATATTAAGAAGATGGACCCTATTCATATGGAACACACGAATCAGGAATGGTATATTCTCATTTCATGATTCAAAATCTATTTATTATTATTATTATTATTATTATTATTATTATTATTATTATTATTATTCAGATGGACCTTATTATTATTATTATTAATGTTTTATTATTCAGATGATGGATTTATTATTATTATATGGAACAAATTATTATTATTATTATTATTCAGATGATGGACCGAATTCATATATAAAATTCAAACTTCCAAAGACTGTGGTGTTCATCAGAAAAAAGTAACAGAAGGTAACAGAAGATGCAGAAAGAAGAGATCACTCACTAAAAAAAGAAAAAATAAATTACCAAATTAATGAATAAATAGACGAAAATGTAAGTAAATTATCCAAACACAATGAGAACTGGATTAGAGTATTAATGCCTTGCATCTTCGCTTGAACTTTCGAAGCTCTAATTTAACGACATCCGTTTTCGAGAAGTAGATCTTTCATCAACTACGACGGTCCTTAAACTTACTTTTTAGTGACCGAGATTGATTTGGAGAAGTGACTCCGTCTCCAATCCTTCATCATAAAAGTTGTAAACTGTAACAATGCAGAGAAAGTAGATTATATTTTCTTTTCAGTGTCCTGTTTCCATTTAACTACAATGTGATTAGCTTTACAGTAGATACAATGCGACCAAGATCATACGTTCTTTAATTAATTTTCTAATTGATGCGATTCACTTTCAAAAGGATATACTTTGAATTTTGTTAAGACCACTTATAATCTTATGTCATTTGACCTTAATTTTAACAAATGAAAAAAATTGAAAATTCTAGCAAAACTAATAAGGGCTGCTTACAAATACTACCTACAACTACTGCTGAAAAGAATTATGAAAGTAAAGGACCATCTTTGTAAATTGTCTAAGGAACTCCTTATAACTACAGCTGATGATAAATCTGGAAAACAGATAGTTTTACAGAAATAATCTTGATGTTATTGATGATACCAGCATTCACTATAAATTCAGCAACGGCTCTGATAAAAATGATAATGATGACGACAGCCACTAAACCTTCAAGTTCAACAGATATAATAAAAGTAATTGTTGATGATGGTGATAAGAGATATCACCCCTTAGTAACTGATATGACGGGGAGGGGCTGGGGGATGATAAAATGTCAGAAATCGTTTACTGAGTCACCGATAATTTCAAAACAACCATGAGTGTGATACAATCTCTGTGCCCTGAATTTTATCTTGAAACTTATGTTGTCACGGGAAAACAATAAGACGAAACAATTAATTGAAAAATACAGATTTTTCAAAATTTTTCAGTAAGTGGATACCTAAACATCCTGAAAGTATAAAGAAAATCTAATTGTATATTTTCCATGTTAATTTTTCACTTCAACCAGACCATACATCTACGGTCATACCCAGTCAATGTCTACGAAAAGAGTATTGATAGAATAAAATTAATTAACAGTCTTCCCAGAGAGGAATTTACTTAAAACCCGCTGATGATAAAATCTTTGGAATTTGAAACATCACAGTTTTGTAATTTCAGAACGACAACAGAATTTGTAATTATTTCCCAAATACAGGTGAAGATTTTTACATTTTGATTTCGGTCTAGATTTAAACCGGAAGATAAATATGTAAGAATCCGTGTGTTTTTGAAAAAGCTCGGTGCAGGAACTGGAATAACCAATAGAGAGAGAGAGAGAGAGAGAGAGAGAGAGAGAGAGAGAGAGTTATAAGAATTGTTTTCTTTCATATCGAATAAAGTTGCTACCGCAGCTAGACATATTCCTGTATCATGAATCTTGTAATTTTCACAGGAATGTTTTAAGGGTTACATGACAGGTGGATCACTCTTTGTGTTATCAAAGGCAATCTATTGTATTCACGACTGTTCACGTGGACTTGAGTCATTGGCTGTAACAATTTGCCTTTTTTATTGGATGAGCAGAGTGGCAGACGACGAGTCCAGTTATTGTTATTTATAAAAAAATATCGTCATCACGTGAGCCAGTAAAATGGTGAGAAAATCCAATTTGATAGAAGTGTGAATGTATATATATATATATATATATATATATATATATATATATATATATATATATATATATATATATATATATATATCAATTTCTGAAAGCTTTCTGTACAGATTTATCTTCAGATATATGTACATATACATAACTATGGATTTGTTTCTCTAATAATAATAATAATAATAATAATAATAATAATAATAATAATAATAATAATAACTAAAAAATTCATATTGATGTAAGCATATATATATATATATATATATATATATATATATATATATATATATATATATATTTATATATATTTATTTATATATATATATGCTTACATCAATATGAATTTTTTAATTATTATTATTATTATTATTATTATTATTATTATTATTATTATTATTATTATTATTATTATTATTGGAGAAACAAATCCATAGTTATGCATATGTACTGTACATATATTTGAAGATTAATCTGTACAGAAAGCTTTCAGGAAACTGTTCGATTCCCGTTTTCAACTGACAGGGAAATCGAACAGTTTCCCGAAAGCTCTCTGTACAGATTTATCTTCAAATATATGTACTGTACAGTACATATGCATAACTGTGAGTATTATTATTATTATTATTATTATTATTATTATTATTATTATTATTATTATTATTATTATTATTATTATTATTATTATTCAACATTCTACAGAACTGGCAAAGAGCTTTACTTGCTGAACAAGGGTCCACAGATCATTATCTTGAGACACTCTTCGTCTTAGTTATGCAGACATCGTCCGCGCTGATTATTTCAGCCTACTATTGTGAGAACCACAGGATTCACGAACCTCAAGCTTCTTGGAAAACTCCACTATTTTATCTTTTTCAAATTATACATACATACTGTATATATATATATATATATATATATATATATATATATATATATATATAGATAGAGAGAGAGAGAGAGAGAGAGAGAGAGAGAGAGAGAGAAGAAATGTCTCATGGAACTAACTGCGGATCACAAGGACTTTTAGGCTTATTCCATGTAAATCTTCGTTAATAATAATAATAATAATAATAATAATAATAATAATAATAATAATAATAATAATAATAATAGAGAAGCAAATCCACAGTTATGTATATGTACATATATCTAAAGATAAATCAATATAGATAGCTCTCGGGAACTTGTTCCCGAAAGCTATCTATATTGATTTATCTTTTAATATATGTACATATACATGACTGTGGATTTGCTTCTCCATTTTAAGACTCATGCTACTATGAGTATTTTTAATAATAATAATAATAATAATAATAATAATAATAATAATAATAATAATAATAATAATAATAATAATAATAATACTGAGTCTGTTTTCATCGAAGAATGAGGTGCACTTAACATGGGGCTGTCTGACCTACGTATAGGCCTAATACATAAAACGTATTTTTGTATTAAGGACTGCTCCAGGAACTAGAGCCTGTGATGGCATAAGGCCAGCTTAATCAAAACTACCGTTTATTGTAATCTTTACCGATACACCATGAGAGCTCGAATGTTGAAATTTTTCAGGATATGTCTAATCCTACATATTTCTATACTATTTGTCCGAGGAATATGTGTGGCTTTCTAAAGGTCATTAATTGAGAAATTTAAACCTCCCGGAACAAAGTTCCTTACCTTTTAAATCTTGGGAATCACTTGATTTGTTGCAGAGTTATGGTAATGAGATAATGTTTAGGCCCGGAAGAATATTTTTCTTCCGTGAACACTTCCTGTTGATACTGTGATCTTATCCTGGAATTAGGCTGCTTTCTATAAACTTCCAGCCTTGCATTGTCAGTCCCTAGCCAAGCTTTTCTCCATTCATTTTTATTCTTATATATATACTGTATATATATATATATATATATATATATATATATATATATATATATATATATATATATATATATATATATATATATATATATATATATATATACTGTATATACATATATATAGATATATATATTCCTATATATATACATATACATATATTTACATACATATACATATATATTAACTTTATCACATACACAATTGTTCTGTGCATTAGTAGAATTACTAAAAGGACCTCATTCAAACTGAATAAATACTCCATTAGATACCATCCAGTTTGAATGAGGTCCTTTTAGTAACACATACATATACAAATATAAGGAAGAACGGGATCTGAACCCATAAGCCATAGACCCATTTGTTATTTTAAATGCCTTAAACCGGATTTTATACACACACACATATATATATATAAAATATATATATATATATATATATATATATATATATATATATATATATATATATGTGTTGTGTGTGTGTGTGTGTGTGTGTGTGTGTGTGTGTGTTTGTGTGTATGTGTCTACGTCTGTATGTGAGCGTGAGTCTGTGCGTGCATGTTAGGGAACTGAAGCAACAAAGGCGATCGACAGAGGGTATCCAAAAGGTGAAGACAGAAGCAGCATTGAGGGATGAATCATCAACTGCAGAGAGCGTGGGAGATGACGATGACAGCATCATTGCACTCATCATTTAGAAATGTTATTGAGATTCTGTATGAAATATATTATTATTATTGTTATTATGAGAGTTGTATCAGGTCTAAAGCAGCTTTGTAATTGCTTTTGCTGATAGGATTTAGGCGACTCCATCTGTCAAACCTGTTGGAACAAACAGTAGAGATTACGTTCTTTTACCCACAATCCTGTTTTTCAGTGACGCATGATGTTTCTTGCGGATATCTATGTATTCACACACGCGCATACATACACAAACTCTCACACACACATATATATATATACTGTACGTATGTATGTATGTTGTATGCTTGTATGTATGTATGTATGTATGTATGTATGTATGTATGTATGTATGTATGTATGTAATGTGGGTGTTTTGAACATACTCATATTTATAAATGAATTTCTCGTCAAAACATCTTTTAGCTTTGATTTTTTACCTTCAGATTAAATTAATATAGTTTGAAGTTGTTCTCTGCATATATATATATATAAAGTAATCTGTTAAAATAATTATTCACATGGAACTAAAACATAATGTCATGGGCTACCACAAGGATACTCGCGAATCCAAATCGTTATTGAACCAGGAAGTATCAAGGGAAATTTCCAATAAATTAATCCTTGTTTGTTCATGTTTGGATAATCTTTATATGGGCCTTAGAACTTCCTGTTTAATTCCAGACATGCATTCAATATAGAGAGCCTACCATTTTTGCTTCCCTGACACTGAGCCTATGCTTTCACCGTTCTCGTTTTCTGTATCCCAGCATAAGAGATTTTGTAGCAATTTCATCCGTAAATCAACGAATTTTGTTTTGTTTTGTTCCAAGACTCCCTCTTAACTGTGCTTCATTCAGTCCAAGGTACGCTCATTTAGTCCTGCTATGTTTCACTTTGCTTCGGGGAACCACTGTGAAAATTAATCTTTTTATTAATGCCTCAGATTCAGTAAGCGTTCCACCTACCTAAGTTGTAAATCGTTTCTCTAAAATAAAGGAAATGAATGCTGTTCAGAGCTATTAAACTAACGGACAAATGTATACACCAATTTTTATAACTTCCTCACATTTATAATGAAATCAAGTCATCATCACGCATTCCGGTTCTTCAGCCAAATATGCTTTTAATAGTTTAAAGGAAGAAGTACTTCCTTCATCATGATGTTAACATTTGGTGTTTACGGAAACGTTCGACTGATAGATTGTTTTCTAGTTCAACCTGGTCGTCTGTCGATGGATTTATCTCTTATAATACTGTTCCTCTGATTAAATTTATTCAGAAGTAACATTAGCCATTATAAGACACTTCCGGTGTCTCATAGAATGACCCTGTTAAATGCAGCATTTAACGAGGTAAGTGCCCTCGAAGTGGTACATACCAAAAGAAAGTTGTATTAGATATCACGAGCGCACATGCACAGTATCATCTGTCTCGTGTTTCAGTAACCGTTCTTGGGAGTCAGATGTGTTTTGAAATACGTAATAGGAAATGGGATACTGACATTCGTTTAACGTTTCTTCTCACAAGCAAAGGGGATCTACTATAAAGACTACATTTAAATTACCCCTCCCATCATCTCTTACATTATTTTTTTCAACATTTGCTCTCTATATTAGCACATGTATTCTTCACATTTCATTATACAATTATTATTGTTAAATTTCATCTGGATCACGATCAATACCAAAAAGTCATGTTTCATCTTGTGCTCCGTTTAGCCAGGATTAAAAGAGTATTAATCACGTGTTTAGCTTTTTCTGCGCTGAAAACGACAAACTTAAGAAAAATTCATACGATGTGCTGACATTTCCAGTACGTACAGGAAATGCAAGATCGTTAGGAAGTCGAGAATGAGTATTATCAATCACAGATAGAGGCTAATTGGCGACGCCGAAACTGTTATTCTATATTATGTATATAGCAATGTAACTTATCATCAATAGATTCAGCTCAGAATTCGAACACCAGTAACTGCGATTAATAATCCGCTTCGTTATACTAAAGATCTCTCTTTGGCCATAAGAAATCCTGGGTCATATATATAAACGAATAAAAGCCATTAGATCTGTCATTTGGGAGAACATGGAGTACTATGTGCTCAAAAGAAAACAAATATTTGTTGTTAAAAAGAAAAGTTCTAAATAACCGGATGAGTGAGTAGATACACTGTTATGTAATCTGAACTAATGGCTTTCTTATCAACCTCGTTTATGTAACATATACTTGCAAAGTGCAGAATAAAAGGCTGAATATGTACAATAAACGATTATTTTATGCAACGTCAGTTATGTAGCATATCCCATTATCCGAACTCATAAAGTTACGGGAGCAGTGTGGATGGAGGGCATAATAGCATTTAAATATTCCCGCCATTTAGGTGGTATTTATGAAATAGATGCTACGAACAACAGTACTTTTAAACTACTGGGCTTCAGAATAGACGAGTCGATTATTCCAATGCCACTTCCTCGTCCATAAACGCTGAGGAAACCTCGCACGGCTTTTGTCTTCTCCCCAGTGCGCAGCTGGAGAGTCCAGCGTCTATAGTTCTTCTCGAGCCCTGTGGTTGGTCCGTTTCGGCGAACCCGTTTTCAGTTCGGGAGGAGCGTGATGAAAATTGTAGTCGATAAACACGAGCCACCTGCGACGATTTGAAATCAAAACGTCTGCGAGGATATCCTTAATCAAGTTGGCGACCGTTTAGACAAACGTTATGTGATATTAATGGTGTTGCGATGTGAGATATTGCGAAGTATTGCGAGTTATTTGCAAGTTAGCCCTCCGAAGGATCGCCTCGCCAAGTCAGATTTGAATAAGTGCTGTTGTGGTCGAGACGGTTGGTAGATGGTGGTGAAGTGCTTCTGTAGAAAATAGACAATTATTAGGATTCTTTACTCGTAAAAAATGAAAATGGACGAGGTTAACGTTGGTGGATTAGGTGTCGGAGTCTCGGTGGATATTCAAAGGACAGATGGTGAGTAGAACGAAGTCGACTCCCAATTCTTTGTTCGTGTTCGGAACCTCCCGATCATCTCTTCGCTGAGACCGGACCCCCTTTTTTTTATGTCGCTCTTATGGTTGATTTGCGTGTTATCGTTTAGTTTTAGACATTATTTAGGCCAGAATAGATTATAGTAATTTTGCATGAGGAAATTGAGAATTTGAAACAGCATGCGGGATACATTTTGTGGGCGTTCTCTTATATCGAGGTTTCGGTAACGGTAATCCTCAAATATATCAGTTGAGGGCTCGACCCTATAGGCCTTAGGCACATAAGTACACCAAACTAGGCTGGTATGTGAGAATTGTGTTATTAGACGGCTTTAAGTAAGATTTCAGATAGGCACATATACAGTTTAATATAACTAAGCTGGATTATATATATTAAACTAGTTAGGTTAGACTAGTAACTTGACCCATGTTGCCCAAATTTGAATTGCAGGGTTAGGTAAACACTGTACTATATTGCATACGTTTAGCACAGGCGGCTTTTGTAAATTCAGATGGATCCTGGGGTGTATTATTTTCCTAATGGCTTATTGGCTAAGTTGCCTTCTAATTGCATATAGGCAACATCATGGCTGCCCATGTTGGCTAGTATGCTAAAAACAACATTCGCTCATTGTAATCCTTTCACTGTTTTTTTAAATTATCCTAAGTTTATGTAGGAAACGTAGCAGAGAGAAAAGAGCATCTTGTCCAAAAGTCTATATTTCTTTAGAATCTTTCCTAACATAATGGTGGTTACTCTGGTAACAAAGGTATTATAGAAAAGGAAGTAGAAAAGTAAAGAATAAATTGTCAAAACAACAAATTAAAATAAATTAGGGAATAACACATAGTATATACAGTAGTTTGAGACTCATGTCAACTTGCCCAACAAAAAGACGTTTGCACTAATTTTAAACTTTGAAAGTTCCAGCAGTTCGAGTACAAAATTAATAGACCATACAATTTGGTCACAACATGAATCTCTAGAAAATGTTATTGAAATTCCCAGAAAAAAAGGGAGAGGGTTAGAAATAATTGCATTTATAGTAGCGTACTTCTTGTGGTGGATGTTACAGTGCTCTAAAGGATAGACAGTGAGTTAATTGAGCGATAATACCCGAGATTTATATAAAGATCAAGATCAGGGTGTGGAAAATAAAAGAACATATGCTTCCAACAGCTTAAGATATAATTCAGCTCTTTAAGACCAACCAACAGATTAAGATGTGGTACAGCTGTTGAAGACCAAACTGGAACAACACTGAATATGGAAGAATCAGAGAGTAGACTAGACAGGACTCATAAGTCACAACCTAGTGGTAATAGGCTACCAGCAATTTTTTGTGCAATGTATTTACAGGCTACAGATTTTTGTGCAATTTGAAGCGTTAGACCAGAAGTTTCACAAAAGTGGTTTTGCATTAGGATTTTGGATTATCTTGTATTCGCTAATACAGTAGTTAGCCTAGGCCAGATTTTGCAAACGGGTCGTCTGGACCATAGTCTTTTTTGCCCTTGCCCTGCCCTTCCTCTTTTCTGCTTGTGACATTCAGTTGAATTAGCCTATGCAGTATGGTGTTCCAGTTTGATATAGGCTACTTTACGTCCACTGGATGAACTGTTCTCCTTGCATTTTAACAAATTTTTTTATATTTATTTTCTCTTTTTTATTTTATTAAGTGAATCTCTTTTTTGTGTTTCCCATTACCTCCTCTTATTTCCTAATGAACACCATATTCATTTGAAGTTTGAATTCAAGTCAGTGGCCCCTGTGGGCTTGTTCCATATGAATATTTCATTTTCTGAATAATATAATAATAATGTTGAGTTAATGTTTCAGACAAATTTGATTTTTGGATTTTTATGAGTTTGGAAAGGCAAAACTGAAGTAAAATTATTAGAATTAGGTTTTAACAGTCCAGTGCTTTGAGTTTGATCAAATTCATAAGGTTTTAACAATGTGGTATTCCTTGTCATGAGCTATTAGGAAAAAATGTGCGCAGGCATTTCCTTAACATTAGTTTTCTTGCCCATTTGGTGGTTAAAAAACCTTTGGGGCAAGTTTTATTTGTATGTGCAGTGTTTCATTTTGTAAAATTGTTAATTTATAGGCTAGGCTATTTGGCTTAGGATGGTAAGTTAGTTGTTCAGTTTACACTATCTCATTTGTCCAAACCACAATACAGGTAGTGTCATTTCTAGATTTGTTATGACAGAGTGGCTTTCATAGTAACATTGCCAATCTTTGACTCCGAATAGCCTACCAAACTTTTATTCCACCCAGTCACATAGCCTGCACAGTAATTTTGAAGAATTTAGGTGTAGATAGTTCTTAATTAGCAGCTTATCCTTGCTGTAATTTTTTTTTTTCTCTACGCATAAGCTTGAACAGTTTGTAACAAAATATAGCACGAAAGGACATCGTCATGGGTTTCCTTGTTAGTGGGAATTTTGCTCATTTCCAAGTGTGTATTAAGCTTCTGAGTGGTTTATGTTTGTGCTTTATATTTAGATGTCCTTGCAGTGGGGGATTTATCACTACTTCGGGAACCTGTATGAAGAAATATAATGTAGGCCATTGTAGTCATTTGTTTCACCTATTTCTTCAGAGATTTGATGTTTTTGGCAATAGAAAGGATATGGCTAAGAAATATATCATCTGGTGCCATTAAGTATTTTTTTGGAGGAAAGAACGCTATACCTATGTACATAGTTTCTTGTGGAATTTTCATTATTGGCATAGTATGTGGTAGTTAGCTAATGATAAATTTCAAACCAGATTTTGTCACAATGGATAATTATAATACTTTATTGAATGGCCTTAACTTTTAAATCTCTTAATATAGTTGCTGTAATACCTTGATTCAAGTAAGTTGGGAATTTTACAGTTAGCCTTAAGAAATTACTTTAAGCACCTGTGAACACTGCTGATAGAGTTAATCATTAAATGATGTGGCAAGGGGAATTAATAACCATTAGACTTACAGTTCTGGTGTTTGTAAGACAAGGTTCTCTTGACGAAGGAGTATTGCATAACGTTTTTCTTGCGTAGAAACGCCATTTGTAATTACTAATGAAATTCCTTTAACAAGACAAAATTACATTAATGTTGCATACCTTTGGGCCCTTTCCCACCCAGCTGTCCAGCTTTATTGATTATTGATGTGCTGCAACAATAATCGAGAGCTACGAAAGAACAGGCAGCAGTATTGGGATAAGGAAATTTATGACAAAAGACCGCAAACATCAGGTTATCTCAGATAAAATGCGAAAACTAAAAAGGGAAGAACTGATGCAGTAGCGCGGATGTAGTATGTAGCAGTATTGAAATACAGTTTTTAGGGGTGTGTTAAATTTCATAATTAGGATAGTTTTTCATAATAGGCCCTGCTTGGTTGTTGTAGGCTAAACTCGATGAGGAAAGTGTCCCGAAATTTATGGTATTAAAAAGAGAACAGTGTATTTCGAAATTTCTGCCCTTGAGTGATAAAATAGTATAGTATAAGCAGGCGGCTTCTTTGTTGAGTATCTTCTGTTAATAGCAGCCACAGATTTCTGCGCGCTATGTATAGCTTAAAAACCAAGACATTGATATTATCATATTAATAAATGTAGTTTATGATTGTTAATCTCGAATAGTGACACTGATGTTCTGATAATTTTATTGAAGTTTATAAGAAAATTGTGTTTTCACTAGAATATTTAAAAATAATTACTTAAGTAATCAATGGAAGAAGTTTAGCTTGACTATGACGTACAAGACAAGAATTTTTTTACTCAAATTTTTTAAACCTTCCAATCCGGTGGAAGAAATCGGCCTAATCCGTGTGGCCTCGCGTGGCTAGGAAGTTGAACGCTCCAAGTTAATGTAGGTTGAAATTGTGCTTATGGGCCGAGACAAGGATTTAGTCATTGCAAACAGGGCAGTCACATGGCCATTTTTGGAACTTTGCAGATGCTGAAGGTAGTAGAGCACCTGTTGGTGTAAGCCGACTTGACTTCTCGGGATAAGATGCCGAGAGGTTTTCGATTTTATTGGTCTAAATTTACTATTATTTGTAACATGTGAAGTGTGAACACCTGTTCGTCTTGTTATTTTTGGCGTGTGTTTTGGTCAAAGAAAACTGTGCAACTCCAATACATAAGATTTATTTTGCAGTAACATACGCATAACGATGATTTTCAGTGTTTTACCCGGCACGTGATGTTCGCGAAGCGAGCTGCATGCTCTGTGTCCTGGAATCCAGGTCTCCCATTTATTTATAAGTGTGATGTCATTTTATTTGGGCATCGCCAGTGGTGAAGGCTCCGTCCCACACGTGGCATTGGATGGACATACAAGGTTCGCGCGGGCGGATGAATCGGTGTTTAGGTCCTTTTTCCGTGGCAAGAGGAGGCGAGGGAGAGGGGATGGGGCCCGGTAGGGAGGGATAGTGAAGGGAGAGAAGGGGCGTTTGAGCGGTGGGTAAGTCTGGCTGTTTCTCAAGGGCGCGCATAGACAAAACTACCTAGTTTAGTTTTCCATGCCGTCCGTCTTCTGCGTCTGCTGTGTGAAAATGAAAGTTGTCCGTCCCTTAACGTGTGGATATTATGTTGGGTTGATGGCAGCAAATATCTTTACTGCGCTGTTTTTTGTCCCTTATATAAACTTCCTTTGGCATGGTGCATTTTTCTGCAGCCTGCATTTGATCGATCGCGTATCAGCAGAGCTGGAAATTTTCGTTTGGCTGAATGTTTTTTATTACAGTAAAGATTTTTGGTAGCTGTCTTTGCAAGGAGCCAGATGCATGTTAGGTTAATATTTTTGGTTTTCCTGCAGTCCATATTTTAAAGATAAGAATTGCTGGCCTGCTTAAGCTTTGTATTTTCCCATTTTTTTTTTTTTGTATTCCAAGAGTGCTTATTTTAAGGTCGCTGGAAAGGCATTTGTTGTTTCTGTTAGATTAAGTGTTGTGGTTTGTTGGTAAGATTTCTGGTGGTGAGTCACAAGACACCATCCTTGCCAACGCCCCCTCCCCCTCTCCCAACACCTACCCCATTCGCCAAACTCATGGATCGTTGTCAAAGAGTATAAGTTGCAGCAGCAGGGTCAAGTCGCGTTGGTGTCTTGTGGGATGGAGTGACAGGGAAAAGTTACTTGTTTGGTGGCAATGAGTTTTCGGCTTTGTTTTCTCTCTTTCTTTAAGATGGACGATTACTTTGCATTACGAAGTACCTTTTATGTATTTCTATTAGATCTTTGCATGAATGTCATGTTCTTGAAAGTCAGCTAGAGCCGAGTAATGAGGCTGTGTTGTGGAAGGGATATTCTGCGTGACTCACCACCGGCCGGCCTTAGGTCCGCTCTCATAACCCCCCCCCCCTCCAACGGTTCCAGCCGCCTCCGTCACTATCGTCGCCACTTCCCATTCCCCTTCTCCTTTTCCTTCCCTCTCACTCCTCAAGGCTCCTCCTCCAGCAGGTTCCAAAGCCACCTGGAGACACGCCGAATGGAACTCCTTCCTCCCTTGCTAGTTTTGGTGTGTCACCTCTGAGTACAGACAGAAGTTGCCATAGGCACCGCGAGCCCACTAACGACCGTCTAACGGCATGTAATGGTTCTGCTTGACCACATGTCATTACGCCCCCCTTCCATCCCCATCAATTCCCAAGGAGTCTTCTTTTAATGACGAAGAATAACTATTTTTCCATTCTCTAAGCCGTCATACGCTCTTTACAAGTTTATTTCTAACATACGTATAATTTCTGTTGAGTCGCATCCAGAAGTTTACGGTATAAAGGTGGTTTTGTTTTTGCATAACATTTTTTCGAGTAAGCGACGACGAAGTCTGGATCGCATATGCCAGTGAATTGCTTCTGGTTTCTCTCTCTCCCTCTCGTCCTCCACCGCCTGGCTAGTCAAGTCAGCTACAGCTTTACCAGTACTACTGCCGCAGTCACGGATTATACGACAGTGCCGTTGGAGTCGTTCGCATATTCTCTGTTTTCTGTCTCTCCCTACTTCTCCCTGTCCCTTTACGCCTCGTTTAAAACTTCTCGGAACGTCAGAAGGATGTCTGTGTGAGATGGTAACCTTCAAGCTGTCTTGAGTCAGTTCTGCTTCCGATTCGAACACGGGATTCCAGTGTGAAGTTTTCCTCCTCCGCGAGACTATGGGCCACGGTGGGAGCAAGGATAAGAAGAAAGGCAATCGAAATGGGAATCTGGTTGAGGCGTGTAGCAACCAGCAGAATGCAGTTCTGTCGAAGCAAGGGCTGCAGCCCCCGGTTCTGTCGCACTTACAGGATGATCTCACCCCTTTCTGCACTCCGAAATCCAGTCCACACGTGAAGTCCAAGGATCAGTCCAGCCGCCCACACTTGAAGGCCACGCCCACCTTCGAAGAGAATCATGAGCACGGGAACGAGCATGAGAATATTGGTCTCTCGACGCCCAAGGCGACGCCCACAACTGAGAACAAGTCTGCGTCGAATGCGGCAGATCCGCCCACGATCGAGGCTCCAGAGAAGGAACAGCTACAGTGGTATATACCAATGGGTGCCCCCAGCTCTCATAAAAACAAGCCAGGTAAATGCTGTTGACTGCCTTTTTATACTCTCTCTCTCTCTCTCTCTCTCTCTCTCTCTCTCTCTCTCTCTCTCTCTCTCTCTCTCTCTCTCTCTCTCTCCAGCGCGCGGAACAGGCCTATGTACATGCTCATATTTGTACAGTAATCGTTTGTGTGAAAGTTGTCGGTGGCATTAATTATTGGCAGGAATGAGATCGTTCATGTTACCTTGCGACTGCTGCGTTTGTGAATTTAATAGTTTCCGTGTTTTTGTTTTGGATTTAGGTGAGGACTTGTTAATCAGATGGTTGATGGGGATGCACTTCCGTCTATTATTATAGATCCCTTTTTCGTATGTGGCTGTGATTAAAAGGGCTGTTGTGGTAAGAACCTTTTCCAAGGAGAATGGATGTCGTATCGATCGATCACCGAGGTTGACACTATGTTATATTGTTATTGTTTGGTTTATTATCTCCATAGGGTCGTTTTTGTGTGAGAGTGTCAGCTGGTGTTCACTCTAGGGAACAAAACAACCTTTTATGGGGGTTAATGGTCCTCAAGTCTGACTCACCGCCCTCCTGAACGAGGTCATGGTCTCCTGATGCTGCCCCTGGCAAGGTGGAGGTTAGGAATGAGCCCTCGACCACTTTTGCCCCTTAACAGGTTTCTGTGACGACGATCGTTTTAGATGCCAACACTCGCTGAACGTCTCTATACAGTATTCATATGTGTCTCTTACCCCTTAGCCTTTGAGATTTTGCAATGCCTGGCGTAAAAACCATTCGATTTTAATGTCGCTTTAGGTTAGGTTTGTGTTTCGCCCAAGCTTTCATTCTCTGAAAAAGTCGTTGAATAATTGTAGGCGATGCCAAATAGAGAGCACTGAAGGTAATTCAGGGAGTTTGAAGCAGAAAGGGAAGGCGTGGTTTTAGCGAAAGCGGATGTCATGCCGGTAGGGTCAACACAGGACCCTGGGTGAAACAGTAGCAGGAGGAAATGGAGAGGGAGACTTGTCATAAATTACTCCCAGAATCATCATTCAGTATTGCCTTCGTTACCTGATCTGAATAACCTCTATTTAAAAAAGGGGGGGAGGTGATTTGTCACTGATCATTTTACTTTAGCATTTAATTCATCAGTCGTCAAAGTCAGTGTAGTAGTGGAATCTGGATTCCATCAAAGCAAATAACTCCACCCATATCTGTCTGTCGTCCGTTCGTTTGGTGTACACAACTTTCTCTGGTCGTAAGGAACTTGAATAAACCTTAGTGAGAAAATGTGTCAGGGAGATTTAATGAAGTGTAAAGGACACGTTAACATTAAAGAGATACCTGTGAATATGTCAGACGTTGTAAACAATTTGTAAGAGCTTTGTGCGCATGGAAGAATTAAAAGGAAATTTGGAATATTGGGCTACACGTACAAGCAAGTAATTATGTCGATTAAACAGGGGATTCAAGTGAACGCTGGCTTTGCCAGGCATACCTATATGACCTTTAAGAAGTTGTAGAATGTTAGGCAAACGGTATGTTTGAAGGATTTCACGCTTGTATCGCCATTTTACTTATTAAATTTGATCGAGGCAACACCTCTCAGCTGTTCATGACTCATAATCACTCACCTTGCAAATGAGATGGGCAAAGATCCTAGGAAAGGATAAGGAAGCAGAGCTTTGGTGTGTGTGCGCGCGCGTGTGCGTGTGTGTATTGATGACAGGATTACTTAGGTGTTAGTTGTAACTTATACATAGGTTTTTGCAATAAGAGAATGTGTGAATGCGTTACAGTCGATAATATTAGTACTATCTGTATACCTACAGGATACATATCTATTGGGCTTTTTGTATATTGAGGGGATCGGTACCATGGGTACTTGAGTAACCAATTGAGTAACGCACTGTGGTCAAGGTGATACGTAGACTAATGTATTTATATAGCCTAATTAGTTAAATGATACTTAGTAAGTCTTCAAAGATGAGACAGTAGTTTTACTAATTAGTGAAAATTGTCAGGGTAAATGATAAGATGCTGTTGAATAACGATTATCTGGAGACGAGATTGGCACAGAACACAACTACATTACAGAAATGTTTAAGAGAAAATTATAATTTTAAATTGTGGGTGGTATTTCTTGCTTTTAACTGTTTTTGTTTTGAATATGTTTTGTCTTAGTATTTAAGATATTAAGTTACTGCATAAAAGAACAATGAAATAAATGTAGTCGTCGAATGGAATATTCGGTTAGGTATTATGACAGTTGTTACGTCAGGTATTTTTCCTGATTCGTTTTCAATGGAATCTTATGCCAGCCTGTTCAGGTGGTTTATTTGTTCAAGGGTTTTCGGGTAAACTCCTAAGATATCCGGAACTCCAGTGTATATTTTAAGACTGACTTTTCTCCGATCAAGACTTGCCGTGGATACACATTTTTCTTTTCTTTTGTTCGTTCTCCTTTGTGTTGACATTGGGTAGGTGTTCTTTGGGCCTTCCTCTGAAAGTTTATCATTCGTTTTGGAAACCGAAGCCATGTGAAGAATAGCAATATTTATAACTTAGAGAACTGATTTGATTTCAGTGCGGTCCTTGAGCTTAACATTATACTACTCATTGAAACCTCCGTGAAACTTCATTGTCAAATGGTGGTTGTGAGGGCAGTAAACTAATGTTTTTTTGGTCATGTAAATAATCTCTCTCTCTCTCTCTCTATATATATAATATATATATATATATATATATATATATATATATATATATATATATATATATATATATATATATATCTCTGTCAAAGGATCCTTCACCCCAATATTTTTGAAATAATGAATACATGTGTAGCCTGAATTTCGTTGCCCCACAAATAACTGTATTCCGTAACATGTTCACCCTCGGAGAAAATGTAATCATGTGTGATACATCACCTAGATTACGTAGAGTTTAACGGTTTTATGGTTGTGCCTGTTAGTATTCTCTTTAAATATTAAAGTAATTACAGTTCGTCTTGAATTTTTTTCCACTTAAGTAAAGCGTGTTAGACTGTATCAGAACACCTGACCTAATGTTTTACCTTCGTAAAGAATACATGCAAGTGAAACTAACTTCCTAACAGTATGAGTAACTGCCGATGACTGGCCGTGTAATTACACTCTCTGGCACACTTTGCGGTCTACGTAAGATGCCATTAAGTATCGTACACTACGCAGCGCGAGGTATCCAATCTCACCGTCCCTCGTATAATGTTACCTCGTATTTTAATCTTTCGTACCGGTATCTCATTATTTGATGAAAGAAGCACTGTTTCATTCAGTGCAATTTGAAGCATGGCCCTTCGCGTTATCTTAGACTAGGCAATCTAGCCGAGTGTGTTTATAAATAATCGCAGTATCGTGCAACCTTTTTCTGTACGAGAAATTTGAGTAAAATGTATCCTGAACGTGTTAGGTAATGGCTAGTCGTTTCTGCATTTTTTAATGAATATATATTCCACCAAAGCTAAAACGTCGAGTTATGATTCTCTCATTTTGACCCGAGAGTGGAATGTCTGGCGTTCTGTTGCAGACCCAGCTTAGGTAAGCGGGATGAAAATAGTAGTGTCAGTGGGTCGAGTTATGAAGATAACTTCGTCCCGAGAGGACCATGCGTGGCACTAAATGGTAATGCAGCTCGGATCACTGGCACACTTTTACGAGGGTTGAACATACCCCCTGCATAGATGCCTTGTAGATATAATAATACTCATGTCTTAAAATTACCCTTGACGTTTTGGGGCACTAGGTATTTTGGCAGTTGCAATAGGAGCTTTAAAGTTCATCAGTTATTTTTATTCTTGTCAAAGTCCCCTCAACACACTTAGGCAATTCTGTTGCTAATTCTTTTCAAAATCCCTTTAACACAATTAGGCAATTCTGCAGCTAATTCTTGTCAAAATCCCTTTAACACAATTAGGCAATTCTGTAGCTAATTCTAGTCAAAATCCCTTCAACACAATTAGGCAGTTCTGTTACTAATTCTTGTCAAAATCCCTTAAACACAATTAAGTTATTTTTTGCTAAATCTTGTAAAAATCTCTTCAACACATTTACGCAGTTCCGTTGCTAATTCTTTTCAGAATTTTTATAACATTGTTTTACTAAGGACTTCTGCTTTTGAGTCGAACACGAAAATCCTTCCCTGTTTAACTCTTGCCACACTTCGGTTTAGCTAATCTTGTCAAACTAAGCGATCGTCTTTTGATAGTGTTGTGATGTGGCATTTTGACGTGATTCACATCACTTTGACAGATAGATCGCGGTCGCAGGGGTAATTTTGTGTCTTTGAACTGATCTCATAGGTATCTGGCTTCGTTTGTTCTCCTTCCCCTCCCTTCTCCCTTCCCACGGGATTTGTGGTGTGAGTCAGCTGATTATACCCAAGAGTTAGTTTTGGAGAAACGGATTTCTCGTCCTTCGACGCTCTGAGCGATCACTGACCTTTTTTGTTTGTTTGTTTGTTTGTTGAGATGTTTTTCCTCATTTATTTATAGAGGACACTGCAGTGGTGATTGACGCTTGCTCAGAGGAAGTCAGAACTAGTACATATACATAATTTTTTTTTTATTGGAGTAATGCGATGCTTTTAAATTAGGTCGGGTTCCCTACCCTCTTTATGCACGGTATATGTAGCGTTTGTAAGTATACACAGGTGTGTGTGTGTGTGTGTGGATGAATGGTATCATGGGGTGAGTGGAACCTTTGGAGAAATGCCATCACCCTTCAGGCCGCGCCAAGTACAGTGTCAGGCTGTAAGTGAAAGGAGCTCTGTAGGCAGACAATAAGAGGCTTCATTATGATTGGCTGTGTAATCGTTTGGTGAAGTTCAGTATAAAAAAATGGTATAATTTTATAACCTGATGTTTATAAGCTGGCGTAATATTGTTATATTTTCAAAGCAGCGTTTCACATTGCATCATCTTCTAATGTTAAAAAGAATGGCAATTCAGGATGTTTATTTGCAAATCACGTTAGTCGGTTTTAACTATAAAAAACAACCTTGCATTATTAATACACGCATCTCCCGATAGCTTATATGATAGGCAATCTAATACAATGGAAGAAACGGAGAAAATTTACTGCTCCGTTTTTCTCGAAAGACAGAATTGAAAGCAGTGCTACCTCCATGCTAATCCCATGACCCGAAAAAGTAGAAATGGTTGTAATCCAGTTGGACTTCATGTGCAATGTGTGTTGAAACTTGACATTTTTCCGGTCTCTTGCAGGAGCGGTTGAAATCACGAAATCTAAAGTATACTGCTTATGTATGTCTTCAAGATTTTCCTTTGCATCTTTTTCTATCGCATATTCTTATTCCACGAGGCATTCATCTCTTAAGCATTTTGTCATTTTCAACCCTAAAAGATTTGTGGCCACGATGTCATATTGCAGAATATTGGCGATGGAACTTTTGGCAACTTGGTGATGCTTGGGACAGTGTAGGAATGTAAGGGTGAGTAATATTATTTTTCACATCTATCAGAAAGAAAGGGGTTTCAAGGCCGCATCCACACTGGGTTCGGGTACGGTAAATCCAGTTTAGGTATCAGACATGTGAACCATATTGAATATGTAATTCAAGTACTCAACATATAAAATCAATCTTTAGATGAAAGAAGAACGCTCTCTTTGGAAACTTGATTGATGTAAAGTATCGCCAAAAGCCAGTTGTAGACAAATTCAGTAAGCACAATGTTTGTTGTATCGGTCTATTGATGAAGGCCGTGGTCCCATATCATATACTGTAGGTTTGACTCATCCACTTACGATTAGTAGTTGTGATTTGTGCCATAAAACAGAGTGGTTGCGTTGATATGCTCTTGAATATGCTTTGTAATGTTGATCGGTGTATAAACATTTTCGCCGTTTAATGGTAAGCATTTCAAAATGTTCATAATGAAATCAGGGGAGGTGAATCCTTATCGGCGTTCACGAATTTAAAAAGATCTATACGGCTCAAGTTTTGATTCGGTATTTAATCATGATGTTCACCCAGGCTCCGCAGAAAGATGACTTCCTGTTTCCTGAGTATTACCACTATTTTGGTTGGTAAAAACACATTCAAGGCCTTTTAGGATGCATGTCATATCTGGCGGTAAATAAACCCCCTTCCCCATCTCCACATGTGTTCAGAGATTCTACTGATGTAACACTAACGAATCTAGATTTCTTTGACTGCAAATACTTTTGAAAGCGCCTAACAGCAACGAACATTTTCCTCGTTCTAGTGAGAAGATATGAGCATTAAATTGCGAAGGACCGAACGGTAAGTGAAACGTAACGGGCACATTTTTTTGTGCTTTCGTTTATTTTTAAATGGCCCGTTACATGGTGCATAGATAATAAAAGCTGGTTCAAACCGTGGTCGAGGTTGGCGGAATGGGATGCAGGCAGTGTGAGTCATCGAATGGCATGGGGTGTTCCCGCGGGCGGGAAGACACACCCTCTCCCTGTCTGTTTGTATATCTCACTGCTGTAATACGAATTATATCTGCTGTAGTCGCCATTCTTTGATAAAGCCTGTTTATGATCGCTTTGAACCGAACATTTCATGCGATAACCGTTGAACAGACTCGTCCACTAATCCACACACTAGACTTTGTTACCGCCGTGGTGTCGAGTTGCCAACGCCTCTGTTGTTTCTGAAATACTGGAGAGGGTTGGGATAGGGGGAGGGAGTTGTTGCTGTTAGCGACGACAGGAGCCCGAGAGATTTGAATTAGAACAGCTGTGGGATGATGACATGTGGCCGTGACTGTCATTTGAACTCGGTTGGATTTTTGGGTGCCGTGCCATCACTTCCGACTTGTCAGTTCAGGTTGCTTGCGACCGTACATCACCAACGTGGGAGGGCATTACATTTATCAAAATATGAGGACTGTATCTAAAAATGTCTTTGATACCGACGTGTATGCCAGGAGTAACTTATATTCAGTCTGGTATTGAAAAGAAGGCGATTAATTTTTTCTTTGGGCGTGAAAATAATTTACTGGAGCTTAATTATAAGAATTGCCTGGCGTGAAAATAATTTACTGGAGCTTAATTAAAAGAATTGCTTGACTGATTGGTAAAGCTTACTTTGGCGTGAACTTTTAAGTGTCGAATCCCTTGCTATTGAATGTATTTATGCAGCAGAAGTTGGTGAATTAATGTGAAAATTGAACCGCATTGCTATAGGAATTCTCAGTCATTAATCTCAGTTAATGGTCCTTAATAGAATCAGGTTCTGCAGCCTTTATGCACGTAATTGTACCATAAGGCCACCTATGCTTTTTTCCCTCAAGTATTGACACGTGTACAACGTCCTGTATTTATCTTAAATTTGGTTGGTCGAGCCTACCTGACAAGTAGTCTGATAACCTCTCAGAGCAGTGTTTTATTGCACCTCATCGGTGTTTTATCGTACCATAACCAGTGATGTATCATTCCTTCCTGTTCTGCAAGTTTACTGCATACCAGTCTTCCTAGCCTTTCCTCCCATTTCTTCCTCGTTTTCTGCTTCCTCGGTCACCTTGGATGTCGCGAGAGAGAGAGAGAGAGAGAGATTGGTCTTGATGATGTGCTCACGTGGTTCTTTCCTGAACACGTGGGCTTTCTGGTTACTTGCAGTTCGAGGCAGAAAAACTTGAGCGTCTGGAGTTTCCATAGCCAGTGATGCTTTTCCTCCTTTGGCTATTCGACTATGTCTCCTATTTTTAGTCAAGAAAACGAATTCTTTCAAGATGACTAAGTGTCGCAAAAGGGGACTGCTGTCGTGTGGGTGTGTCTGCTTGTTTGAGAGGGAGAGAAAGGACCACCCACATCTCGAATTGATTGGGATAGCGAGTGACAAGAGATGCGGTTGCAACCGATACCTGCATTATTGAAAAATGGCCATCGCATGTATCAGGTGGCCGTGACGTATTTGAGTTGTGGTGTTAATGTACTTTTTGTAAATAAACGACGTTTTTAGAATTTTATATATTTTCTTTCAGTAAACTTTTGTAGTGTAGTACTTTAACGTTAAAGTTTGAAACTTGATGTATGAAAGACTCGTGTACGTTGTGTATTATGAGTTTCAGGGGAAGCGTTTTGATATTTATTTTGTTTGGAATGTGTAGAGTAGATTTTTTCTGCATTTTGTACCATGGACTAGAGACTGGTCAGCGGCATTATCTACAGTGACCATGGCAGTTAAAGTACACCGTTATGAGTGAGCGAGCGGTTAGTGGCACTGGTTGCAGGGAGCACAGTTTGAACATACCGGAAGTAACGGATCTCTCTCTCTCTCTCTCTCTCTCTCTCTCTCTCTCTCTCTCTCTCTCTCTCTCCCCTTCCTGTTTGTGGTTGTAGTTGACAAGTGAATAAATCTTTGTAGTCTAATAATATCCTTCTCCCAGGGTAGAGGTATCATTCTTCGAAATAAACCTCCATTAACAAACTAGATATCACTGGACTGTCATTGTAGTGTAGGGCGAACACTCTTCAAGCAGCACAAAGGCACAGACATGACGGACACTGTAATTTAATACTTATGACGATAAATATATATAAAGATTAATTTTGTGCCTCCAGTCCGTCACCCATTTCTTGCCAGTTCTAGAGCCTCTGACCCTCATGAGTCTGGGCCTCCAATTATGTGCTTAACCTTCGCTTCAATAGTACTGCCTCTTGGATTCTGCTCTCGAGTTAGGTTATCTTTGGTACTAATGGCGTTTTCGTGCACGGATGTCTGCGTCACATGGACCTCGGGAGATGGTGCATGTGGTTGTTTTGCTTTTAGATACGAAGCATTTAGTTAGGGGTATTTATTCTGTGATGAAAAATATAATTAATTTTAATTATAGGAGTGTTGTAGGGAATCGACGTTAATGATTTTATTTATGAAACTACTGTATATGAGGGCGTGTATAGTACTAGCAAAGTAAAGATTTAAAATGGGCTTCTACATACGAAGGATTGAGTAACGGGTGTTTGTGATAAAATAACTTTTAATACTGGCACTATTGTAGGGAATCAACTATAATGATTTTAGTTATGAAGTTTTATGGCGTGTATAGTACCAGCAAAGTAAAGATTTAAAATTGGCTTTTAGATACGAAGGGTCTATGATGAAATAAATGACTTTTAATACAAGGAATACTGTAGGGAATCGACTGAAATTATTTTAGCTATAAAGCTTTATGACATGTATAGTACCCGCTAAGTAAAGAATTAAAATGGCCAAGTTTCTAAGTTCAAGAATAGGTTTTATGGGAGACGGTGCAGCCGTGACGATTATCCATAATTCTTAGTATTGATGTTCCTTCCTCGGTGCTGACTGCATCCCTTCCATGCCTCCCGTGAATGACTCAGAGACTTAGCCCTCCTCTTTACCTCACAGCGGAGTGTGTTGTTTTCCCAGTACATTGATCCTGCGCCTAGAATCTAGAATGGGTTCTTTCAGCCGGGGAGGTGATAGAGAAATGAACATTAGCACGGTCTCTCTTTCCTATCGTTTTCTCTTCCATAGTAAAGGATTGGAGTATGTTTAGATGGTATATACTTTGACCGAGTAAGGGTTTACCTTTGTACAAAGTTTGACAGAAATTCCCTCAGACATGTAGGAACTTCACTGACAAGATAAAGCTCGGAACACATGATCAGACAGGCGGACAGAGAGAAGAGTAACTACAGTCCCTAACAAATCTGTCGGCTGATGACAAACACCAGACATGTCTTTGTCGTTGTTCGTCTGTGTGATCATGTATTTCATGCTTTATCCTGCCAGTGCAACTCCTACATGTTTGAAGGAATTTCTGTCAAGCTTTATACAAAGATAAACCATTAAATGTAGCTGTACGAGAAAGTAGTTTGAATGCCCTTTTGTCAGTGACTGTTAGTTACACTTTGTCACCACAGCAGTTGAAAGGATTTCCGTCAAGCGTCTTACAAAGATCGACCATCTTGCATAGATGTGCGTGAAGGAAAATCGTCTCTTAGTGTATATCGCACTTACATTCCATTTTTTCGTACACTGTTGAATGGGTTTCAGCTTCGAGTGTTGCAGAAGTAGACCATCATGCATTGATGTGCAAGGAGGGAGATCGTCCGTCCGTCTTTCTTGGTTTTCTTGTTACGCATTCCTTGTCTCTGCAACTCGAACCTACATGGTTGAAGTGAGCTTATCCGTCAGTGCGAGTGTCACACTTAACTTGTCATCTCAACTGTACACGGTTGAAGGGAATTTAGTCAGATTTGGTACAAAGGTAGGATCCTGTTGCATAGGCGTCATGTGCGCGAAGGAAACTCTCCTGTCTGCCCAATTTCCCTAGTTTCCCTAGGAATGCTGCTGAGAAAAAATTCGGTTGGTGGGAGGGGGAACAGTAGAGGACGTCGGCAATACTCTCAATTTTTTTGTTTTTTGAAAAGAAAACTAGTGCCGGCTTTGTTGGTCTGCACTTTGTTCTGTCCGCCCTCAGATCTTAAAAACTACTGACGCCAGAAGGCTGCAAATTGGTATGTTCATCATCCACCCTCCAATCATCAAACATCCCAAATTGCAGCCCTCTAGCCTCAGTAGTTTTTAAGGTTAAAGTTAGCCATAATCGTGCCTCTGGCAACGGAACAACACAGGCCACCACGACCGGCTGAGAGTTTCATGGGCTGTGGCTCATGCAGCATTATACGATGACCACCTAAAGATAGATATATTTTTGGTGGCCTTAATTGTGCGCTGTACAGAAAAGTCGATTCTGCCGAAGAAACTTCGGCGCATTTTGTACTTGTTTTTTCGTTAAATTACCTTCGATATTGTTATGATTTTACTGGATTTGGGCAAGTTTCCCACCATTTTCCTTCATACTCCCAACGATCATAATACGGTTTTTTCGGGATGGTTAGGAGGAAGGTCTCTGGGTACAACTGGAAGATGATAAGAGTTGTGTCATTGGCAGTGCTTTTATAGGTGAGAACAAGTGAACTTTAAAAGAATTCGACAAGGAAATAGGCTACAGACAACAAAGATTTCTTTCACATGATTCAAAATAAAAGCAAAATCGAGACTTTTTTTTTTCTTTGGTCAACTAGTGTTGGAAGTAGGACGAATGTTTGTGCCATAAAAAAACTGAATTATCTCGTGACAATTAAGAACATTTTCCCCTTTTACGGTAATAAATGAAGAGCTCCTCTTTGGCCTATTGATATTAAAAAGGTGTAAGAGAATATAAATGCCATAAACTTGCCTTAAATATAAAGGATTGATGGCATGAACCAAATAAACAAAGTGTTCCTTTATACAAATTGAACATATGATATGGCAACAAACTCATCGCCAGTCTCTTCAGACAATATGATTACGTAATTGAAGGGCAAGATGATTGCGTAGTCGCTGGTAGGAGCTCACATGCCATTTGCTGGTACACTTGAGAGCTAAGAGACCCTTAGACTTAGAAGGATAAGGAAGCGGTTGGCGTGCATAAGTTCACTAGGTGCTTATTGAAAGAAGTCGTTAGTGCACTTCTCACGGTTTTTTTGCAGCGTCCCTTTGGGCCCTAGCTGCAACCCCTTTCATTCCCCTTACTGTAACTCCGTTCATATTCTCTTTGTTCCATCTTTCCACCCTCTGCTAACAATTGATTGATAATGCAAATACGAGGTTTTCTTCCTGTTACACCTTTCAATCCTTTTTTACCGCCAGTTTCAGTTTCAGAGTTGAATGACCTGATAGGTCCCAGCGCTTGGCCTTTGGCCTAAGTTCTGTACCCTGTTCTCTGTTAAAATTCATGGCTGCTTATCGCGTATACAGTAATTGTCATGCGGACACAACTTGATTAACATCAGTCGTTATTGTTAGATGGTCAAACATATTTCCCCGATATGAAAGGCACGATAATTTCTCCTGACATATTTTTTCTACATTGCGTTGTTCACTTGAGTGGTAAGTAGCTTGACCTTTATGTAGTCCAGTAAACCTGGAATTGTAAAGCCACGAGTATTTATGAAGTGTTTTTGTCTCGCGCGAGTTTTGTTTGACAAATTAGCTGGATCGCGAGGCCGCTCAGGGAAAATCCCTTTCAATTAGTGGGAGTTGCAGTTCGTTTAGTTGTCTATCGTGGTGAGTTTATTTAGCAAGTGCAGCTAAGTTGGTTAGTCACATTGTACCTTTACGTCAGTTATCCTACACGCTTCACACCTGCTTAGTTTAGTATATTGTATCATCCTCTCTCTCTCTCTCTCTCTCTCTCTCTCTCTCTCTCTCTCTCTCTCTCTATATATATATATATATATATATATATATATATATATGTGTGTGTGTGTGTGTGTGTGTGTATATATATATATATGTGCATGTAATTATATATATATATATATATATATATATATATATATATATATAGTGTGCGTCTGTTTTTGTGCCTGCATGCGTCATGAATAAACAGGTGCTGAAAAATGTTGAAAGTATTTTTACAGACATAAAGTTGGCATAGCTTGCACTCCGTATCCACTGTTTACCACGAAGTAGAACAGAGTATCTCTGACATTGGGCTGTATCAGGGCGTTTCTGAGCAGTATAAGGGTTACTGATGTTCAGCAAGAACGCCAAACGGCACAGATGACACTATCCGTTTGAAAGAGCGTGCACACGATGGCCGAGAATATCAAACTGGCAGTATGCAATCGAAAACGTAGTTATTGTTTTCAAGAAACTACTACAAAATATGAAGTCTTGGGATTCCGATGACATCCAGTCATGAAAACAATGATTCAGTGATGGTCGAATCAATATCTGAAAGTGGTGACAATTTATATTAGGCCTATCCCTACAGTGCCTGGAAGCCTTAGTAACGATTCCTAAGTTCTGATAGTAGATGATGTATTTTAAATACTCTGAAAATGGAAAGAGACGCAAATTATATTTAGATAGTGAAACATTACACCGTCTTTACTAACGAACTAAGGAAGGTTACAGTAGAACTAATTGAAGAAGATAGGCCTGTCGTTTGTATTGATTATATCATTGAGATAACTGCAAGAATTGTATTGTTTTCGAGTTAATCGTGCAACGGGATGACTCGAAGTATTAAGGCAGTAAGCATCATGTGCATTTCATTCAGCAACCAAATTCATTAGTTTGAAAACGTTTTAGGGCTAAGTAAGTCTTAAGGTAGCATGAAATCGGTTTGGATTAGTTACTTTTGTTCCATTCAAGTTTGTTATGGGTTTAACTTATACGATGTATGCTGTCATGCATTGTGTAATTCTTCTATTATATAGGAAGGCTCCAGCTTGGTCTTCACCCCTGCTGGCAGACTTGGAAGACCTAGAACTTTTGGAAAAGAATTATGAAACTGGAGGGCGGAGGTAATTGGGGATATGTGAAAGAGAAAGCAAAGCACAGGATAGGCTTGAGGGGAGGGATTTCACAGAGGCTGTAGGTCCCGTTGCTAGGTAACCAATTGGTTCTTAACCACGAAAAATAAGTCTAATCCGTCGGGCCAGCCCTAGGAGAGCTGTTAATCAGCTCAGTGGTCTGGTTAAACAACGGTCTATCTCCGCACACACATATATAAATATTAATATATATATATATATATATATATATATATATATATATATATATATATATATATATATATATATATGGTCTGGTTAAACAACCACTGAGCTGATTAACAGCTCTCCTAGGGCTGGCCCGACGGATTAGACTTATATATATATATAATTTCATACATGTATGTGTATGTAAAAATGTCATTCGCATAGGATATGTATATAAATTTCCTACATGCACGCGCGCTAAGCCAGTGGGCGTCTATGAGCATGTGAGGTCACAGTGACTGTATTTTCAGCAATTTCCCCTCCTAAGACAGCCTGTCGTTTGCCCCTTTTACTGCCGAGTCAAGGGTAGAGCTGGTCGAGAAGAAATAGAGAATTGTTTTCTGGTTATCTTCGAGACAGTTTAAAACTCCCTTAAGCCTCCTCAACGGTTTTATATTGCCTGCAGCCCTCCAGGGACTAAATAACATTTGCTTATTTTTCCTACCTTCCCCCACCGCTATATTCCAAGGCCTTTTTATTTTACGTTGTCCACTCCGTTCCCTAATAAGTCCAGATGGAAACTGAGAACTTTCCAGGAGATGGCTGCCTCAGAAAATCATTATATTGCGTTCGATGAACTTTTAAAAAAGACAGTCTTGCACGAAAGCATTTTAAAAAAGACAGTCTTACACGAGAGCATTTTTTAAAAAGACAGTCTTACACGAAATTATTTTTTAAAAAGGCAGTCTTGCACGAAATTATTTTTAAAGAGTCTTACACGAAAGTATTTTTAAAAACAGTCTTACACGAAAGTATTTTTAAAAAGACTGTCTTACACGAAAGTATTTAAAAAATGTCTTAACACGAAAGTATTTTAAAAGTCTTACACGAAACTGTTGTTGCTTTTATAGAACTGGCACGAAGTACAAGTTAATCAGTAGTATAATAATATGGCTTCTTTATCACTAAAAGACTCTGAAATTCGATGGAAAAAAAACTTTGATAGATGTGCGTTAATGACACGTATAACAGTAACAACTTGTTTTTTGTCGTGAATTCGATTCAATTAAGGTGTAATGCGTCTGATATTAAGACGTGTGAAGGCACCTCCCGTGATGCGGCGGAAGGACCGTGGATACCGTTAAAACCAGTAGGAATCTCCAGTGAACTTGTCCGCTCTTCCCACCCACCCGCCTCCCACCCCCTCTCTCATCCCAGCCACCCACTTCCACTCTTCCCACAGCTGTAGCTGTAGTGCATTGGCAACTGCCAGAAAAGTCCAGTTCTAAACTTGTATACTTGATGCAACGCACGGAATGATCCTAATTGAGATTCTGTAGCTACCTTAGAGTTTTGTAACTGGAGAATGTATTGATAAAGGACTGGTGGTTGTGTGTGTTTATATATGGCGTATGTTTAAGGGTACAGTAATTGAATGGTTGTCACCGGCTTATGCTCTGGTTGACGCTCGTGGTAGGTGACCTACGAATGCATTTCCTGTTTCGCGTCCGTGGTGGCTTGTTAGATTGGTAGTAATAAATGGATGTTTCACTGGTGTATGTCACGCAGACGTCTTAGCATTTATACTGTTTCATTGTATAAGTTACATTTTTAATTTCTGCATCTTATACAAAACTAACGACACTTTCTTTCTCCTGAATGCTACACGTACAAATTTACTGAATCGCAACTTTGACGACACACTCTCTCCCCTGAAACTTTCTCGGTAAGGCCCTCTTGACCTTTTTGGTCAGGACTGAAGGTATCTATCTCCCAGCCACCAAACTCCCCAATTGCCTTACCTGGTATTTAGTTGGCCTTCGCGGCAGCAACCCCCCTTTATTATGGTCGTGTGATGCAGATGGTGAGGCGTGTGGGCGGAAGGGACATTGATCCTGACTCTTCCTCACTCAACCTTTACGTGCATTTCTTCCTATTTAAGACTTCTTTTATTTGCTTCTTTTTTATTTTTGTACAGGCATATGTTTTTTCTTCGTCCCATTATTCAGCCAAAGAACATGGGGGAAAAGGATTTAAGGATTTTTGTTTTTGTCAGCATTTTGTCTCGTCCATTAAGACATCGGTGGCGAGTTCATGCCTCCACCTGCAACCTTTCCCTGTCGACCTAATTTGCATTTGCATTGCTCGCTTAGGTGTGTGTGTATGTGTGTACCTATTTGTCTCCCACTAGGAAGTGTAGCGAACTTTGCTTTGGGATTTCATGAACCGTACGCAGTAACATACACTGTTGTCGCAGTTTTCATTTTCTCCCTGTTGTCTCAAATTGAATATTCACCAGAGAGAGAGAGAGAGAGAGAGGACCACCTGATAGACCTGTAGTCGCTCTGATTGAATAAAGAGAGAGAGACCTGATAAACCTGTTGTCGCGCTGATTGAATATTCACAAAATGAGAGAGAGAGAGAGAGGAGGACCACCTAATAGACCTGTAGTCGCTCAGATTGAATATTCACAAAGAGAAGAGAGAGAGAGTGATATACCTGTTGTCGCTCTGATTGAATATTCACAAAATGAGAGAGAGAGGACCACTTGATAGACCTGTAGTCGCTCAGATTGATTATTCACACACACAGAGAGAGAGAGAGAGAAGACCACCTGATAGACCCATAGTCGCCCAGATTGAATATTTACAAAGTGTTCATTACTTAAATAATAGTTCCGCGAAATATTTATGCCTTCGATTTTCATTTATACTAGAAAGTAAGTCAGGCAGGGTTCGTACTCACACTCGTAAACGAACATCAACCAAGCCGCGGGACGCAACTGTTGCTTCGGTTCGCTGGTTGCGAAGGTAAACAAAAGCTCGTTTTTCGTGATTGGTCAACCTTTTCCATATGCCGTCGAAGATGAAGTAGGTTTTGGAATGGTGTACTATTTACTAAAAGGTTTTGGAATGGTAGACTGTTTAGGAAAAGGTTTTGGAATGGTAGACTGTTTAGTAAAAGGTTTTGGAATGGTAGACTGTTTAGTAAAAGGTTTGGAAAGGTAGACTCTTTAGTTAAAGGTTTTGGAATGGCAGACTGTTTAGGAAAAGGTTTTGGAATGGTAGACTGTTTAGGAAAAGGTTTTGGAATGGTAGACTGTTTAGTAAAAGGTTTTGGAATGGTAGACTGTTTAGGAAAAGGTTTTGGAATGGTAGACTGTTTAGTAAAAGGTTTGGAAAGGTAGACTCTAGTTAAAGGTTTTGGAATGGCAGACTGTTTAGGAAAAGGTTTTGGAATGGTAGACTGTTTAGTAAAAGGTTTTGGAATGGTAGACTGTTTAGTAAAAGGTTTTGGAATGGTAGACTGTTTAGTAGAAGGTTTTGGAATGGTAAGCTATTTACTAAAAGGTTTTGGAATGGTAGACTGTTCAGTAAAAGGTTTTGGAATGGTAGACTGTTCAGTAAAAGGTTTTGGAATGGTAGGCTATTTAGTAAAAGGTTTTGGAATGGTAGACTGCTTAGTAAAAGGTTTTGGAGTGGTAGACTATTTACTAAAAGGTTTTGGAATGGTAAGCTATTTAGTAAAAGGTTTTGTAATGGTAGACTATTTAGTAAAAGGTTTCGACTGGTAAACTGTTTAGTAATAGGTTTTGGAATGGTAGACTAGTAAAAGGTTTTGGAATGGTAGGCTATTTAGTGAAAGGTTTTGTAATGGTAGACTATTCAGTAAAAGGTTTTGGAATGGTATACTATTCAGTAACAGATTAGCAATTGTAATGCACGCACATTTTTCACGTTCACTTTATTTCACTTGCCACATTGTTATGATCCTCAGTGACCATGGACCTTTGACAGATCATCAATCTTGGACAAGAAAAGACTTTAGTTGTAAAAAACTTTTTTTTCTTTTACCAAGATGGAATGATTCATGGCGGCATTGGTCTATGGCTCTGTCCAGGCTGCCTGGAGTTCATTGTAACGGGAATACGCAGCGTGATTCCCCGTCATTACACTTGTCATTCGCGTGTACTTGGGGGTTTGTGGGTGGTATTCAGTGAAATGGTTTTTAATGGGACCTTTGAAATAAAAGTGAAGGTGTCCTTTGTCAACTCGCGTCTAATGATCTCTGTAGGAGTTTCTGCAGGCAACGCTTTTATTTTTCTAATTTATATATATTAAAATATTTTGTTAAAACAATTCCACCTCAAAGGGAGCCCATAAAAACACCACAAGGGTAGAAATTATAGCGTTATATTTCGAAGACAACTCCCTGTCAATTTCTACCCTTTTGGGGTTTTTATGGGCTCTCTTTATTAGATTATATACCATACATAATTTCTCTGTGGTAGGCTTTGGCGCCGGAAATTAGGTTGCTCTGTCTACTTACTTGACCCTAGCAGACCATATCTACTGCATATACATGGACTAGGCTAGTGGCAGTAAGCTTGGAGTGTTTCACTGATTTAAACCACCTCCCCACAATTTAACAGTTCGTTAATTGTCTTACCCAAAGTAACGGGAGGAAATGCTTCCTGAATGGTCGGTGAGCCCCCTCTTTCAAGGCCGGTGGCAACCGCAGACATGAGGTCAGTTTAGTTATTGAGAGTTTGCACTACAGTGGTGGTAAGTGGCATAAACTGGATATTGCGTGCGGCAAGAAGTACCAGTGGTTTGGGAAGTGTATGGTTTCCAAATAAAAAGTACTCATAAGTAACTTGGGAAACAGAAAATACATCGGGAAATAGTTTGAAAGAGCTAGAAAAGTGGTTGGAATATCATCTGATCATTACAGAATTTGGTTGAATGCAGGTGGATGAATTTATTTTGATTTAGAAAGACAACATTGATAGGTGAAGAATATTATGGGGGTTAGGTAAGAAAAAGGATAGATGGATTCAGTGAGCTTTTGGAAGCAAAGAGAAAAAAACTATAAAAAGTTTACAATAGAATCGATAGAACGGCAATGTTGAGAGAAAATAAGAATGGAAGAGAAGTTGCTTAGAACAATTAAAAAGTATATGATGGAAACGGAGTATGTTAGATTGTATTGATGTAAGGCAAGGGTGTGTAATGTATAATTTGACTGAAGTGGTGTGATAAGTTAAAGTAGATGTAAGTGTAAAAGTGTGGAATAAAGGAAAAAATAATTCATGGGTGAATTATGGAATATATTTGAAATTAGAAGGTAATAAATTACCGGTTGGGGATATTGGAGAGAAACTGTTTAACCAGCAACAGCCTGAAAGTTTTGCGAAAGGAAAAATGTCGAATAAATGTGAGCAAAAGTAATATTATGAGGGTAAATGTGAATCAGAAAGATAATCAGTGAATTTATGAACAGTTTGGGAGTGAATGTTTTGATCAGAGGTTTTATCGATGACTCAGTAGTTCAAGCGTGAATGTGGTAATGACAGGTACTTTCTCAGGAACCGTCCTTAGTGATGGGATACTGGTTTTATATATATATATATATATATATATATATATATATATATATATATATATATATATATATATATATAGATATATAGCAGGAATATTAAGTCTTGAACGAAACTGCTTTTATATTTTCAGCGATGACTTTACTGTTAGACTTTTGTAAGGAGGGTAATAGCAGGAATAGTTTTTTTTTTTTTTTTTTTTGTAAGGAACGCTGGGTCAACATTTTATTTCGTACCTGTGATATTTTACTATGATAATTTCCGGTACAGCGTACGAAAGTTGCATGATTGTCTTTTTTAATTATCTCTGATAATTAAGATTACCTTCATAGAAGTAAGCTGCTAATTTTTTTCTTTTTACTTGTGTTTATTAGTCAGAATTCATCTATGAGTTTTTACTTCTATCGTTACCTCTGGATAGAAATGTATACCGTAGTATGTGACATTCGACGTGTTTTGCCTATCACGACAGGTTTACGAATCCAGGATGTGCGTTGTTATTTTGGGTCATTCTTTATCTGATGCGGGTGTAAGTGGTATATTCTTACTCGAGGTTTCCTTGCATGTTTTTTGTTTATTCATCGTAGAATACAGACTGTATCACAATAGCATATACTGTATAATAATGAATTTTTTCATTTAATACCTAAAAAAATTTTTTTTTCTTTGCAGGTGAGTCACAGATGAGGATAAATGGAGTCTACCAGGTAGTGTTTTTAATCCATAAGTGTAGGAGAGAAGCTTCTCTGGCGTCTACTGAGCTCTTTAGTCGTTAAGCATGATTCTTCTTAACCACACCCGTCGTTGTTATGGTAATGGCCTAAGTTGTCAGATGTTTTCGTGCTGGGAATTAAGTTTGATCTATCACCTGAGAGCAGACTTGTTCGAATCCCTTTGCCCGGAGCAGCATTTGAAGGAGGAGAACCATTACCCTTCCTTGATTGATAATTTTTGGTAGGGGATAATTAATGGTACTTTTTGGTAAAGCTGATGGTTTGTGTCGGGTTCGTTATTTAAAGTTATTCTTGCCTCCAGTGCGTCGTGTGTTACATGTAAAATGTCCATTAACTTGCAGATGCTTCCTTTTCAGTTCTGCGTCTTGTTACGTTCTGTTTGCTAACATTGTCTTTGTTGTTAAGTCCTTTTTGGTCATTTAGGGGTTCTGAATATAAAATGGAAGCTGTCTCTCCAGTGACTTAATTTGAAAGATTCATGAGGTTCGTTAATATTTATATTTTAATGTTAAATCTTTGATTTGACAGAAGAATAATTTTATCTGTTAGCAATCACAGGTAGATACAGGTCTTTCGGAAGTTTGTTATTGAGACTAGAAAAATGACTGAAGACAAGTTCATATGGCATTATCATATTTCATAGTCCGTATGAAAATTCATACATTTTCCCTTCAACTCCAGGGTTAAGTTTTCTGTGGGTTCCTTATTACGGCAACAAGGAATGTAGGTTGTGATCAGTGGAATAAAATTTATTTTTAAGTATCATAGGTTCTAAACCAAAAGGTATTTGTGAAAGTAAATATTGAACTGAGTTGCTGTCCAGTCATGTATCTTTATCGTGATTGAAGATTTTCATCGTGACCAGTAATTTTTTTTTATTTGGTACCAAGTCTGACAGTGTTTCCCCTTATAGTTTACTAAGTTTGTTTTTGTTCAGTGTTCAGCATTTTTCCACGAATTTTTGTTAGGGATGTGGTTGAAGAATGGAAGTGAAAGCTATGACCAAGACATTTACTTTTGTTCCTGTTAAGGTATGTTTGAAACGTGTTAGCTGTGGTGTATTCTCACTTTGAACATAACTGGCTGATTAGTATCGTGATATAAATAAAAAAAAAGCGCACGTCCGAGAGTCTAGTCTTTTATTTTCTCTCTCTCCCTCGAGAAGGGAAATGGCCCTTGTTCAAGTTCCGCCTAGGGCAATAGAATTGATTGGGCTGCTGGTGGTGGCTGTCCTCACTCCGGATGAGATAACCTTGTGACGCCTTCCTGGTGCCGAGGTTTCTAGGCGAGATGAGTTCACGGTGGGTGCAGCACGGATGTGGTGTTCGTGGTGTCACGATGCTAATTGTTCTCTCTTAAGAGTCGATTCGGTTGGCTTTCTTGATGGGCGACTGGCGTTTGTCGAACGTTGTTGATATAGGTCTGGGTTCTTGATATGTTATGTCTAGGTTCTTGATATGCTGTTGGTATGTCTAGGTTTGATATGTTATTGGTATGTCTAGGTTTTTGATATGTCTAGGTTTGATAATATGTTATTGGTATGTCTAGGTTCTTGATATGCTGTTGGTAGTCTAAGTTCTTGATATGCTGTTGGTAGGTCTAGGTTTGATATGTTGCCTGTATGCCAAGGTTTTTGATATGTCTAGGTTCTTGATATGTTTTGGTAGGTCTAGGTTTTTTATATGTTATGTCTAAGTTCTTGATATGTTTTGGGAGGTCTAGGTTCTTGATTTGCTGTTGGTAGGCTATGTCTAGGTTCTTGATATGTTGTTGGTATGCCTAGGTTCTTGGTATGTTGTTGGTATGTCTAGGTTCTTGATATGTTGTTGGTATGCCTAGGTTCTTGGTATGTTGTTGGTATGTCTAGGTTCTTGATATGTTGTTGGTATGTCTAGGTTCTTGATATGTTGTTGGTATGTCTAGGTTCTTGTTGGTATATTTTTAGTACATGTTATATTTGGCGTGCTTTTGAAACTAGATTTAGCTTCAGTGTGTATATTGACGTACCGGTATGTATCTTCAGATTTTTTTTATCGTATCTTGATGCTCATGCGTAACTAACAATTAAGCTTGAAAGTCTGTAATAAAAAAATATTCAGATGAAGCTTACATAGGCTTTAAACAACGTTAATGCCTGCAAGGTCATCGTTGTTTGTTAGTATTCAGTAAGGGGGCGCTGTTCCTTTTTCTCACTGATAGTATGTAGCTTACGTCAGGTTACAGAATGCGCAGACTTGCTGTATACCTGTTATGGATCATTAACAAATTCCAACTCTCTCTCTCTCTCTCTCTCTCTCTCTCTCTCTCTCTCTCTCTCTCTCTCTCTCTCTCTGACACACACACGTAGCATACGTCAGGATAGACTTACTGTGTACCTGTCATGGACCACTAACAAAGTCCAACCTCTCTCTCTCTCTCTCTCTCTCTCTCTCTCTCTCTCTCTCTCTCTCTCTCTCTCTCTCTCTCTCTCTCTCTCAACACGCGCTGATGTATTAATCCTAGATAAAATATTTTTAACATTTCCAGTCTTAAGTTCATTTATTGACGGTTTGTCGATTGGTCGTCGTAGAACAAAAAAAAATACCCAGTTCCTCCTCGCGGAAGGCGGTTTAATGAATTTCATTCATGAATGGAATTAATGATTAGAGGCATCCTTAGTGTCAGAGGTCCATGAACGGCACCTTTAATGAAACATCGCGAACTTCAAGTTGTGTAAAGATGTGAGGTTGCTGGCATTTGTCCTCTGCCTCCTGCGGCTTTTGTTACGCTTAGATCAGTGATGTAGGTTCGTCAGTTTGTATCGTCCTCTTTTATGTTTGTTTATTGTTTATTTCTTATAATGTAGCTTATTTTAAATGATATAAGATGCCTTAGATTGTTAGCCGTGGATGTTTTTGTGTAAGATTATAGAAAGGTTTGTGTAAATTATTTGATAATTGCACGGTAAAATTTATGGTATAATTTAATACACCATAAAATACATCTGGAGTTAATTGGGAAATCAACCATGATCTTTTCTCGTTCCTGGAAGACTTAAGAATAAATTTTTGGGGCATTAAAACCTAATAGGTGATGTTTCAGTGTTTGTATGGTATGTATACTTACGAGAGCTCTTGTAAATGGTTTATGTATGCTATGTATACTTACGAGAGCTCTTGTAAATGGGCATCTGTAACTGTCAACGAGACTGGGGGTTAGTGGATACTTGCAATAGCTCAATTTAAAACTTTCCCTTAAGGAATCCACCATGAAGTGAAAATATTTCAAGAGTCGGTGGGAGGTTGAGAGACCTGGCCTCCAAAAGTAGAAAAAAGTAATGTATGCCAAATAAAAAGGAAGCGATAAATGCCGTGAATGGCGTAAAGATGTAGGCAGTCTGAAAGGAGAAGTGGAGAGATCCTTCTCGCTGCGTCTTGAAAAACAACTTTAAAAATGTGTACGAGTATGTGGCTAAGGTTAATGAATACCATCTTCACGAATCTTTGACCTGGTTGAATTTTTAACCATTTGTTTATGACCCTTGCTCTTACCAAAGGAAGCATTTAATGTGTTTTTTTTTTTTTATATATGTTTACTCCCCTCGGCTCTAAGCTCTCTTTTGAGGGAAGGAAAGGCGAGGGTCTTCAATTAGGCACTTTAGTGCCATGAATGCCTGAATCGAGACTTAACCCTTTACCTTCTACTTGCACCCCGTAGGGGGTTAGTGCCGGCAGTGCAC
The DNA here is from genome assembly GCF_040412425.1 of Macrobrachium rosenbergii. NCBI lineage: Eukaryota > Metazoa > Arthropoda > Malacostraca > Decapoda > Palaemonidae > Macrobrachium > Macrobrachium rosenbergii. The sequence goes on from NC_089777.1 coordinate 29,998,815, forward strand.
CTCATGCGGTGCACTGTAGGCTTTACTTAAGGTTCTTTGCAGCGTGCTTTCGGCCCCTAGCTGCAACCCCTTTCGTTCCTTTTACTCTTTCTTCCATCTTACTTTCCACCCTCGGCTGACATTTGAGTCACAGTGCAACTGCGAGGTTTTCCTCCTGTTACATCTTTCAGACCTTTTACTGTCAATTTCCGTTTCAGCTGAATGACCTCATTGGTCCCAGTGCTTGACCTTTGGCGTAAATTCTATACTGTATTCTATTCTTCTACTTGCATATTTCGCTTCTTATGCTTCCCCGAACGGTAATTGATACCGGGGACTTTTAAATACTCACGTATATTTTGCCAAATTGAATATTAAATATTATGGAACAATTTTGGAATTGAAATATCCACGTATATTGTGCCGTACCTGAGTTAATAAGTATGGAACATTGTGGAATTTTAGCAGTTGCGAACGTCTAAAGTTTTTATTCACAGAATTAACCTATACTGTACATGAAGTAAGACTCAGGCTTGTCTTGGAATCGACCGTTTGGAATTATAGCTTTGTCCGTCAGTTTCTGCATAACCTCATTTATGAGTGACATTCCCGACTTTAAAAAAAATCCCACGCGCTTAATATCTCGCGACCTTCACTTTTAGACTCGGAATTTTCGAGGGAAAGCAAACAACGTTGGCGGTTTGAACTCTGGCCCACATCTACTCTTTAATGAGCGTTCTTCTGCAGGTCAACGAGGGAGATGGCAAGGCTGAGTTTCGTCTTTTTTTCCGATATCTGGGGATTTCCATGAGAATGTCAACAGTCCTCGGAGAGGGGGCGATTGATTGAGAGGATGCAAAGAGAAGCGTGTTTGTCTTTTTTGGATGTTTATACCAAAATTGTGGGGATAGCTGGGTAGCTGATTTTCGAAGTAGAAGGATATTTTGTAATATACTGGAGAGAGATTTTTTTTTCTTCTTAATTTGAAGCTTGCTCTTAAGACTATTAGGAAAACTCCCTCTATTTATTTTATGGAAAAGCACTAAGAAGTGTAGCTGTGCAAATTTTCCAAGTCGTGTTGTCAGTGTGTGGGTTATTTTATTTATTTATTTTTGTTTCGGCTGCTAGTCTCTGTGGTACGGTTGTGTTAATAAACATAATTGAGAAATGTTCTTACGTTACTCATTACTTGGCCGCAATGTCATCGTGTTATTTTCAATTGCGAAAGCAGCCTTACCCCGTGTTATTTTCAATTGCGAAAGCAGCTTTACCCCGTGTTATTTTCAATTGCGAAAGCAACTTTACCCCGTGTTATTTTCAATTGCGAAAGCAACTTTACCCCGTGTATTTTCAATTGCGAAAGCAGCTTTACCCCGTGTTATTTTCAATTGCGAAAGCAACTTTACCCCGTGTTATTTTCAATTGCGAAAGCAACTTTACCCCGTGTTATTTTTAATTGCGAAAGCAACTTTACCCCGTGTTATTTTCAATTGCGAAAGCAACTTTACCTCCTAGGGGGCGGGGGATAGTGCCATCAGTTCACCTCATGCGGTGCACTGTAGGCAAAACTTCAGGTTCTTTGTAGCGTCCCTTTGGGCCCTAGCTGTAACCCCTTTTGTTCCTTTTACCGTACCTCCTTTCATATTCTCTTTCTTCCACCTTACTTTTTACCCTTTCCTAACAATTGATTCATAGTGCAACTACGCGGTTTTCCTCCTGTTTACACCTTTGAAACCTTTTATTGTCAATTCCGTTTCAACGCTGAATGACCTCATAGGTCCCAGTTCTGGGTCTTTGGCCTAAATTCTATATTTAGTTCAGTTCAAAGCAATTATACACATAATGTGCATGTTTGACATGTAGAGCATTAGTATTTTTATTTTTGAATGGAAAAGACGTCTGGTTTGGGAAGCTGGTCAAATTTTGAATGAAACATTGCTGGAAATTTATTTTAGATGCATTGTAAAAAATGTTGGATGTGTTCTTATATATATACATGTATACAAATTAATCTGAATGGCGTATTGTACGGGAAGGATGAACTGTTGGTGAAACTTTGCACATATTGAGGCTGTGTTTTTACTGTGGTAGTTATTATCGTGGCTACGACATAGGTAAATGGTCGTCTCTTCGCCCGTGCACAACTTTTTCCCTGGGAATTTTCCGACTCTCTGAAGTATGTAGCATGGATGGCATGTGCATTAAAGAAAATTTTAAAATTCGTTTGACTGCTTTATTATAGTGAATAAGGTAACAGGGGGTTGAAGGATAGTTCCATCGTTTAGAATATTTTTCTGGAGAGAAAAAGAATACAGAATCGGAAGGTTAAGTATACCTTAGTTTAACCAGACCACTGAGCTGATCAACAGCTCTCCTAGAGAGGGCTGGCCCGAAGGATCAGATTTATTTTACGTGGGTAAGAACCAGTTGGTGACCTAGCAACGGGACCTACAGCTTATTGTGGAATCCGAACCATATTATAACGAGAAATGAATTTCTATGACCAGAAATAAATTTCTCTAATTCTTCATTGGCTGGTCGGAGAATCGAACGCGGGCCCAGCAGAATGCTAGCCGAGAACGATACCAACCCGCCCGATGAGGAACTTGCAGACATGCAACGTAACTGTAGATTCACAAGGTGAATTGAATTAATGGGGACTTTCTGGCTGTCTATGTGGGGCATAGTTGCTTAGAACACAAGTCCCATAATCAGTCTCTCTCTCTCTCTCTCTCTCTCTCTCTCTCTCTCTCTCTCTCTCTATTAGCTTTATGAACTTGAAAGTTGTTCTTTTGTTGAAATTCTTGTTCAGACTTTCGATTGAACTGTGTAACACTGAAACTTAGGTCGCGACGACAAGATACCCAGAAGAATTTACTGACGAGCTTGAAAGAGGTGCCTGGTGGATGTCAACTCCGTGGGCGTTTGGTTTTTTCCTCCTTCCAACGCTTTTGTAGCAGAAGAGGCCAGAATGGCCTTGGTATTGATCTTTCTTAGAATCTCTGCTTTTAAGAACTCAGGTTTTTTTCCATGCATTCCGCCTCCTCCTCCTCCTCCTCCTCCTCCTCCTCCTCCTCCTCCTCCTCCTCCTCCTCCTCAACATGCCATCTCTTCATAGCAGTATCTTATCTGTCATCTTGTGATGTGTATAATTCCATTAATTTTTCTTCAAGTTACGATTTTCATCCTGCCAATTGCAACTATATACAACCCAGTATATCCTCTGCGTTTCAAGTTTTTTTTTTTTTTTTTTTTTTTTTTTTTATTTATTTATTTATTATTCTTAGAGATTTAAAGTGTGTGTTATGCCCTATCTGCCGAGACCTCCACTGGGTATTTCTGACTGATCCCTTAAAATTTCCGATGATGTGTCAGGAAAAAGCCTCCCCCCCCCTTTACCTGTAATACGTAATTTTGCCATTACCGATAGTGTCTCAGATGTTATTACATACTGTAATAAATTTTCATACAGAATTATGACGTTCATAATATTCATCACCCTTGCTTAAATTAAATAAACAATACAACTATCTAAGAATAATGGTGATGTATTTTGGAATAAGGAAATGCAAAAAAAAAAAAAAAAAAAAAAAAAACATTCGTCTGAAGTGAATTTGAAAAATTATAGCATTTTATTAGAACATGAACAAGTGTTTTAACGTGATGTAATAGTTTAACGTTTCTTGGGTTGAAAAATGGAGGGATTGTTGTTAATAAAGCCATGCTTAAATGGCCATATTCTGTACACATTGGGATGAAAATATGTGGAGTTCCCCTGGAAAAGGAATGGAAACTAATTTTAACGGCAGAACTCAATTCTGAAAGTGCACTAGGTTTTAAAACATGGATAACAGCATTGAATGCATGCATCCTTTATTCCGTGGTAATATACTGTAAACAAGTATGTTATTGTCGGTTCATATTAAATTATGGTTTTTATTATGTAAACAGGGACTCGTTAATTCTTTGCTTTCTGCGGACTTCAGTAGACACTTAAATTTCACTGCAGTGTTATTGTTTTTGCTCGGTTAAACTCCCTTCAAATGGCTCTTACAGATTTGTTGATTATTTGTGGAAGTGGACTCTGGTTAAACCTGACCCCTTCATATTTTATAAGTGTATATTGTTCTTCGAGAAAGCGTTCATGTACAAAAGTAGCTAATGCAACTCGCTGGTGTTTCGTCGTTGTTAGTTTATTTAGTCAGACTTTGACATAATTTTCAGCTTTAAGGCTTGTTTATATGAGACTTCAGTTGATTCTTGACCAAAATTGGCAGCATTTGTACGATTGAAATATGAAAAATTACAGTTCACCTACCATTAATTGAAATGTAATATCTGAGGAAATTTTTCCCCTGTGTATTTAGATAAAGTAACGTTAAATTTCCTTCATTGTTGTTTGCAAAGCTTTTCGTCTTCCAGTTGTAGCGGAGCATTCCTTTGCCAAGCACTTGTGTTCATCATCGGGTTCATTTTGTTTCTTAGTCATTAATTTAATGCTGCTTGGAAAATAGTGCGTTGGCTTTAATTGGTGAATTTTGTTGTTTATGTTGTTACTACTTAGGGAACGACTAGACTGAAGTTACATCTAAGTTAGTATATGTTACGGAGATCCTTATGTTAAGTATATGAATACGAAGAGGAGATTGGAGATGGTCTGGCAGTGCAGTATATTGAAGTGTGATTTGATTGCTAGCCAATTTATTTGTGGCCAAGTCGGGTAAATGTATTATTTAATATACTGTATTATGGTATACAGCATAGTATATTATACTCTTGATACAGTTTGGCAGAATCTTAGTGGATAATAAACTTGTACAGAGGATTTCCTTTGTAGAATAGAATAGAATGTAGAATTTAGGCCAGTGGCCAAGCGCTGGGATCTGTGAGGTCATTCAGCGCTGAAACAAATTGACATGAGACAGGACCTCGCAGTTGCACTTTGAGGTCATTCAGCGCTGAAACAAAGTGACATATAAAGGTTTGATAGGTATAACAGGAGGAAAACCTCGCAGTTGCACTTTGAAATAATTGTTAGGAGAGGTTGGAAAGTAAGATGGAAGAAAGAGAATATGAGTTGGGGTATAGTAAAAGGAATGAAAGGGTTTGCAGCTAGTGGCCTAAGGGTTGTTGCAAAGAACCTTAAGTTATGCCTACAGTGCACAGAATGAGGTACACTGACGGCACTAGCCCCCTACGGGGGAGTTCCTTTGTAGTATAGCCATTATCGACCTCCAGGCTGTTATGATAAATGAAAATGAAAAAAATTATGTTTTCTTCTGAAGAACGATAGTTGCAGAAAAGTGAATTAGAATTCCAAGGTTCGTGACTAGCTATTTACCATTTTGGCTTCTGGGCTTGGATGTTAGTCGAGATTGCCTTAGAGCCCATTCGATCATAAACTATGCTAACTGAGAGTAAGACAGCGGAAGGAAAACCTTGAAGAAACCCTGATAAGCAGTGACATTTATACGCAGTGCGATTTGTATCAAACTAGGCCATGGATTATAGCCTAGTTCGAAGGACGACACGAAGGAATTATTCTGATAATTGTGGTTTGATTTTCATCGAAGAGTTTGGTGCATTTTGTGAAGGCAAGAGTAAAGGTAGTGTAATTTTGTGATAGTACTTATTATTTATAAAGGAAATCATAGTAAAGCTACTACTTTTCTCCCGGCGTTTGCGTCACAAATACAGACTATTTGCATGCCTATTTGTCACGACAGTAAAAATTAAAATGTCTGTAGTCTCGTATAAGATCATTTGATCGGTCCGTCGAAAGCCAGGTATTGTATCCCATATCGTTAAATATTAACGTGGTATTTTAGAATTAGCCATTTGCCTTTCAATATAATGTTAAATTAAGTTCTCGTGTAGGCGGTAAGTTTAGTTAGCCAACTTGTAAGGAGAGAGGTTGGTCTTCATATCCCTGGTAAACGTATTCATATACAAGTATGATTTTATTTCCCCGTGTACATGCGGTCTGAGTACTCAAGTTTGTACACATTAGTTAATTAAACGATTAAGGAGAATATGCACCTAATGCATAACGTTCGTTTTGTTCCAGCATTCGTTATAGTTTTTCAAATACTTCTGTTTCTCAGAATCAACCTTAAGGGACTGTGAGTCTTACTACTATGTAAATTTTCATTGTAGGTCATCTCTCCTCTGTTAAGTTGAGTATGAAACGACCTTCTTAGTTGATCTAGAAAATATGCACGGCTATTTTCGTGCATGTCAACTGTAGCCTACGCATTCGCTGTGCAGGCTCAAATCGTAAATCGAAGCTACAAACACAGCTATAAATATAACTACCCTTCAGCTGACGTTTACCCTCACCGTCCCTAGAGAGTAGAGAGAAGGGAAGACAGTTAAGATAAGACACTCGCCATACATGAAACACATTGCCGTAAGTGTGTCTTGAGTTTACTTCGATTTGTCGAGATAAGATCGTGGCTTTGCGTGCTCGTGGATGTACGAGGAGAAAGAGGGGCTGGTCAGCAAATGGCATTGTCGTAATGATAGTGTTCTTTTTTTTCCCAGAGTTGCTTTCGTGACAGCGGCTGACATTTACCTTCGTTCGACGACTGTGGAAGGCGAATGGATAAGACTTGACGGCTGATCAATATGTTGTGGGTGTACCCACTCCCTTCTCCGTCCAGGTTTTCGTTTCACGCTCTTCCTTCTTGTTGTCGTTTGTTCCTCTCTTTTAAATTTTTATTTAAACACGCGAGTTTGGTATGACCTTGTCCCACTTTCTGCAACGAAGAGACAATGACCTCCGGAACGGAGAACAATGACTAGGAGTGGGGAATGAATTCGCTAGTTGAAAAGAAAGACAGTCCTTTGTGTATGCTTGTATGCAACTAAAGGCTGTTTCTGTCGGGTTGAAGTTTGTAGTTAGTCATGTTTGGTTAATGTACTCATATCGTGGTTTTCTGTAAAGTCACTTACTGAGCTGCTCTTAAATTGCGTTTCTCCCCGTGGGGGACAGGGCCGTCGTCAGTGCACCTCGTGCGTTGCATTGTAGGCATTACGTAAGGATCTTTGCAGCGTCCGTTCGGCCCCCAGCTGGAACCCCTTTCGTTACTTTTACTGTACTTCCGTTCATATTCACTTCCACCTCACTTTCCACCCTCTCCTAGCAACTGATTCATAGTGCAGCTGCGAGGTTTTCCTCCTGTTACACCTTTCAAACCTTTTTATTGTCAGTTTTCCGTTTCAGCGGGAATGACCTGATAGGTCCCAGCGCTTGGCCTTATCCTAAATGCTATATTGCTCTCTAATCTATATTTCGTCTCTTGATGACGGTTGTAGAGATTGAAGGGATGTTAGTTTTTTAAGAAGTGTTACTTCGCATCCAGTGATATTAAGCAGTAATGGAGAATATTATAGATTTGTGGAGGAAAGGTGCGACACGATGATGGGAACCAAATTTTGCGAGGACATTGCACCCCGGACTGATCATTCAGCTGACCCATGAATGAAAACGTTGCAGAAGTTATGACATAAAAGGAGCAGTTACTCTCGGGAAAATTACAAACTAGCTGACAGTGAGAAGGGGGTCAACCCAGTGGACTGAATGAGGGCTCCTGAAATGGGTATGGACGACAATGAAGGCCTGCTCTCAGTATTTTACCCCATATTTGGCAAGGTGGATAGTGGCATAATGTGAGTCTACAAAATTCAGGTGATATACATATATAGTATGTGTATATATTATATATATATATATATATATATATATATATATATATATATATATATATATATATATATATATATATATATATTAATGTTTCTGATATGAAACACCTTTTTATTTTTTTCCTTTAATTTTATTACGGTGTCAGTAACCTAGATGATGTGACGCCAGTTTTAGTAACCGTAAATCAGCTATTTCGCATAATTATTCACAGATCATCGAATTCTGTTATAGAAGTTGTTCTATCACAGCAGTTCGCTTTTTGGTGTATTTTATTCAGTCTCAGAGCTATTCTATAGTGTGACAGTCTAGTCAGTGTGTTAAGCAAGACGATGTCACAAGTCTAAAAGTTTAATTTTACATCTTGTTAAAGCTTACTGCTAAAGCCTGCCCCCGTAGGCGGGTAGTGCCGTCCCTTCGGCCCCTAGCTGCAACCCCTTTCACGCCTTTTACAGTACCTCCTTTCATATTATCTTTCTTCCATCTTGCTGTCCGCCCTCTCCTAAGAATTATTTCGTAGTGCAGCTGCGAGGTTTTCCTCCTGTTACAACTTTCAGACCTACCTACTTTCAATTTCCATTCCAGCGCTGAATGACCTTATGGGTCCCAGTGCATGGCCTTTGGCCTAAACTCTATATTCCATTCCATTCCATTCCACTGCCAAAGCCTGCGTTAAGTAGGAAATATCCTTCAGATCTGTGTGTAATCGAAACTCAGTATTTTCGTTACATGGCCTTGTAAACTCAACTCAACTTCGCAAATTCGCAATTCTAGAGTTATGCCAAGAAATTGCTAGAAAACGTTCTTCTGTGACCTTGGTTCTTAGCACTACACTGTATTGTATAATCACGGGACAACAGCCAACTCCAGTGTCACAAACGCGGAATGACCTCACTGGCCCCAGTGCTGTGTCTTGAGACTAAACCTCGTATTCCATTCCACATACGTCGTCATGCCACGCCTGCTTATGCCATATAAATACACGTGTCACTTGCCAATTGTCCACATTCACCAATGATCGCGATTACAGAAGATTGTTAATTAGTCTTAATATGTGGTTTTGTCGTGTAATAAGCGTTTTTATGGCACTGAAACCTCATAATTAAACACTTAGATTACAGGGAAAGAAATTCTTGTTTGTTATAAACTTCATAATAAAACGTTGTTAGATTACAGGAAAAGAAATTCTTGTTGTATAATAGTTCCGCTATAATTGTTCATCGACCAGTAATGTTGTCTCTCTCTCTCTCTCTCTCTCTCTCTCTCTCTCTCTCTCTCTCTCTCTCTCTCTTTCAAGAGTTCAAAATTTTTCTTGGTTTGTTTTGATTAGCAAAGCATAACTAAACTGTCATAGGAAATCATAGGGGAAGATTGGAGGGGGCCGTAGGAATTATAAAGTGGTATTCTTCCATATTCCAATTTAACATAACCATGAAGCTATACAGGTTTTAAAGTTTTCTCACTGTGCAGGTAAGCAGCTGTCATAACATGAACAAATGTTCTCGCCACGTTAACCTTCCCCTATACCATGAGTTGTGTATGGTCTTCAGTAATATGTAGTCGAGGGGCAATTTCCACGTAAGGCTTCAGGCTTACTACATTTATTTTGGGTCACGCAGTTGTATCCCAGATCTTTTGATTTGTACGGCTGGTATCATAACCTTGAGCGTGTAGTGATGTTGTCCATTATTTAAGTGAGATGGCGATATTTGTATTTCCTTTATCTGGCGCATATTATTAAAATGTTTAATTATTGATTTAAATAATTTAAAATACTTTTAGTAGATGCTGAAGTGGGATAAAAGTCAATTGGCTGTTGGGAACCCACCAAAAGTAAATTGTTTATGGGATTTTAATTATCAAAATCCACCAGCAGGAAGTTATTCCATAAGTTCAAAAGAGGATTTACATTTTGGGGTCTGTTCACAAGCAGTATACAACAATTATACAGTAGTATTCAGACGGGATACTCCGTCGTTAGATTCAGGTTTTCTTACGTCGGTCTGGGCTCGTGCTCGTGGGCAGCCCTTAGGACGCCCAGTGGAATCTCGTGCTATGAGAATCCGCCTGACCTTCAAGAGGCCTTGGGCAGTGGTAGCCAAGGCCGACTTGGGGAATGTGAGGCATCGGGAGACTAAATGGTACCTAAGATTGTTTCGGTTGATACGATTCTTTAATGCTGAAGAATGGTCTCCGAGGTATCTTTTAAGCGTTTGGAGGATTGGGTGTTGGTTAGTGCGTAGATGTTAAAATTTATTGCGGAAGCTTGTTGAAAATGTAATGACAGTGGGTTTAAAGCATGACTTACAAACTATTTATATCTTGTGCAAGGCATCTCCTTGCGTAGAATCTCGTTCCTGGAATAGCGATCGATGGCATTGATCTTGAAGCATCAGTACGAAGGAATGTGCGAAATATTTTAGGAGATCTTAGTAACAAGTGCATGTAGGTTAACGTTAATGATATTCATCAAGGAAGAAATGTGCGCAGTATTTTAGGAATCTTAGCAAAAGTGTATGTAGGTTAACGTTAATGATATAAAAAATCAACGCATGATGTGAAAACATTGTGATTGCAAATTCCGCGTACAATGATAAGTTTAGAAAGTGCAAATCGACGGTAGAATTAATTTTTCGAGAAGCAGTAGCTGTCGGTTAAACTAAATTTAAAAAATGAAAGATATAATTTGCAAAGTCGCGAGTACCTCTCAAAGTAAAACCAAGCAAGTTAGGAATTTAAGCCATGTATTTGATTATCGTTTGTAGACTTCAGGCTTGTCGAATATGTTTAATATTCGGTTACCGTTGCGCTGGGGATTTCCCAACCCGTATATTAACCAGAAGCCTCTCCAAATTGGCTGTCTAGCCTTTAGCTCGTATAAATAAGGCTGCTAGATAACGAGGTAGGTTTAATAGATATATATTTTAGCTGGGAATGGTCTAGTATAAGCGGGTGCCAAACACTTTAACCGTAGGGATTTGTGTATTAATATTCAGATGAAAAATAAAAATCTGCCCAGTTTGAGAAGAGGTCTAAATATCGACTACAAGTTTATTCATGGCTTTTTGGGGGAAAAACCAACGAATAATTATACGTTTTTTAAAATGATCATTGCTAGAATTGAGAAAAAAGTAGTAAGAACCAATACACCGTACGTTCAGGCACTCCAAATAATGTGTAGCGAAAATTTTGTGGCATTCGGAGACATAAAAAAAGTATGACACAAGAACTTGCTGTTCGGGTAGACGATAACTGTTATGACAAATATAAGTTGCCTGCACGGTTGCCTGAGCTAGGATGATGCGTGTTTATTCTCTCTTAGGTTTAGATGCAAAAGGCTACGAATGCCATTTGTAGAGCACCGTTATGACGTCCATTGTAGTGACCTGAGATGATCTTGGAAGTTTGCCCAACCACCTGTTCTCAGATAAAAAAAAAAAAAAAAAAAAAATAATGGGGAGGGGGGTGTTATGGACCGGGTTTTGGGACCGGTAATTATCTGCGGTGTCTTCTGTCAACACATATTTTCAGTCTCACTTAAGTAATCTTCCTCTTACACAGAGTGCCACGCTAACGTTACTTAAGGCAGTCAAAAATCAGTTGCTGTGTTAATTGGAAGAATCGGTTCGCTTTCGGCTGCGTTGAATATCTGAACGTCAATTTTTTAGTTTTCTGTAGAAGAAAACTATTGAGACAGCTTTGTCTGTCCGTCCGCACTTTTCCTGTCCGCCCTCAGATCTTAAAAACTACTGAGGCTAGAGGGCTGAAAATTGGTATGCTGATCATCCACCCTCCACTCATCAAACGTACCAAATTGCAGCCTAAAGTTACCCATGATCGTGCGACTGGCAGTTTTTCATTTCCGTGGCTGAGCATTATACAGGATTATACGCTGTACAGAAAACTCGATTGCGCCGGAGAAACTTCGGCGCATTATTTTACTTGCTGTGTTTGTGCTTTCCAAGAATTTTTGATGTTACATTAGATCATTGCCCCAGTTCTCGCCACCTTTTCAGCGTTTGAAATTAAATCATCGTTGTGTATCCGTCTCCCAGCCGCTGAATAATCAAGAGGTATTACTCTGGTTGGTTCGAGAAGTTTTGTTTTTTATTGCCCCTCAAGTGTTCTCTTGGATGTGATTCGTTGTTTCCATTTGTCACGAGGAGCTGGTGCAAGAGGTGTGTTTTGATTTTTCCTAAGTGTCCTCTCCGTCTTATTCTCCCCTTCCCTTGAAGGCTTGGCAAATAGCTCGTGCTTGTTCGGGTGTTTCAATTTCCCCGTGTCAATTGAAGTGTCAGGGTGATTCTGGAACTAGTTTGCTGGTGGGAGGACATTATCGATGGGGCGTCTTTCAGCGTGGTTCTGGTTAGGATCTGACAGACCTCGTTGCAGTGGCGTCGTCTCCGTAGGGGGGAGTAGTGCCGTCAGTACACCTCATGCGGTGCACTGTAGGCATTACTTAAGGTTCTTCGCAGCGTGCCTTCGGCCCCTAGCTGCAACCCCTTTCGTTCCTTTTACTGTACCTCCGTTCGTATCCTCTTTCATCCATCTTACTTTCCACCCTCTCCTAACAATTGATTCATGGCGCAGCTGCGATGTTTTCCTTCTGTTACACCTTTCAAACCTTTGACTGTCAGTTTCCGTTTCAGCCCTGGATGACCTCATAGGTCCCAGTGCTTGGCCTTTGGCCTACATTCTATATTCAATTCAATTCAGTAACGTCGTAGTTAGTTAGGCAGATGTATTATTTCTACTTGAATTTTAATATTTTAGTATTGAATACTGTTGACGTACTGAAACCAATTATTCTTCGACCACCCAGAGATCTTCCTTTTTCCCCAGATACATTATACATTGAGAAATTTAATGAATGTAAGATAGCAGCTTAGTGAAATTGGTATCATAACCAGTAAGCTTTGATTTCGGTGTCTGTGTTTGTAATGTGCCATTGTTATATAATCAGATTTTGTAATAACTCATTATGATGTAAAATTTTGTCTGAAAGCATATTCACTCATAAATTTTCTAATCATTGTTTGGAGATATCTCGTCAGAAAAGCAGTGCATGACTAATTAACAAGACAATTAATGTATTCTCAAGTGCATTAGCCAGCTCGGCGGAAGTGGATATGACAACGTTTCAGCTGTTCCACAGGGGTTGGGTTCTTGCTTTATGTAAAGGAAGTGTTTTTGGAGGTATTCTTACAGTATTATACATTTTTTTTAATTAAAAAGACTTAGGTCTATCTGCCTTCCGACGGTCAAGAAAATCTCTCTCTCTCTCTCTCTCTCTCTCTCTCTCTCTCTCTCTCTCTCTCTCTCTCTCTCTCTCTCTCTCTCTGTAACAAATAACTGTATTTTTATAGTTGAAAAGACGTAGATGTATCTACCTTCCAGACGGTCAAGAATCTCTCTCTCTCTCTCTCTCTCTCTCTCTCTCTCTCTCTCTCTCTAATAACTATGTATTTTTGTAGTTGAAAAGTTGACCTTCCGAATATATGTATTTTTTGTAGTTGAAAAGACGTAGATCTATCTATCTTCCGACGGTCAAGAATCTCTCTCTCTCTCTCTCTCTCTCTCTCTCTCTCTCTCTCTCTCTCTCTCTCTCTCTAACTTCAATAAAACTTGGGCTAGTGTGCGACGTTGGAGACACCGAATAGAATCGTGGTTGGCAGATCAATAGCTTGGTGGGGTTTTCCCATCCAGTGCAGGCTAGCAGTAATTTTTGATAGTTACATAACTGAAGTTGGCACTAGGAAGTCTCGTTATGTTCATGTTTCTGTTAGAAAATTAATGTATTTCCTTTTCATTAAAAAATCAAAATTTGTACACGGTAGTTTTTAATATCTCAAAGTTGTTTAGTAATGAAGTTTTAAACCCTTTGCACTATTTACTTGACTCCCCATCGGTCACTTGCTCGTATAAATTACTTAAAATTTTTGAATGGTAAAGTAATAAGTATTAGTATCAGAAGAAATGGTGGTAGTGTATCTTTTGGGGAAAAGCATATACTTCATCTTCATCCTTTTGCTGTTAATACTAATAATCTGTGTATGACGATTTTTTCAGTCACTTGAAAGCAGTATCTTTTTCTTAGCAACGTTGTAACTGAATGAATTTTGTAATGATATTCATAAACCTTCTATTAGAAGAAATAGATGTACTCTATTATGTTGAAAAGTATCTGGTACTTAACCACTTTGATGTTATTACTAACAATCGGTGTATGATGGTTTTTCAGTCACTTTAAAATGTACGAATGTACGTTTTCTCAGCGGCGTCTGTAACTGAATCAGTTCTGTAATGATACTCATAACGTCTGGAGTGGGGTTTTTGGGGAGGGAGCTAAGGGTTGGACGTGCTTATCACAACAGCTTCCTTTCCACCAACAGCTGCCTGTCACCCTTCCGTCAAGATAGCAATGGGACGAGTTAGTGTTCGTTCCCCTAGTCAACTGTCTTGCCCAGGAGGAAGCTTCCTCGCGGCTCCTGATTTAGTTACAACTTTTTCCCTTTCGAGATGGGGTGGCGCGATGTACGATGTACGTTGAAGGGGGACTTTGAAATTGAATGAAAACTGATACAATCTCATCTCGATTTGATCAAGTTTCGTTTAACTAAAACGTAATTTTATATATATACATAATTTTCAAGGTCTGTCAAAACATTCGTCTAATAATTAAGTGGCTTTCATATTCTGCTTGCTTGTTTTTCTTGTCTCGTAATCATGGGAACAATTTCTAATTGTTTAGTACAGAATTTCATTTTATATATATATATATATATATATATATATATATATATATATATATATATATATATATATATATATATATATATATATATATATATATATACATATACATATACATATACATACCGTGTATACACACACACCAGTCAAAACATTCGTAAGATTAATTGGCTTTCATGTTATATTTGAATTTTTTCGTCTCACAATCCGTAACATTTAATTTCTCTTTGGCTAGGAGTTTTATCTTTATGCAAAATACCAGTTTCAGCCAAGGGGACGCGAGGAAGATAAGTGTTTCGTGTTAGTGTTTGTGCATGTGCTTGTGTGTGTGTGTGTGTAGGAGACCATGCCGTGAAAGCCTGGTAACTGTGTCTGGCGTCTGCTTTGCTTGGCTGCTTTCATGGGCCTCAGCTGAGAGCGGTTCTCTTCAGTTGCTTTTGCTTTTCTGGCTCTGCATATTAAACAGTTACGTTTGTTGAAGAGCTTCAGATGGAGATTAAAGATAGTCTTATGATTTATTAAGATTGTAATATACTCACGTGTACGCGCGTGCTTGCGCGCACTCAATTTGTGTATATATATAATTTAAATATGTACATGTTAGTGTGTATACATATGTATGTGTGTGTGTGAGAGAGAGAGAGAGAGAGAGAGGCAGACAGACGCTAAAAGGGCATTGTGGTTATTACAATTATACATGCAAACACATGTATATATATATATATACATATATACATAATCGCAAGTAGTTAGAAGTTTAATCTGTTGTTTAAACTCTCTAAGGCCCCCGGGTTTATGTTTCTCAACTGTAACATCATCGTTTTATGGAGTCATGTTGATCTTCCTCCTCCTCCTCTAATTGGATGTTCTTACTGTAGTGAATGGGCTCGAGCAAATGGAGTCTCGCGATTATTGATTTAGTTTTTGATGGCCTTGGGCTTTCCCGCTTGTCGTCTTCACTATCCATCCCTCCTGATGTGGCGATGATGAGCTCGTTTTGTAGCTGTTTCACTGCTGCAGTTTTTTTTTTTTTTTTTTTTTTTTTTTTTTTTTTCTCTCTCTCTCTCTACTGCTGATGATTTCTTTCTAACTGTTTCACTGCAGAGGATTTTTTTCTCTTCCTCGGTTGCTGCTGATGTTGATTTTTCGTTTCGTAACTGTTTCACTGCAGAGAGGATTTTTTTTTTTGGGGGTGTGCTGCTGATGTTGATTATTTCGTTTCGTAGCTGTTTCACTGCAGAGAATTTTTGTCACTGCAGAGGATTTTTTTTTTTTTTTTTTCGGAGCTACTGATGTTGATTATTTCGTTTCGTAACTATTTCATTGCAGAGGAGCTTTTTATATGTATACTGTATATATTTTTTGGGTCCAGCTGATGTTGATTATTTCGTTTCGTAACTGTTTCACTGCAGAGAATTTTTTTTCTCACTGCAGAGGAGTTTTTTCCATTGCTGCTGATGTTGATTATTTCGTTTCCGTAATTGTTTCACTGTAGATGATTTTTTTTTGTGCTACTGATGTTGATCATTTCGTTCTGGAACTTTCACTGCAGAGATTTTTTTGTGTTACTGATGTTGATTATTTCGTTTCGTAGCTGTTACACTGCAGCGGAGTTTTTTTTTGTGCTACTGATGGTGACTTCGTAATGTAACAGTTTCACTGCAGAGGAATTTTTTTCCTCGGTTCTGACGTTGATGATTTCGTTTTGTAGCAGTTTCACTGCAGAGATGATTTTTTTCCTATTGACGTTGTTTGCTTCATTGCGTGCAGAACATATGACAAGGTCAACTTAAATCGATCAGGGGCGGTTGTTATAAAGTACTCTACAATATTCAACATTTATGGATCGTATCGATTACCTCTTAACCCACTAACATTTGTCGTAAGTGGCTTCACATTGTTCTGTGTGTAGGTAGGTCTCTAGTTTTCTCTCTCCAGTGAAATGGGGTATAAATGAAAAATTGTAGCTTTAAAAGTTAATCATAACTGAAATACTTTTCAGTATCACAGTTGGTTCATATTGATGTTAAGTATATCTTCAGTAGTACACTAGGTTCGTACTGGCGTTAAATAGTTTTCGGTATCTCACTAGATTCGTACTGGTGTTAAATATTTTTTGCGTCATACTTGGTTCATACTGATGTTAGTTATTTTTTCAGTATTACACTAGATTCATAGTGAGGTTAAATGATTTTTCAGTATCACACTACATTAATAGTGATGTTTAGTATTTTTTCAGTATCACAGTTTGTTCGTAGCGATGTTAAATATTTTTTTCATTATCACACTTGGTTCATACTGATAATTTTTGTCATCACACTACGTTCATTCTGATGTTACTAGCCCTCTATTACAGAATCGGCAGCACAGAAAAACTAGTTCATAATTTTGAATATCGAACAGCACGTTTTCTAAATTCAACACCAGCCCTAATTCTTAGCAGCACGTTTAAGCATCAGATGCAGCCGGTTACGTACTGTTCGTAAGGCTTCCCATAACCACAGAGATGACAGTAGCAGTGCTGAGCATTATCGGAGTTTCTGGCTGGATGTCATCTGTCTTCCTGAAACTCTTATTCCCCCTAGATTTGTTTTACGTTATTTTTTTTTCCAGCTTTGTCGGTTATTACTTGGTGTTTTAAGATGATCGTTAGGAGGCATCTTGCTTATATATCTTTTATTTTCCATGCGTGGTTATTAAGAGGAGTTCCTGTATCGGCTTCTGTGCCCTTGCTTCTACAATTAGTGTGCGCTCTGCTTGTTGTGCCGAGTGTCAGCATGCATATTCAGTTGGGGTGCCACGTTATCACACTGCATACGACAAGGGTGTTGCGTTCAATCGGTTATAAAACGGCGGAATAGTCTCTCTATTAGTAGTAGTAGTAGTAGTCGCTGATTGTGTATTGGTAATTAGTTCTACTTTTAGTAAAAGTGTATGGCGAATGAGCCTTGGTAGATGCGCAGTACGGGTTTGCTCTCTCCACCTTCTGGTATATTGCTATAATTTTTTTTACGTGTCGACCACCTTTTATATCAACGACATTTTGTGACGTTGTGGTCACGTTGATAATGCCACAAATTATACTTCTTGATTGTCATGCTTTTGAATGAACATTGTCCTTTATGAATGTTTTTCTTTTAGCATTATAGTACGGCTTATACTAATATATTCAATATCTTTTAGGTATTTTTCACTCTAATTAATAAGATTGCTTCGTTTTTTAGTGATGTCTCATTCTGTCAAAGGAGACGCTGTCCAGGGGCACACCAGGAGGGCCAATTCTTGGTGTAGCGGTCACTGAATAAGTTTTAATAGCTTTTTGAAACAATCTTGGGGTAGATTTTTCAGAGGCTGAAGTATCTTACACCTTTTACTGGAGGTTGTATTTCATTGGTTCCAGACCCCCTCCCCCATAATTTATTTAAAATTGTGTATTTTTGTCAGTATAATACCAGTATAGGATGTTTTCCATTGTTTCCATGACCCCTCCCAATAAATTATTTATTAATGTTTTGTATTTTATAAGTATAACACAAGCCTAGACCCCTCCATGACCCCTCCCAATAGTTTATTTGTTAATATTTTGTATTTAATTATAAGTATAATACAAGTCTTAAGATGTTTTCCATTGTTACCATGACCCTTCCCAATAATTTGAGTTTTGTGTTTTTACAAGTATACTACAAGTCTAAGGTTTTTTCCATTGTTTCCATGACCCCTCCCAATAATTTGTTTTGTGTTACAAGTATACTACAAGTCTAAGGTTTTTCCCATTGTTTCCATGACCCCTCCCAATAATTTATTTATTAATGTATTGTATTTTACAAGTATAATACAAGTCTAAGGTTTTTTTTCCATTGTTTCCATGACCCCTCCCAATAATTTGTTTTGTGTTACAAGTATACTACAAGTCTAAGGTTTTTCCCATTGTTTCCATGATCCCTCCCAATAATTTATTTATTAATGTATTGTATTTTACAAGTATAATACAAGTCTAAGGTTTTTTCCATTGTTTCCATGACCCCTCCCAATAATTTGTTTTGTGTTTTACAAGTATAATACAAGTCTAAGGTTTTTCCCATTGTTTCCATGACCCCTCCCAATAATTTATTTATTAATTTTGTATTTTACAAGTATAATACAAGTCTAAGGTTTTTTTCCATTGTTTCCATGACCCCTCCCAATAATTTATTTGTTTTGTTTTATAAGTATAATAATAAAACAAGTTTAGGATGTATACCTCTGTGCGAGTGAAGAGTGCACACAAGAAGCCGGGTGCGCTTTCCCGTGCAGAAAGTATTCCCCGAAGCAGAACAGTACAAGCTGCCATTCTTGACGCAAGCTGTCTGATTCATATCCTCTCGATCTACCATCATTCGCAACATTTACTCGCAGATACCTGTGTGAGTCAACAACCTCCTCCTCCTCCTCTTTTTTTTCCTCCGTCCTGTCTGTAGAATTCAAGCATGCCACCTTGCCTGCTATTTCTTACCGTAACGTTAGCTTGTCAGTATTGGCAATTTCATATAACTTCGGTACCAATACTGTAGTTGATATCCATCGACCTCTGCAACAGGATTTCCTCGCTGTTACCGTGGGATATCTTGTAAAATTATCAGCCATCTGGAATACCCTGTTCATTCACTTCTCTTATCGCGTACAATACCCATTTCTGTGCATTCTTTACTTTCTGTAATTGATTGAGTTGTGGAGTAATAAACAGCTACTGGGATGTCACACACCCCATCCTGCTCCCACCTGTATCCATACCACCCACTGTTCAATCTGGCATCGTTGAGTGGGCATAACTCCAAACTGATCCCAATGAACTGCCTCTTCAATACACTAGACATCCCTCACTACTTATCCCTTCTATTGTACGTTTTTTCTAGGTCTGTGTATTTCCTGCAAGCATTTGTTCTCGTTACCTAACACAGTCGCGCAGCTGTTTCGTAACATAGGCACATATGATCCATTTAATCCAAGCGCGCGCACACTCTTCCTCCAGACCCACGTTGCTGTCGTATCAAAGCACCTGACACAAATCACTTCGTCGGTCGAAGTATTTGCATGTGCGTTTTCAGTCACAGGGTTCTTAGTGGTAGTCGACGTATTTTCGTTCTGTTTTTGGTTACCTTTTTAACCTTACCTTTCAAACATTATCGGACGCCCAGTCAGTATTCATTATCATCACCATTAATCTCATTTGTCATTTTGTCAAGTCCTTGGGTCCTTCTGTTTTTTTTTTTTTTTTTTTTTTTTTTTACGCTACTGTCGACTATAAATACGATTCTCAGATACACATCAGTCCCTTTTAACTTGTGGCATTTTGCTTACCAGTCTTCGTTTCGTCGAATATCCTGCAAAATACGATCGTGAGCAACACAATACGACATTTATCTTCTAAGATTAGTTATTTCAGAACAAAGCTTCACATTGTCATCCATTCATATGTTGGTTTTTATATTTTTTACCCCCACATTTTACATTTTGTATTTTACTTTTTTATACCTTTCAATTTTAGTGAATGTTCATTTATAGAATTTTTAAAATAGTTTTATCTTGAATCATCACCGAGGAACCAGCGTATGAGGCTGTTGGAATGGAGAACTGAATTCAAAGTTTTTGAAAAGTAAGGAGGGGGGGGGGCGAAAATCAAATTTGAAAAACTGGGGTCAGGAATTGATTTGTGTGTACATGTAAAGGAACGTCCAAAAAACGGATGGCCTTTGAGATAATCTTACAAAAATGGTTCATCTGATGCCAGTACGTCTCCCAGGAGACTTAAGAAGTGGGGCCTGAACACATCAAAGGATGTCTTTGACACATGTCGGGAGTTATCTCTGTTAATTGCTGAGCTGCGCACCAGAGCCAAACTTTGATGCTGTGACGCAAGCATGTAATTAAAAACCGATATCAAAGACCTAAGTCTTAGGGTGCCCTTCTCACACAAAACCTGGTCTTTTTAATGCTCGTCATTGATTGCTAAACCCCGGAATACCTTAATCTTTGTTCCCATCGGCTTTTAAAGATTAAGCGTGGCATGTTAATGCCCACGGCGCTGATGCCGTCACGAACAGTAACACTGCATCCTTCTGCCAGATGTTACCACGAGAAGGCCTGGTTTCATTTTGCCTTGGTTCGGCGGTGCAATAAATGCTCTCTCTGTTATTGCTAGTGACATTTAAATTTTACGTTTGTACCATTGATTTTTTTATAATTGAAGAGAGTAGTTACGTGTTGAGCCTATCATGTTTATGAATTTTGGGTGCATTCAGATGCAGCGGTGGTAAAATTCGTATGGAAGTGTCTTGATATGTATCTTCACATTTTAAAGGAATTTTTTTTATTTCAAAGAAAAGTCTTTGATTATTTAATTTATGAATAAAAAATGGTAAACTCCAGGAGAGGGAAGCCACATACTTTTTGTTTTAGGTTTCATCTAGAAAATATGAATTTTTAATAAATATGTATGTGGGTTTCTTGAAATGCTTCATTAGTGTATTCACACTAAAAAGTGTATCAATGGATTCTTGTTTTAGTGACCAGGTGGCCATTGTGTCTATTGTAAAAAATGCAATAAATGGGTTGTTGTAGTGACCAGGTGGCCATTATTTTTATATAAAAAACTGCATGAATGGGTTGTTGTGACCAGGTGGCCATTATTTTTATATAAAATAACGCATGAATTGGTTGTTGTAGTGACCAGGTGGCCATTATTTTTATATACAAAATGCATGAATGGGTTGTTGTTGTGACCAGGTGGCCATTAAGTCTTTTAAAAATGCATAGATGGGTGGTTGTAGTGACCAGGTTGCCATTATTTCTATTTTAACCGTACAATTTATTTTATATATAATTTCCAAGTTTTGCATCCGAGACGAGTTATTTCCGTTTGTGTCATTTTCAAGCCCGTCGAATTCTTCAAAGAGCAAAACTGTAACATTTGAATATATTCTGAAAATATACATACGTAAATCATTCCGTTTTCTCTTCTGGAACGTCGTTGAATAAATTTCCAATATCCAACCGTGCTTTCTAAAGGCCGTAAGATGTGGATTACTGTTGTATATACATACATATATACACATATGTATACATATATATATATATGCATTATATATACAGTATATATATATATATATATATATATATATATATATATATATATATATATATATATATATATATATATATATATATATATATATATCCACGTGCATTTATGACGAAATTTTTCGTGGTTATGGGGCATTGGGTAGCAAGGTTTGTTCGTTTTTGATTATACCTTTTTGACAGGAAGGTTTTATCTGATCATGCGGTTGCGTGTAGGATTTTGTTGTTCATTGTATATATACAGTATCTCTCATGCAATGTATATATACAGTATCTCATGCAATGGTTTTAATTATGCTCGATAACAAAAGACTTCACTCTTCTCGAATTTTCTTATGTCTCATTGAAAGTGGATTGACTTTTTCTTGTCTTTTGTTAATGGTTTGCATCCTCAGTTTTCACCATTTTTTAATTAAAAGTGCGTATAGTATGTTACATTGAATTAAGAACTTGTATCATAAATATTTTTCCTATTTTCGTAAATTATTCAAAATTTGTACAATTGTAAAAAGCCTTCACATGAATTCACTTCTATTGGAAGCTGATATGCACGAATTCACACTTATTATTCTTGAAACGAGTTCTCAGTTTGGCAGAGTGCAAGTTTTCTAATGTCGGGTATTGGCAGTAACAATTTTATGAGTTCATGACACCAAATATTCCAGGTAAAAAAAATTATATAATATATATATATAGTGTGTATATGTATATGTATATATAGAAATAATCAACACAATCACGTGTGGAACAGAAATAAATTTTGTCGAACCCAGGTCTTTCAGTTGAAAGACCTGGGTTCTGATCTGATGTGAGTCACAAATATATATATGTATGTATATATATATATATATATATATATATATATATATATATATATATATATATATATATATATATATATATATATATATATATATATATATATATATATATATATATATATATATATATATATATATATGTGTGTGTGTGTGTGTGTGTGTGTGTGTGTGTGTGTGTACATATACATACACGCTTATATATAAGAGGGATGGCTGGCTGTTTTTGGGAGAAGCACCAAGACGTCCCACTGAGTCATGTCCTTGTGAAACAACTACGAACATGAATCGAGCAAAGCTGGTGTAATAAAAAGCCTTAAAAATAGACCGAAAATTGTCATGGTCGTGTTCTATTGGCCTTGGTATGGAAACGGGAAACGGTTGGTTTTTGTTTTTTTATTGTGTATTTTCCACATGTTCACTCGAGCATAAACAATGATGTTCACAATAAAAAGTGGCTCATTGTTAGTCGGTATGTAGCTTACTCGAGTTGGTGGGGTGGGTTCATTTGCAAGTTTTTTTTTTTTTTTTTTCCTCGTCTGATGTCGGCTCGCTTTCGTGTGATAGCTCATGAATGTGTTTAGCTGTGTTGTAATAGGAAATGTTCTTGAATGGAATTTTTTTTTTTTTTATTGACTTTTACAAATTTTTTTTGTAGAAATTTTCCACGTCATAGGTAGGATTTTATAGTTTTTGAAGTACATGCTGCAAATCAAGATGGTTTAAGGTTTAAAGTTGTAAAAGAATTTATTGTCATTGTGATAGGTCATGAATGTGTTTAGCTGCGTTGTAATAGGAAGTGTTCTTGAATCAAAAATTTTTTTTTTTTCTATTGACTTTTACTATCCTTTTTCTTCGTTTTTACATATTTTTCACTTCATTGGCAGGTTTTATCGTTCATTTATGTAAATGTTCAAATTCAAGATGGGTTTTTGTTAAACCTCTACAACAGTTTATAGTAACTTTTTTTTTCCTCGAGCCAATGGAAAATTTTATGTATTTATTATGCAGGTAAAGCGTGACTACGGAGCTCCATTGTTCGTTGGCAAAAGCGAAGATTTATACTATGTCGTAATGTGACCCTTGGGGGCTGATTGTTTTTTTTTCGTATTATGCTATTGCTGGCTGTGTGGAAGGAGTTGAAGATGTTTTATACACCGCGCGCGCGGGACACACACACACATATATATACGTATGTATATATTTTGTGAGAGAGAGAGAGAGAGAGAGAGAGAGAGAGAGAGAGAGAGAGAGAGAGAGAGGTTAAACTTAGACATCAGGTTTAAGGATTACATTCATTATTTAGTTCAAAACATGTGACATGCTAACAAATATATATATATATATATATATATATATATATATATATATATATATATATATATATATATATATATGAATGTCTTTACTGTAATACCACGGTGTACTATGAATATAGGAAGGCCCATAAAACACTATTTGAACGTTGCAACCATATATTTCGAGCACTTCCTTCTGTGCCCCTGTTCACTGGTAAAATATGGACATGAAATGTTACAGGAGTATATATACAAAGCACTGCATACCATCGAAGACTCAATGCCACACCTACATATGCCTTGTATGTATACTCCTGCAACATGTCATCTGTCCATATTTTACCAGTGAACAGGGGTACAGAAGGAAGTGCTCGAAATATATGGTTGCAACGTTCAAATAGTGTTTTATGGGCTATATAATCTTATTTATTAGCACGTCACATGATCTGAACTAAATAATGAATGCAATCCTTAAAATTGATATCTAAGACTTATTCTCTCTCGCTCTTATATATGAGATAGTCAAGGCCGGCTACGAGTGTAACCCTCTGCAGCGTGTCATTTAAGCTTTGAACTTTGGTTACTCTCTTACTAGAAGCTATATTTAGCCATGATTCCACGAGTGATAATTTCGTTTGTGTCCTCACTGGCGTTTGCTTCATTGGAATTGTATTAGTGTCTTGTCGCGTTTAGCTATTTATTTAGGAGTAGGCTTTCTCTGTAAGTGGGTAGTGCCGTCGGTGCATCTCACATGGTGAACTGTAGGCATTACTTAAGGCTATTTGCAGCGTCCCTTCGTCCCCTAGCTGCAGCGTCTTTCGTTCTTTTATACTGTACCTCTGTTCATGTTCACTTTCTTCTGACTGACTGTCCACCCTCTCCTAACAAGTATTTCATAGTGCAACTGTGAGGTTTTCTTCCAGTTACACCTTTCAAACCTCCTTGCTGTCAGTTTCACTTTCAACGCTGAATGATCTTATAGGTCCCAGCGCTTGGCCTGTGGCATAAATTCTATATTCCAGTCCAGGAGAAGAGAGAGAGAGAGAGAGAGAGAACTTTTAAATGCAATATACCAGATAAAAATCTTTACCGCTCGTGTATCTTGAGTGTAGATGGGGTACACACGAAGGCGTCCCCCCCCTTGATAGCGAGACATGATGTAGTGCGTGCCTCGGACACATTCCGGACGGATTTTCTTTTTAGTCTCACACTTCCTGTTTCTCTCTGTCTCTGTACTCTTTATTTCGTTGTTGATTAACAACTGCACTGCAAGGGATTCTCGTGTTTGATATTTACACACACACAAAACTATATATGTACAGTATATATACAGTGTGTGTGTGTGTATATGTATATATATATATATATATATATATATATATATATATATATATATATATATATATATATATATATATATCACGTTGTTATTCCCTTGATGGGAGTTGAACCCACACAAATTTATATATATGTATATATACATATGCACACACATATATATAATATATATATATATATATATATATATATATATATATATATATATATATATATATATATATATATATATATACACATCATACATACATACACACACACAAACTTTTCACTAGACAGTACGTCTTCATTCCTTCCATGCATGCATGATAGATTTGCTTTTCAAACAGTTAATTAACAAAATGTGTAGTTGTATATTGAAAACGAATGTTTGTAAATTAAACTATTCTTGGTTTTATATATATATATATATATATATATATATATATATATATATATATATATATATGTGTGTGTGTGTGTGTGTGTGTGTGTGTGTGTGTGTTGTGTTGTGTGTGTGTGTGTATATACTGCTGACTTCTAGGGGTGTTTTTCCTGTCGATTGTTGATCGAATCAACGTAGTTGCTTCTTGATATGTTTTTGGATGGTTACCACAATTAGTTGCCAGACACTTCTTAAAACCACCTTGTTCTCTGGTGGACGGGACCGTCTTTGGCCCTTGTGTCCTCTGGGATAAACTTATGAGCCACCTCTCGAGGGGTGGGGACCGGATTGCTAGGATGTGTGGGCGGGCGTTCTCTTGCAGGAATAGGTATTTGCGTGTGAAAAAATATTATTTTTTGTCTGGCGTTCATGACCAGTATTTTGTGACTTAAGTCTTTATTCTTTTTAGTCGTCTTTTTCTTTATTGTGGCATAGAGGAAAAAGAAAACTTTTATACCATCATCCCGGAAACGGGAATATTAGAAAGAATGGTCTTATATTTTGTTATTCTGGCCAGAAATGAGGAAAGTAAAAAAAAAAAATGAAACCGATTTTTTTTTTCCATTTAGTTTGCGACCAAAGACGTTGACTAGTTCATGTAATTTGTTATGTATGGAATTCATCCCATTATTATAACACGATCACTACAACTTCCTGGTCTGTGTCAGGTGGATTATTTTAAAGGTTAGGTAATGATACAGATTTTGAGAGTAAACTGAAATGCTACGTTTGTAGTGCATTACGGGAAACTTGTAACAACATTCTTTTTAACTGCTATCCTTTATGGTTACTGATATTGTACTGTACAGAAGTTCAGTTGTTATTGTTGCTGTTGGGCAGATTGTTTTGCGACGGAAACCCTGTTGTTTGCCTTTCCAGATGACAGACGAACTCTGTAACTTGTAAGAATTGTGTAATTCAGCATGTAGATAACCTATCATTTGTGACAGACCTGTTATATCAGGAGCGGTTATGCAATGCCCAGTTTTATCAGTACAGTCAGTGGATCAGGACGATAAATTTTTTTTTTTTTCCAGAGAAATTTTATTATTGAAGAAATTAAATTATAATTTGGTAGAGGGCAACAGTGTCACAGAACTCAGAGTAGAAAATGTGGAAAACTTCCAAGGAATGGAGGGGTGAAACAGAACTGATTTGTAAAGAACTTCGTTTTAGACGAAGACTTTGCCCCGAGTTTTGAGTGAAGTCTATTCCAAAACAATTTGGTTCGGATTGCAAAAAAACTTCTTTGCAGATTATTATTATTATATTATTATTATTATTATTATTATTATTATTATTATTATTATTATTATGAGCTTGATGGCGCCAGCTACGCTGCGCTGGAACCCGGTGCTGCCCGTCATGTCTCCCCTACCCTCGCGATCCCCAATTTACCCCGCCCCCCACCCGGGGCGGACAAACAAAAAAGATCCACTCGGATTTTATTATTATTATTATTATTATTATTATTATTATTATGTTTAAATGCATTTTCTTCTTTGCAGGTGAGTTTTCGTGGATTTTGTTGATGACCATTACGAGAGTCATTGTGAGTATTCCCAGACCAGTGACCTTTGAATTTTCCTAGTTTAAATGGTTATTGAGACCATCGCCGCCCTTGCAGCCAGGTAATATTTTGTGATGGCCCAAGATTTGTGATATAGATCATGTAAGTGACGAGCTGAAAGTTACGCCATCAGGATGTGCAGCAGTAGTGGGTTAGATGAACTGTTAAGCCAGAAGTCAGGTGGGCCCTAGACCAAAAAAGGTAGAGAACCTCGTCGTTGATGGTTGGAAAGTTCAGTTTTATTGCGTTCTCAAGGTTTTTTCTGGAAACTTGAGCTGCAGGGTCCAAAGCCATTAAGTTTGATAAGCAAATCTCCATTGGGCGTTTAGGTTATTATTATTATTATTATTATTATTATTATTATTATTATTATTATTATTCAGAGGATAAACCTGATTCGTGTGAACCAAGCCTGTAGGGGCGCTGACCTGTAATTCAAGCTTCCAGAGAGAGTGGTGTTCAATTGTAAGAAATTACAGAAGATAATAGGAAATACAGAAAGGTGAGAAATACACAAGTACAAGGTAAATTGTTTTAGAGCAGTAGTACATTGCATCTTCCCTTGAACTTTTGAGGTTCAAATAAGTGAATTCATAACTGTTGGGTTTTGTTCATGAACATACATCCACTTAGTTGGCTGAGAAGATTGAAGTTACTTCCTTAATGTAGTTCATTTTCTCTGGGAAATTCGCAATTCATAAAAAGTATTTTCAAGAGTGGAAGAAGACTACCACAAATTGAATAGCACAATTATTAACTCCTTGTATAGACTTCAAGACTTGACTGTATTATGGGAAAACTTCCGGGGCATCATCAATATACCAGTCCAGTGTAAATTTATGTAAGGTGATGTAACGAGTCCTTTATTAATCCCAAACATGAGCGCAAAATGTTGTTGTGTCCCAATGCTTAGTTGTCATCTGCGAGAAGGTGCTCTTTAATATATATTATATCTTTGTAATTTGCATGGTTTCCTTTTTACTTCCATCGGGAGTATATAATGAATTCCTGGCTCTCTCTCTCTCTCTCTCTCTCTCTCTCTCATGTCTTTATGAACTTGAAATGTTTATGGTGACGTCGATGGTTCAGTGGCCATTAGTTTAAATCGCACTGTTATAAACCAACCATAAGGTCGGTTCATTTATGAAGAGCTTTTTGGGCAGATACAAAAGCCTCAGCAGCAAGCCGGTCACTCTTTACCAGGGGATGAAATCAGCCTTCCAAGAAATTATCTCTCTCTCTCTCTCTCTCTCTCTCTCTCTCTCTCTCTCTCTCTCTCTCTCTCTCTCTCTCTGCATTGAAAAATGTCGTCTGGTAGCCAGCGTTTATATTGCATCTTGATGTGCGCTTTCACAACACGTTTGGCATCTTGGCCATTTCTCCCTTATTTGGGCGGCCCTTTGGGACAGTCCAGACAAGGGTATCCAAGGAAGGTGAAGGTGAGCTTGGATACTGCGAGTGAAATCGTGGATTGCTCTGTCCGGTTGATATATATTGTTGAGTCTTCTTGGTCATCAGATAAGGAGAATTTCCGTCGATCAGCTGGACATTTTGAGAGAACTCGGGCACCTTTTTGGGTTTTTCAGTTTCTCTCTCTCTCTCTCTCTCTCTCTCTCTCTCTCTCTCTCTCTCTCTCTCTCTCTCTCTCTCTCTCGGCATAGAAAATATTGTAGGTGTTAATTTTATGGCCCTTGGGAATATTTTAATAATAGCGTGTTGGCCCAAAGGGAAAATGAAGTTATCTAACAGATATAATTTTTGAAAGTATGTAAACGCATTTTTTTGGTCTCAAGTCATTTACATAATGCTATACAGTTGTTATGTTTACCAAATAAAAATCAACATTTGAGAACCGAATTATTCCAGAGCAGTAATTTTAGGAGGCTTCCCATTCATTGGGGCAAAATTCGCTCGATCTCCTGGCGCCGTCTGCTATTATCCCTTTTAAGAGCTAATCTGAATCCACCCACTGACTTTTCAGTAATCTAACAACTTGAAATTGTTAACACGGACCGCTTGCACATAAATGCCTAAATAGATTCTGAGAAAGTTGCAGAGTGACCCTCATTTTCAAGATAAACGAAAGAAATTGGAGGTGTCTGTCCAAGGGCTTGGTGTTTTTTCTTGGTCTGGGCCCGTGTGATTTACGTGGTAGCTGTTTCCAAACTCTGATCGTTTTAGCAGAGATTTAATTGCTCTGCCGTTTGGAGCGGTCGTTCAGTGGGAGTAATTAAAATGTACCACGGTTTAACTTTCTGTAAAGTTAGAAAACTATATCTAAATGTACTGAATCATAATTTGAATCTAACAGCCAATCCAATTTTAAATAAGTTATTTTTGTTTTGACGCTTGATGCAGATAAATAAGTTATTTAAGTACATCCAGATAAATAAGTTATTTAAGCAGATAATCCATATGTACAGATAAATAAAGTTATTTTTGCTTTGACGCTCGTACATCCATATGTACATAAATTTATTTAAGCTTTGACGCTGTCCATATGTACAGATAAATAAAGTTTTTTTGCTTTGATATCATATGTATAGATGTACAGATAAATAAAGATTTTTTTGACATCCATATGGGATAAATAAGTTGATCATCCATTGATGTTAATGTAAGATAAATAAGTTATTTAAGCTTTGACGCTCGTACATCCATATGTACAGATAAATAAAGTTATTTTTGCTTTGACGCTCGCACAATATGTAGATATAAAATTTAAGTTTGACGCTCGTATATGTTGTTTTATTTAAGAATTTGAATCCATATGTGTGATAAATAAAGTTATTTTTGCTTTGACGCTCGTACATCCATATGTACAGATAAATAAGTTATTTAAGCTTTGACGCTCGTACATCCATATGTACAGATAAATGATTTTTGTTTACGCTCCATCCATATGTAGATGACTTTTCTAAATAAAGTTTTTTTGCTTTGACGGTCCATTTATAAACAAGTTATTTAAGTCAAATCGTAAATAAGTTATTTAAGCTTTGACGCTCGTACATCCGTATGTACAGATAAATATGTTTTCTTTTGATTCATTGATTATCATTTGATGTTAAAAATCTGTCGATCAATAAGATAAAAGGTTAAATGTTGTTTTGAATTTGAAGATCAGTTTGTTATATAAATTTTGTTTACTCCAGGTGTCGATGACTTTTCTGTTTTAAGGTCCATTTATCAGTGTCAAATCGTTCAGGTTCTTTATAATAATTGTAAGTATTTTTCCATTAATCATAAAACAGAAATAATGGAGGATTTCTTTGCGCGCTATATTAATTTGCAGAACTCTTGACCACAGGTACTTCGAATGGCGAACACAGGTTCATATTCACTGTAATTTCAGATTGCCACTTGAGACACCTTTTTTTCGGTTTCAAGAAAGTGTACTCAGTCCATCAAAACTTTGTGCTAATGAGACTCTCTCTCTCTCTCTCTCTCTCTCTCTCTCTCTCTCTCTCTCTCTCTCTCCTGTATTAATCCATTCAAGTCCGTGCATCTTAAATTTTTTCGTTCTTTTAGATCAGAGATTCCCAACGTGGGACGTACGCCCCATGGGGGCGGTTTGGTATTTGGTTTGTAAGGGGGCCAATTCGAGAATGTTTAAACCAAGTTAATGGCCTTTTAGGTTTCCTCCAGGGAAATAAGAGTTCACTTTTTGAATAATAAGAATTGTATATCAGCACGAGGTTTCATCAGGATGTAAAAAAAAAAAAAAAAAAAAAAAAGTGGATTTTAAGCACGTGTAAATGCAAAAAACTTTCAAGAGTTGCGAAGAACGCGGAAGGTGTTGTAAGAACTTGGAAAAATAAAATTTTTCGCTTGAATGTTACATGACTTCATAATATTATGACGTCAATAGCCAAAAGTTTGGCCATTCATTTTTTCTTTACAGCGTTATTGAAGTGTTCGTTGCACCATTTATACAGGAAACATGGTTGCTACGCAGCTTCGCAGATTTATAACTTTGCAGATATGCGATTCTTTACATATGCCTCAGCGTGGCCTTATTCGTTGATTCGGAAACTGTTGAACGAATTCAATAATACGGTCCAAATTTTTAATTTGATTAATAAGCGTGACGCAATGCGTTTTAAACGTAGGTTATCGCAAGTCTAAAAACGATTCATTTATCACAAGATATTTCATTTCATCCATATCCATGGAATGGGGATGAGAAACGTGCTTATGTATTTCTTAGTTGGAAAGGAATATTAATATACAGAGGGTGATAACTAGCGTTGTATTTTACTTTCCAGTCAGTGCTGTTGTAAAGATCATACGTTCACAGCAGTTTTTCGTTGGATTTCTGCTCAGTTTTCGAGCAAACGACACATTCCGCTGAACACAGGCGACATAATTCAAAACGAACAATGTTGTTGAAGTTCTGTCAAACTTTCTTCATTTCTGTAAAACAATGAAGGGAAAACTTGAATCATCATAACTTGCAAACATTCATCATCAAGAGCTTAAAACATTGTTCATATCTGTCAAACAGTTTGTAATAATACCCATTAATAATACTGTTTACCTTTAAGTGCCAGTTTCTTCGTAGAACGATGTAGACGTCGTGTAGTCGATCCAGTGAATAGTATTGTAATCTTTTATTGTTTTAATCTTTGAATAAGCGGAAAAAGAAATCCGAGTGAAACTGGTTACCTTACGAAACAGAACTAGTAAATGAAAATACGTGAACTGTGGTTAAATGAAAAATGTTTCCCACAACTAGATACAATTTACTAGCTATAAGGGACTTAAGAAAAGCACACAACAAATGCTTCATTAAACAAATCGTAAATTCACTGTACAAATAGTAACCTAATGCAGTGAATCTCTGGCCTGAACCTAATCAGGAAGATGGCCATCGATCTTGTGATAGTTCCAGGCCTGTATTTCTCGTTATCAGTAATAAAG
This sequence comes from Macrobrachium rosenbergii, assembly GCF_040412425.1. NCBI lineage: Eukaryota > Metazoa > Arthropoda > Malacostraca > Decapoda > Palaemonidae > Macrobrachium > Macrobrachium rosenbergii. The sequence goes on from NC_089777.1 coordinate 30,030,736, forward strand.
GTACTGTAAGCTTCCATCTTAACCAGTTAAGCTTCCGTAGGGGGGTAGTGCCGTCAGTGCACCCCTCGCGGTGCACTGTAGGCATTACTTAAGGTTCTTTGCAGCGTGCTTTCGGCCCCTAGCTGAACCCCTTTCATTCTATTTGCTGTACCGCCATTCATATTATCTTTCTTCCATTTTGCTATCCACCCTCACCTAACAATTATTTCATAGTGCAACTGCTTTGAGGTTTTCCTCCTGTTACACCTTTCAGACCTATACCTACTGTTTTCCTTTCCAGCGTTGAATGACCTCATATGTCTCAGTGGTTGACCTTTGGCTTAAACTCTATATTCAGTTCAATTCAGTTTAACAAGTTAAGCATATAGCCTGATCCCTGAGCATATACTTGTTCTTTCTTCATTTAATGTCGAGGCCAGTGTTAAAAAGTTTGTGAACACTTCTTTTGTGATCCAAGCCCTGACGGCTTTGTGATGTTGTTACTCATAATATTGCAACCGTAGCAGGGACCATTCTGTGACAAACGTTTCGATTAACACTTGGTTCATGTAGAGTAGCAGCTGGTTATGTACCGGTTTTTGACTAGACATTTTGATATTTGAATGTTTCTTCGTGTCTAAAATTGTCGTTTAATGGACATCCTTCAGGTACACCCAAAATTGAACAAGTAACGTTCATTCGTTGCTCTCTGCGCAAAGGTTTTTGATCAATATGCTCATAGTGATCGACTTGCAACCGACTTCATGATTTGTAATTAATGTGCGTAATTGCCTCTCAGGTTTAAATACAAACATACAAAATGTAAAACGCATTCGTCGAACCATGTCATAGCTATCGTTTTGTTATTAGGTGGTTTTGTTTAAAGTCCTCGCCCTAAACAATATATAAAGTTTTATGGGATACTTGATATTGGAAGGTGTGTTAACAAAGAAAAGAAAATACAATGGAAAGGATTAAATAAAAGCAGTGAAGTCTTCAGGCCTAAAGTAAGTAAATCTCGAAATTTCAACTCCTTATTTGAATTTGGTGTTTTGGCAGGTCATAATGCTACAGCAATATGTTTAGTGAGGTGTGTGCGCGTGTATGCAAGCATTCATACATATTGAACTGTAATTGAAATGGTTGTATCCATTCACTTCCGCATTTAACACCTCTGTTTTTCCCTCATTTTGTTCTTTTGTAAGTAATGAAAATAGTCTTAGCCTTATTTAAAAAAAAAAGATGGTCACTGCATTGAAGTAACTGATGCAGTAAAATGGGAATCGAAAGCTGCTTTATTAGATAGCGTGAAGGAGTATTATATTTCTCTTCCTCCTCGTGGAAGAAATTGAAGCTTGTATCAGTGAATAATCGTGATGTTTTAGAGGGTTATATCCCCGAACGTTCTGACCTTGTATGTTTGATTTAAAGAAATAATACTGAACAAATAATACGCGTGACTGACTGCCATCAAAAATTATGAAGTTGCCGGGTCCATTTTCTTGTACACACATGTTATGTGTGCGTGTATAAAATATAACTTTGACTCGCATCGGGATCGAAGCCAGGTCTGTCAAATGAAAGACAACAGCCCTACCAACTAACTCACACAAGTCATTTGAGGAACCTGGGTTCGATCCCAATGTGAATCAGAAGTTTGTTTATGTGGAACACGTGCTCATGTCTTGATTAGTTCCATATATAATATATATATATGTGTGTGTGTGTACATTATATATATATATATATATATATATATATATATATATATATATATATATATATATATATATATATATATATATATATATATATATATATATATATATATATATATTGTTGAGAGCATGATCACTGAAAGGGAGTGTTAACGGACCTGCCCTCTCAGGTGCCGAAAAACCAGCTCCTTGGCAGCGGGAGTTTATTTTTAAGGTAATCTTCATCACTTGGGCGTGGACATATTGTATCTATTCCCTGTCTCGTTCTTCACGCGAACCTGCTTTTATATATGAAAGAGAGAGAGAGAGGGTGGGGGGTAATACGTTGATCTTAACCTAGAGAATTTAGTTCATAGTCTTTATTGTGAAGGGGGGAGAGAGAAAGAGAGAAAGTTATACGTTGATCTTAAGCTAGAATTATAGTTCTTTATTGTCAAGGAGAGAGAGCGAGTTATACGTTTAACATAACCTAGATTATTATTTTAGTTCATAGTCTTTATTGTAAAGGAGAGAGACAGCGGGAGGTAATACGTTGATCTTATCCCAGAGAAATTTAGTTCATTGTTTTTATAGATTTTTTTTTTCCCAAGTTAAATGGCTTTTGGTATTCTGGTAATTTCCCGGAAACATTTCTAAGGTATTTGTCATCTGTCAATCTTCGCGAACTAAGTAGGGCGCTTGGTAAATTTTTGGCAGATTTTCCTGGCAATTTGGTACTTGTGACATTTAGGGGTGCTGTTGCACATTTAAATTCAGTGAGTGATATGTCCCCTTCGAGGGAATTGAAGCAGCACATGGCATATGGCCATATCTTTGCTTGACGTGGAAACACATGATTGCCCTCAGTTTTGGCTCCTCAGTCGACAGAAGGGAGTAATTTGAGCACATCGGAATATCCGGTGCTTTAGTAGGCGTTACTTCAGGGTCTTTGGAGCGTCCCATTGGACGGGTCGATATCGTACTCGACTAGCACTCTGCTGGGCCCGCGTTCGACTCTCCGGCCAGCCAATGAAGAATCAGAGGAATTTATTTCTGGTGATTGAAATTAATTTCTCGGTATAATGTGGTTCGGATTCCACAATAAGCTGTAGGTCCCGTTGCTAGGTAACCAATTGGTTCTTAGCCACGTAAAACAAGTCTAATTCTTTGGGCCAACCCTAGGAGAGCTGTTAATCAGCTCAGTGGTCTGGTTAAACTAAGGTATACTTAACTTTCTTTTTTGGAGCGTCCCTTCGGCCCCTAGCTGCAACCCCCTTCTTTCCTTTTACTATACTCCATTCATATTCTCTTTCATCCACCTGACTCTCCACCCTCTTATAAAAATTGTTTCCTAGTGCAACTGTGTGGTTTTCCTCCTGTTACACCTCTGTAACCTTTTGCTCTCAATTTTCCTTTCAGCGCTGAATGACCTGATAAGTCCCAGCGCTTGGCCTTCGGGCTAAATTGTTTGTGTGTTCTGTTCTCAGTCGGCAGAAGGGGGTAATTCGAGCATATCGGAATATCCGGTGCTTTATATGGCATGCGTCTTAAGATTCTAATACTGTATTTTTTTTATTTTTTTTAATTTTTTTTATTTATTTTTTTTTTTCATGACCAGAGATGAGCTCAGGTTGTTAGAATGACTTATCGATGCCACATGGTTCCGCATACCTGCACAAATCGCGCTCCTGCCTCACCTCGGTTGAAACACCCAGCGTAGCCGCCGCATTCCATTTCTTTTTCCGGTCCGCTAATGTATCCACATTGGCCGACCAGCCTGGCACAACCCCCGAAGACGTAAACAAATGAAATAAGATAAACGAAAACCAGGAGATCGGAGAGGAGTAGGGAGGCTTAGCTTAAAGACCCCGCTCGATATTGAATGGCCACTGATTCACGCTAGTGTATTGGCTGGCGTATGAGCTTGTTTACCAATGGTTTGGCTATAAACCCACGAGGAATGTTAGTTGTATAGAGCTCGAGGGGTCTAGAATTTTCACAAGGGCACTCTCTCTAAGCTAGAGAGTATCTGTTGTATCCTCTCTAGATTTTAGACGTTTGATAGGCCAAATGAGAAAAGGCTTAACCCCCATCCTGTACCCAAAAAGACGAGTTTTGAATGTAATTGTGTTGCCGTTTTGACAGCGAAAGAAATAAAAAACCGGATGAAGGAATCCTCGCACCATCCAAACGAACTGCTCGAGTCATACTTAATAAGCATTTAGCAGTCTTAATTCCCAGTGATATAAAGAGACCCTTGCGTTTACTTGTTGCAATTGCTGCTAATTGACCGAGAAAGTTACCTTGTGATTTTTTCTTATTTTAAAAATGAATTTGAGAACGAAATGTCCGACAGACAAGTCGTGCTCATCAGATGTGCATCGCCGTGTGACCGTTACGGATTAAAGTGTGATGGTCTTGAAGTAATTGACATGGCACGATTGCTCCAGTGACGTCACACTTCTCTTCTAAAGATAAGAGTTAAGGCCGCAGGAGCATCAAACACGCATGAGCTGAGAGACTCGGGCGATGTTTATCTCTCGGGTAGCCAGGTGCAAGGAGGGGAGTGACTCAGGAATTTTGTTCCTTTAATGGAAAGTCATGCAGAGCCCCGTGGTTTCCCCAGCACCGGCTCATGACTTGACGCCAGTAGATTTACGTCAAAGCGAAGATATTTGGAGACTTCGTCATGGATCAGATTAATTGTTATATTAGTGGATTTTAGTGCAGTTTGCTCATGTTATATGCGATCACACACAAACATGACTCACGTTCCAAGTTCTCCTTAAACGTTGCAAGTTTGTATTGTCATTAAAACGGATGTGCTGTGTTCGTTAGTTACAGTCTTAGATTTTGTTTGGTTGGGATGTGTAAGAGACTACGTCGTTCTTGCACAGAAGTCTTTTCTAATACACTTTTATGCGGCAAAGAATTTGACCTTGAACGTGTTACAAGATGAGTTGAAATTAACCAGTTAAGGACTTCGAGATGTGTGCCGGTTGCAACGTGGGTTTCGCGCGGCTGCAGAGGCATTAGAAACATTATTATTATTATTATTATTATTGTTATTATTATTATTATTATTATTATTATTAATGGAGAAACAAATCCACAGCTATTTAGGGGTACCCATAAATAACTTTGGATTTTTTTCCATTTTAAGACATGCTGCTGATTTTTAATTTATTATTATTATTATTATTATTACTGGAGAAACAAATCCACAGCCATTGAGGGGTACCCATAAATAACTGTGGATTTGTTTTTCCATTTCAAGACATGCTACTGATTTGTAATTTATTATTATTATTATTATTATTATTATTATTATTATTATCATTCAGAACGAATATAGCTGTTACTCTTGAGACTCTTGAGAGCAGTGCTGAATTCATTCGGCAGTACCTGTCCTTAGTTCTGAAGACGACCGCACCTTGCTACTTCATGCTAGGTTTGGTGGGGTATCATTAACATGGCTGTTTCTTTTTATGATCCTCTCATTTTTTTCTCCTCCTCATAACTTGAGGTATTTTATTACTTCGTGGTTTTATCCAAACATTCTGTTTTTATTGGTTTTGCGTTTTACAAAGACATTGTTACAGACCAGTCGAGTACACACACACACACACACAGAAACTACAAATGTCGCTTAATATCAAATCCACGCTGTCTCGGGAATATCCCCGATGGGGAATCATCACCGAAGGGGAATTTATAAGTGATAAATGGACGGGCACTGCCGAGTCTCGATCCCGCGACACAGATACGCATCCAGGAACTCCAGTCGACGTTACCTCTCTTGATAGCTCAGTGGTAATGTCGACTGGAGTTGCTGGATGTGTATCTGTGTCGCATCACTTATGAATTCCCCTTCGGTGATAATTCCCCATCGGGGATATTCCCGAGGAAGCGTGGATTTGATATTAAGCGACATTTGTAGCTTCATGATTATACATATATATATGTATATGAATGCCTTTTACTGTAATACCACAGTATAATATGAAGATAAAAAGGTCCATAAAACACTATTTGAACGATGCAACCACATATTTCGAGCACTTCCTTATGTGCCCCTGTTCACTGGCACAGAAGGAAGTGCTCGAGATATATGGTTGCAACGTTCAAATAGTGTTTTATGGGCCTTTTTATTTTATATGTATATATAGTGTGTGTGTGTGTATGTGTATTTATATATACACAGTATGTATATGTATGTGTATATATATATATATATATATATATATATATATATATATATATATATATATATATATATATATATATATATATATATATATATATATATATATATATAGTGTGTGTGTGTGTGTATAAATTGCCCATCCATTTGGTGTTAGGTCCATTGGGCTCCTTCTGAAAAACTCCTGGTTGATTGGTTTTTCCACTGCTTGGCTGACTGGCTGTTCGTCTCTCCCTCCATCAGTGCTTGTCACCAAAACATTTTCTTTGCAACTGATCTGCTAATGGGATTTCTACCAAGCTTGCTACGAAGGCTTTTATGCATAGATGTGCATGGAGGGAGGTCTGTTCTTCAGTGTCTATGTTACACTTGTATTGCCGTCGCAGTTTAACTACGTAGTTGAGTGGGTTTCATTAAATTATTGTATAAACTTAGATGACCATCTTGCATAGATAGGTATGTGTAGCGGGAGTTTGTCATCTGTATCTCTCTCTAAATCTGTCATATCTTGGCATTGCAATTCTACCTTGGTTAAAGCAGTTGCATTCAGACTTGATAAAAGGGTAGCCTGTCATGCATAGATGTGGGTGAAGGGAGATAGTCGGCCTGTCATCAGTGTGTTTTATCATGCTTACCTTGTCGACAACACAACTTCACAAAAAGAAGGGATTTCAGTTAGGTGCGATACAAATATAGTCCCCCACACATAGTGTGCATGAAGGAATGTGTGTCAGTTAGCATGTCTACTGTAAACAGTTGAAGGAATTTCAGTCAAGCTTGGGTACAAAGATATTCCATCATGCGTAGATGTGCATGAAGGGAGATATGTTTGTCCGTCAGTCGTGCTCTCATTTTCATCACAGCGTATCCTACACAATTGAGAGATATCTGGCACACTTAGTACATAGACGTACTGCTGTTCTGTTCCTGTTCTTCAGTGTGGCTGTCATACTTTACCATGTCATTAGAGCTCTTCAAAGTCGATGAGAAATTTTGTCAGCCTTGATATTACGATTGCCTGTTATGCATATGTGTGCTTGAAAGGGCCTAGTCAGTCTCTCTTTCCATCTGTGCGCTGGCTTATCACTGAACTCGAATAAGGAAATTTTAGTCAAATTTGTGGAAATAAATATGCATGAAGGGAGATTGTCCTTTAGCTGTTCTGTCACCACTTAATCATGCCATTCCAACTCCTCTTCAATGTGTGAAGGATTTCAGAAAAACTGGGTACAAAGCTAGACGTCATGCATAAATGTGCATGGAAATAGATTGTTTGGTTATCACTATCAGCTGGCCGGAATCAAGACAAATTTCACTGAGGGGTTGGCCGTTGTGTATAGACATTTATGAAAGAATAGTCTGACTGTTCATGTAAAGTTAATTTTATCTTAGTTTAACCAGACCACTGAGCTGATTAACAGCTCTCCTAGGGCTGGCCCGAAGGATTAGACTTATTTTACGTGGCTAAGAACCAATTGGTTACCTAGCAACGGGACGTACAGCTTATTGTGGAATCCGAACCAAATTATAGCGAGAAATGAATTTCCATCACCAGAAATAGATTCCTCTAATTCTTCATTGGCCGGCCGAAGACTCGAACTCGGGCCTAGCAGAGTGCTAGCTGAGAACTCTACCGAGTCGTCCAACGAGTTCGTGTAACTTTCACCTACCTTGTCATTACAACTTCGCTGAAATGATTGAACATGGTGCAACGATAATGCTCATAGAGAGGGATTATTCATCTATTAGTGTCCACAGTCCCCGGCCGGCTGATGAAGAGTTAGAGGAATTTATTTCTGGTGATAGAAATTCATTTCTCGCTATAATGTGGTTCGGATTCTACAATAAGCTGTAGGTCCCGTTGCTAGGTAACCAATTGGTTCTTAGCCACGTAACACAAGTCTAATCCTTCGGGCCAGCCCCAGGAGACCTGTTAATCAGCTCAGTGGTCTGGTAAAACTAAGGTATACTTTACTTTTTAACACTTGCTGTGTCATCGCATCTCCCAAACAGCTAGAGGGGTTGAAGTCAGACTTAGAACTAAGGCAGACTATGCTTCTGTGGTGTGCTTGAAGAAAGCTCTTCCATGTGCATGTCCGTCAAAAGTGCCTGTTATATTTACTTAAGCCCTGTCCACACTAGTGGGCACTGGCCTACGGGCAAACACTGTTCCCATAACCCGTTCCACTATGCTGACCGACCGAGTATGGACCCAGAACGATGCGGGTGTCTGGTAACACTGCTTCAGAAGCGAGAGAAAATATAAACAGCTGGAAGTGCCCGACGGGCATCCCCGCTAGTGTGGACAGGCCTTTAGTCACAGCAGCTACCGCAGTTTATGGTATTTCTGTCAAACTTGACTCAAAATCGGTTCATCTTACACAGATGTTCATGTGGGATAATCAGTCTTTGTCTGTCTAGTCAGTGAACACGTCTGGCACTCAGCACAATTGATGGGAGTTTGAGTCAATTTGAGTACATATAGCTGTCATCAGAGAAGGAATGGAAATGGTGTTAGGATAGCCCACAGAATTGTTAATGAAATATTCCTCGGCGAAAAGAAAAATAGGAGAGTACCTGTCAAAGAAGGACTGAAGGGTCAGTAATAACATATGAAGAAAGAAGAAAGCCAACGTTGGGCAGAACATTTCTTGAGTTCATGAATGAGAGGGACAGTTTAATAGCTCTATCAGAAAATGACGAAGACATGGATGTCCTTGTGAATAAATATTAACAGTGTTGAGATGGAAAACATCAGGTTATGATAGAATCATTGCAGAGATGTTTCCAACTGACATTAAAATGAAGAATGAGGAAAGAAAATGTGATGAGTGGGAATAGGAAGCAACGGCTAAGTGTATCAAATAAAAGAGACATGGTTGAATGTGATAACTGGGGCATTCGCCCCCATTGCCTGTGATGAAAATATTGTGCATGCTTCCGTTCAGTAGGCAGGAAAAAAAGAAAGTGATAAAAGGCTTCGAGATAAGCAAGGTGGTTTTAGAAAAACAGGAGTTGCACTGATTGTGTAGCAATTATGGAATTAAAAAATCATCTTCCGATGATTTTTGTTGATGACGAGAACTTATTTGACAGTGTCCACAAGCCAACATTATGGTAGTCTTCTGATAAATATGTAAAGTTAATTGGAATTATTTCACGGATGAAGTTGTAGCAGTTGCTTGTGATGGAGTCCTGTAAAGTGAATTCTCAGTAAATAGGGGTTGCTACAAGGGAATCTTTCACTGTTGTTTTTGGTCCTCATTTGTTGTAGAATGAAAAGTGGTCGGAGGTTTAGATTGGAACAATTGTAGAAACTAGGCAGACTTGGAATATGTAGCTAATTCTTGCATTACTATCCTAATGCTATTCTTGTATTTTAATACATTTTTATCTATCAGTTTATTTTTCTTTTGATAACCATATTTTGTGAGATCTCATTCTGTTTCTCATTTTCATCTTTGAATAATAATAATAGTAAACAAAACACCACGAGATTCAAGCTTGCTTAGTAGAATGTGTCTTAACCTAATGATTGTTACATGTTTATAGTCTTATCACCTTCATATTTCCATTTGAAGCAATGCACTTATCCAATTTCAATTCTGGAACTCTTGTGAGTTATGGCTTTTAATGACTCCGTCGTTTTCTTCTGAACCTCTTCAACGTCTGGGTTTCTTGTTTCTTCATTCGGGGAACAAAAAGAAGTCACAGAATAGGGGGTGGGTAAGTGTGGTCATGTTCTTGGTCAGAAACTGTCTCACATCTTCTGAATAATAATCTGCTCAAAAAACCGTTTTGCCGTTGAAGAGGTTCAGAAGAAAACGAGAAAGCCATAACTTGCAAGAGTTCCAGAATTGCTTTCAACTTGCTTAGTAGAATGTTTCATATATCTAAAGAGATTGGACTAAAGTAAATGTCAGAAAAACAGAAGAATGAGAAAAAGAGTATGCACAAAAGGGTGAAGTAGCCACTTGGGCAGAGAAAGGAACAGTAAGTTTAAATCTTTCAAATATATTGGAAATGGTACTCTGGGCGATGGAGATGACTTGACCAAGTCCTCACAACCCTCGGGAGATTAGTGCTAGATAGTGTCAGCTGGGCTCCTGTGGGCACCAATACCCGGGGAAGACCCAGACTCTTGAATTGGGTGAGGAATGTGAGAAGCCAGGCTTGAGATGGAGATTTGTGGAAGATAAGGCACTGAAAGGATGAGTGGTGGAATTTCACAGCAACTTGCGTTACGCGGTGATGGAGACGATGATGATAATGCTAATGCCTCTGTTGACCTAAGCTGAGAGTTAGGTACTCCTTGAGCTGCTGCAGCTTTGAGGGGAGGTAGAGAGGTAGAAAAAAATTAAGAATAGTAACATCACTGTTAACATGTGTATTACCATATAATTGAAAATGCTCTCTCTCTCTCTCTCTCTCTCTCTCTCTCTCTCTCTCTCTCTCTCTCTCTCTCTCTCAATGCTGATACCTCTGTTGACCTAGTTGTGAATTAGGTACTCAGTGAGCTGCAGCTTTGAGGAGAGGTAGAAAAAAATTAAGAATAGTAAAATCACTATTAACATGTATACTACCATATAGGTTAATTGAAAATGGACTCTCTCTCTCTCTCTCTCTCTCTCTCTCTCTCTCTCTCTCTCTCTCTCTGAGTTTATTTTAACTACACCAACACAGTACAGGAAATTATTTGACCAATTCATTAATAGTTTTTCCATTTTGTCGTCCTCATTTGGTGACCCTAACCTTCAGAACCTTGCCCTCTGTAAACGGAAGCTGATATTTATTTCTGTTTTCTGGAGATTGATTCACCGGTAAAATATTTCAGATCGCTTTTGGCCAATACGCCAATAAAGATTTTAAATTTGTCCTCCAAATTTGATGGTCCGGTTCCTCACAACCCAAACTTCAGTCCCCAAAGATATTTGTGCTTTTTTTACGGCGTTTAACGTTTCCGTCGCTGGGACAATTTCAGGATTCTTTTTTGGGTAAACCCTGTTGAAGCGATTGAAGTCGATCGTCACCATCTGGTAGAAAATCTGTCATTATGTGCATAATTATTCTCATCGTCTCTTGATTGCGCGGAACAAAGCTAGTCGTGCATATTAATATTAACATGTTAATACTGTAATGTGTTTTGGCATTCTGAATACTAATCTTCCAATATTCGTATTCTTATAGTTTGAAATTATACTTTGACTATCCCTATGTATTTCATAAGGTGGCTAGGTTTCATCCCGTCCTGTAGCCTATTTTGGTAACTTACTGAAGAAGTGTTCAGACCATGTTTAATTTGGGGGCTGCGAAGAACTATTATGTGAAATAATAGTTCATGAATATTTTATAGGTTTATATTGCTTTTGTATTGATTAGATGTTTGAAGCTTTATTTATTTATTTATTTATTTGCTTTTGTTTGGGGAGGGGGCGGGTTCCTTTGTCGAGTGTCATGTGCAGATTTAAGCTATTTTTTGTTTTATCTGTTGGTTTTTTTAGTTGGTTGCATGATCTATCAATAGTTTGATTTTGCGCAGAATTTTTTATTTCTCTTTGTAATGTGAATTTTGTTGTTGCATCTATAAAATGGAAAAGCAAATACGATTTGAAATTGAAACGTTCATAGATGTCATCACGAGTTGTATTCCATGATGTATGACAGAAATATATCCATCATTTGGATAGAGCAATTTTCAGGATCAGTTTTTCATTTAGCCTTAGCACGTTTTTGAGAATATCTCGTAAATAATCATTGAGGATATATAAATACTAAATCTCGAATTTTGCGGCTGTGACTTTAGTCTGCTGCTTTTTTTTGCAGCTTGCATCTCTGGCTTAGTATAAATGACATCTAGTTCCAGATTCTTTGTTAAAGGTTATATATGTAGACTATGACATTTTGATAGACATCCTTTTTGAAATTATTGCTGCTTATTGCAATTTTTATCTCTTCTAACTTTTGAGAATATCTTGTGATTAGGCAAAAGACTTTTGCAAACTTCATGTTGCCAGTAAAGGCTAATGTAAACTCAAAGTTGATTGTAAGTTCCCTATCGACGCAGTCGTTTACCATAGTTTTTACTCAACTCCTGCAGTTCAAGGTACATTAGCCAAGCTTGGCACATGGGTAGGTAATCTTGCAAAGATGTGCTTTGAAGGGAGATCACTTGTGTGTTCTGTTTGTCCGTCGTTGTTACACTTACCCGTTTTTCGTCTTTTTATTACTGCCCAAAAAGTTAAAATTATGGTTCCAAATTTCGTCGTGTTTCTTCGTGACCAAGCTTGCCCTAGATTTGGTGAAAATCACAAATCAAATGAATGTGCTAGCACCATCTTCAAGTGTAAAAATTATGTAAAGAAAGGCCATTGTGATACTAAACACAAAACATATGATGGCAGTAAGTGCACAGTATATAAAGAATGTGTCTCGAAGGTGAAAAGTAATACGGATCATGGCTTTGACTAATAATCTTCTATGCAATTTAATACAAGAAGAAAGCAAATTTAAAATAGGACTAAAGACTCCTATTCTGCAGGAGCTACAATACTGACGAGAAAACACTGAAAGACAATTATAAAATATAAGCAGCACCTCGTTTTGAAAACGTACAAGGACCCGCCAGAGAGGGAATTATCCCTGTGGAGGGCTGTACATAAAACAAAAAAGTGTAATGTCACTATGTATATATATATATATATATATATATATATATATATATATATATATATATATATATATATATATATTGTCGCCATAACTTTTTAACAGTAATCGATAACAAATGGCATATGTGATATGCTTACTTTTACTAACGAAAACCTTTGACTTGGCACGAAAGTTATTGGCTGTGACATTGACCCTGACCTTCATGCAAAAAATAGCTACATGGTGCTTGGGGGTGTGGGGCGGCCGTTCGTGTTTTACTGTCATCTTTTTAGGAGTAAATGTAGGAGTTATGTGCTTCTGCAAGAACTGCAATGTCGTCTTCAACATCCCATCTTGATCCCATCATTCGGGATGTTCCTGGGGTAGTTTTGTCATGGGCCGTTAGGGGACAAGTGTTGCCTTAGCCAAGGACCGTGGCTTGTGCAATAATCTCAGATATTTTGTTATTTGTGCGTTTACGGAGGGCATTGGCCCAACTATGCTAGTCGTGGTTGCCAAAAAGAATAATGGATTTCTGACTGAGCATAAAAGATTAATTTTAAACGTTAGAATGGTAAAAGAAGCTTTGTTTCAAGAGTTATAGTAGCCTACATATGAATATTTATTCTTATTAAATGGTAGTTGCGTGGATTACACGATTGACGGTGAACTAAAATTCAAGGTTCACTTAAACTGCTTGTGCTGTTCTTTCATGGGGGCACAGTTTGATATATAAAACGTGGTATTTGACATTCGCAATTTCGTCGTTATTGTTTACACACAAATAGAGATCGACACAAAACCGCAACAGTGAGGTAACCTAGTATTAACAAATAAAATACCAAGACAAAGAAATAAAAAATAGCATTGAAGGTTTATTGTAATGCATAGCTGTTATGACCAAACATGTGTTGGGAATCATCTCAAAGCTTTCAAGCAACAGAATTGTGATTTTCGTCAGTCAGTATTCGAATAAAAGGACAAGCTGCGCTTATTTATACAAGCCAGGCTTATTTATACTTGCAAGGTTACATTTCCAGGAGGCATTCCTCGCAAGTTTTCGTGATAAACGAAGGAAGATTGTTGTTTTCCGGTGATTCACGGGCAAATGGTTGGTGCAGATCCCATTTTAGAGGAAATGCCGTGTATTGCACCTCTTGAATTTCCTTTACTGCCTCACATTTTATCGTGTAATGTTTTTGTTCGTGACAATCGTGAAATATGATTGAAAGCTGTTGACACTTAAGTAGGTTAATGCGGTTCATATTTTGTTAGTTCATCAGCAGTAGGGTTATGGATTTCAGAATCGGCCATACTATTTTCAGTAACTTTCAGTTTATCACGCTTTTAAATATAGGAGTCTGGGAGAATTTTTCTTCGATAATTGCAAGTAAGGAAACCTACTTTTTCTTTCACCTTCGGTATTCCTCCTTCAGATAGCGAAGAAAAGAGAATATACTGGTTTCTGACTGCAGCTAGAAACCAGTTAGCGTTAATGATGAATCATATAAGTTGAGGAGAACAACGTCTGAGCAACTTTTGAAAGTATTTTCAGTTAACATAACCTGCTGCGTGTTACTTTAAAAGGTAACGGAGTCTGGACACTCAGCAGAGCAACCATTGCCACATGATCTTGCCGTCGCTGTTGGACGACAGCCACTCATTGCATCATGCGGAATAATTCCTTATGCCAAGCTTGTTAGGTAGGGGAGGGGGTTGCTGTCAGTTTTACCTTCATTGCGAAGAAAGAATTGTGTGTTTATGTTATGCACATGCCTTTTGATTATTTGCTCAGTGTCAGACCTAATCATCCTGAGGGGTAATTGCAATGGTTTTGCTCTGGAGAAAAATAGTTACTGTGTTAATTTTTATGTAAAGTTTGGGCATGCTTTTTGTAAAGATCCGAAATATGTTTTGAGACTATATAAACACTTAAGTATTTAAAGAAACGGATATAAACAAGCTGTGAGTTTTAGTCATGCACGCTTTGGGAATCGAGAGGATTATCGTCGAGTACTGTTTGTTTTCGTAAGGGGAACCTTTCTTGCGCCTTGGCACAGCCTTTTATAAGTGCTGGTTGCGAATTCTGGCACATCACGTCCGAATTCATTTCTTTTTTATTCAACTTGAACGAAGACATTCATGATACATTTTGATAATTGACCTGTTTTGAATTATTCAGGGGTGCGGAGACCAAACATGAGGTGGCAATAGGCTTCACTGCAGATGCGTACAGGGAGCATAAAACCGATCAGAAAATTAATTTTCTTCTTACGTTAGTGAAGTCTTCTATAATGACACCACGCAGTCTCTAACCAGAGCAAAATGAACACCTTGCACCGGAAGAACTAGTGAGTTTTTGCTAGGATGCATTTTAGTACATTTTCTTGCTTCCTGTCACTTAAAACGTCCGTCATTCCACACCTTTATGAATACACATATTAAACTAAATTGAATCGGACGCGCATTATAGAAACCTTAGTTATTTTTACGTCTTCAACAAAGATTAACACTAGATAACTTAGTTGTTTCAACTACGTCACTCTTTGGCACACTCCACTTGCTGCAAGGATTACAGACACAGGTGTCTTTGTGGTATATATTTACCCGAGTGCCCTCATCTCCTCTTGCTTTGCTATGAGCTGGTGATATTCGGTTTTCTCGTTCACCTTTTTGATATTTCCTAGTTGGATTTCATTTGAAATGGAAGGGCCTTTAAATTTATATCTGTTTTCGTTAAAGTTTCTCGGCCATGCTTCCACACACAGACTTGTGGTTAAGTGTATTTAGTAATGTCGGTAGAAGAGTTTCTATTGTTTTAGTTATAATTATTAGGCTATGTCTTCACATGGATTGGTAATTTATTTTAGCTTGTATAGCCAGTACAAGATTTTTTGTTTTTATTATAATTGGCGATTTATTTCAATTTTGTATTGTGATTAGAGTTCCTTGGCCGCATTAACAGGATAATGCACATCAACAGCTTTCCTTTCTTTGTGTGCTCCCGTAGAGGTGTAGTGCCCTCAGTTGCACCTCTGTGGTGCCCTATAGGCATTACTTGAGGTTCTTTGCAGCGTGCCTTCGGCCCCTAGCTCCAAACCCTTTCAATCCTTTTACTGTACCTCCGTTCACATTCTCTTTCTTCCCTCTTACTTTCCATCCTCTCATAACAATTGTTTCATAGTGTAACTGCAGAGTTTTCCTCTTGTTACACCTTTAAAACCTCCATTTCCCTTTCAGCGCTGAATGACCTCATAGACCCCAGCAACGCTTGGCCTTTGCCATAAATTCTGTGTTCTATTCTTTTCCTTCTTTGTGTGCGTCTTTGGGTAAAAAGGCGAACTCCAATTCGTATTAATTTACCGCAAGACACCCGAGAGTTTTTGAGGTGTAGCTTAAGAGGTGAGTCATTGAGTATGATTGGCATTTCCTTTGTCGATGTCATAAAGGGCAGGACTTTGTTGTCTCTCCTCTTGCCTTATCTCGACATCTGCTGGAGGTCTTTGGCATCTTGGAGAGGAATTTCTCACGCTGGCCATCATGTGATCCTCAAAATATATATACTCCAGGTGTCAACTCGAAACAGCCTACAGGACGAATTGTATTTTAAGTCTCCCCCCCCTTTAAGTAGTGTAATATATTTTAAGTCTCCTCCCCTTTTATTTAAGTAGTGTAATATATTTTAAGTCTCCCTCCCCCCTATTGTTTAATTAGTGTAATATATTTTGAGTCTCCCTCCCCTTTTATTTAAAAAGTAATCTAATTTAAGTCTCGTTCCCCTTTTATTTAAAGTGTAATATATTTTAAGCCTCGCCCCCCTTTTATTTAAAAGTGTAATATATTTTGAGTCTCCCCCTCCCCCCTTTTATTTAAAAAGTGTAGTATATTTTAAGCCTCGCTATAACGAATTCCATATGTTCGTTTGGTCCATTTATTGCAAATAATTCCCTAAGAACGTTCTGTTGTAACTATTCCAACGAATCATTTATGAACGTTTTATTGTTAAGTAAAATTCCATATAAATATAAACTTTTTTCACCCAACTACTCGAACGATTTTTTTTTTTTTTTTTTTTTACTCCGCCTAATTCAAATGTCATTTAAAAATTGACGTTTTATCCATAAATCTGTATGTCATGCATTTAGCCGTGCTTATTCCAATATAGTTTTTTCACTGTCCGTCTCTTTATCTGTCTGCCCGCTAGTGTCTGTCACATTTTTCATATCACAACTCTTTTAACGAGGTTGAAGGGATTCCAGTCAAATTTAACAGGCTACAAAACTAGAACATCACATTATTTGTGCAAGAAGGAAGATCGGCCTTCATTATATGTGATCCTTTTGAAGAGATTTCTGTCAAACTTGGTACGTGAATGAATAAATTTCTTAGATCATCGTTTGATCATTCAGTACCTTGTAAAGTGGTCGCAGAACTTGCCGGGGAGGAAACTGTGAGCGTTGCATCAGTCTGAATGTTCATATAAGGGAGTTGGTCGGCGCCCGGTCTGGTCATGAATTGCTTAAGTTATGCTCATGATGCTTGTTCTTTCTGTCGCGCATAGATATTCTCTAGTAATTTCTCCATGCCGAGTCTCTCTCTCTCTCTCTCTCTCTCTCTCTCTCTCTCTCTCTCTCTCTCTCTCTCTCTCTCTCTCTCTCACTACGTATATATATAATTATATAATGTATATAAATATGCGGTATAAATTTTGTGTATATATATATATATATATATATATATATATATATATATATATATATACACACACACACACACATGTATGCACACGTGTCATTAGTTAAAACTTATTTACTGTATAGATGCAGAGCATAATGGTGTTTAATGTATAAGGAAATGTGTATGGGAGGTTGAATAGCTGTAAGTCGTGGTAATGATTTTATTGATAATTTACCAGGCTGATTAACAACTAAACGAGGAAATTAAAAGGAAAATAATTTACTGCCTGGTCAGAATATGGAGGCTTATAAAAGGGTAAATTTATTCCTATTTTTATTGAAGGCTTAGATTGAAAAGATGTGGCTCTTTACCTTGGAGGAAACAGTGGACCTTATTTGTTTTAAAGTGTTAAGGTAAGTTTTGCTCGGGGCGATTATCGCTCAACGATGATCGTCAAACGATTTTTAGAGCACTAATTTGCATGTTTTATAATTCGGCTGTTTTGCTTGGAACGACTGACGGTAGAGCCGTTCAAAGCAAAACAACCCAGTTAAAAAACAAGCAACTTAGCGCTCTGAAAATCGTTTTGACGATCGTTATTCAGAACGACTAAGGTCTGCTGCTTCCTGCAAGGTAAAGACGCCACCACTTTTCAATCTAAGCCTACAATAAAATAAGGGATAAGAAATTAACGTTTTATCGTCGTCTTCTTTGTCTCCAGCCTTTACCCATCTTTATATGGGGTCGCTGTTCCGTGTAAGCCTTCTCCATCTTCTTTTATGTTGCGTATCCTGTTCTCTTATATAACCCTTTTTTCCCGCATGTCATTTGCTACGTTGTCTTTCTAACTGAATCTTGGCCTTTTATACGCCTCTATATTCTAACTAGGCAGTTAATTATTTTCCCTTTTAATTTCCTCAATTAGTTGTTAATCGCATCGAGCAAAACATACCTTCAGAAATCGAATCTCTTAATTATGATAAATACGTATTCTCTTCTACGGCTAACTATTACCTCGTAAACTACTGAAAAATAAATGACAGTAGATGAATGCGCCCTGCGGCAGCGCGGGCCGTTGAAATCGAACCGTCGTCGCCGTTAGGAATATCGATAAGGTCAATATTGCCATATAACAAAACCCTTTCAACACGCTTTTTGTTTGCACGAGTAGGTGGGTAGCAACTGTCGTCAAGGAATGTGGTTTGTGAAGGTTAGTTTTATTGGACTGGGGATTATAGATGCTTTATATGCTGTCATAAACATAGCGTGGAAGGAATATAAGAGGAGTTTATAATGGTTGTGCTGTATTCTGTTGTAAAGAGTTTTGATTTTCGTGATTACGGAGGGGATGTTAATTCAGTGTTTGTTTTTCATTATCCATTTCGCCTGTATTGAAAGTAATGTCAATAATGTTCGGTAAATAAGCTAATATTGTGGATGTGGATGGCAAATATTGATAACCAACAATCATGGAGTCACCATACCACTGTTACTGCTGATATGATTATTGTGAACTATAGTGTACCATTGTCGACCTAAAGATTTTGTACGTAAGAGTGATTGCAATGGAGCGTGTTTTATCTGTTGTGTGAGCTCTTCATTTGTTGGTGGGTAGAGCTCTCGACTAGCACGCTGTTGGCCCAGCGTTCGACTCTCCGACCGGCCAGTGAAGAATTAGATGAATTTATTTCTGGTGATAGAAAATCATTTCTATATTCCACAATAAGCTGTAGGTCCCGTTGCTAGGTAACCAGTTGGTTCTTAGCCACGTAAAATAAATCTAATCCTTCGGTCCAGCCCTAGGAGAGCTGTTAATCAGCTTAGTGGTCTGGTCAAACTAGGATATAGGCTACTTTACTTATCTGTTGTGTGTATTTTTCATGGCTGGCACTTACACTTGTTACTCAAGTTCTTAATTGTGAAATGGAAATGTTTACAAGTTTTATTTAGCATAGAAATTGTTTTCAAGTTAAGAATACTCACGTAAATAATGAAGGTTTAATGATAACTGAATGTAACCTAGGTTGGCCCGCTTTAGTTTTGTGATGTTATAAGTAGGCGACGTTCCCTTGCATCCTGACTCCAGAAAGTCCAAAGGACACTATCACCTTTAGTTGGCAGACTTCGTGCCTTTAGTCTCATTTCTTGAAATGTTTTGCGAGTCAACTGTGCTTGTGAGCTGCTATAGTCATGGTTTTTTCTGTTTATTTATTCATTATATTTTTATTTATTTATTTATTTTTTTTTTTGCAGGATTAGGTTTGCGTTTGAAATATTAAATTTCTCTCTCTCTCTCTCTCTCTCTCTCTCTCTCTCTCTCTCTCTCTCTCTCTCTCTCTCTCTCTCGTCACTTGCTTCGCTCATTTATCGCGAGCTTAAGGTCACTGCAACGTCCTTTAAATCTTTAAAGAACCTTGGGTCACATTAATAAGAACAATAGTTTTCTTGATCTTGAATTCATATGAAATACGACAATTTTATTAGATGAATAGAAGATACTTTTAACTTTAATAGCTGGGGCATTTCAAATAAAAATATATCTTGCGTTATAAAGGTCGATGAAGGTTTCAAAGATGAGCACTATAGTACAAAAAACGAATGTCATTTGAACAAAACCCTGACAAAGAGCTAATAAGGCATTTTGAGCTAGGACGTTGATCAGCGTTCCGGTATGAAGGTAAACAACATCAAACTCTCGAAAAGTAAGTGGCTCTCGCAGAGAATGTAGAAAGAATTCTTATCTTGCTTTTGGTGAAGGGCTTTGGTACTGGCGTGGTACATTGTAGTTTGTGCAGCCATTAGAAAGAGGAAAATCTCTGAACTGGAAAGCTCATTTAGAAATGTATAAAAACACTTGTTATTGTCACTTAGGAATTCCCATCGATTATGAAGTCCTTGATCTTGGGATAGAACCAGGATTTCAAGGAATTGGAGATAACACTACCAAGTTTGCCTTGATCTGAGGAAGACTTTTTAGATAACTTCATTAATTTTTCGTTATTTTATGCTTATAACCGCCTTAGTCCAGTCTTGTAGGAATAATACAAACGATATGTATAATAAAAGGATGGATGGCAGATGAATCAGGTGCAGAATTCCAGGTTTGGGAAGTCGTATGGAATGTGTCTTAAAATTCTCATGGTTATCAGATGGTTAGGAAAGGCAAAACTGATCAGTAAACATTTGCTTTACTAAAAGCATCAAGCTAGAACCACTTGAATAGGGAAAATGCATTATATTTCAGCAGAATTCGAGGGGAATGCAAGCACAAACACACACACACAGGTATCGAATTCGATATTAAACAATATTTATGGCTTAATCTTTGTGAATAAGAAAAGTAACTTGTACATATGTGTATATATGTGTGTTTGTATGCATATAGTCTGCTAAGTAAAGGACTATAAATCGAAAGGCCTTACAGCACTCCATTGTTTCTCTTCCCTTCGTGGATTTTGTCTTTATTTATTCATCACGTTCCATATTTTCGTGATTCAGTTATATACATCATACATACATATATATACTGTGTATATATATATATATATATATATATATATATATATATATATAATAGAAATGTTTCTTTGTTTATATGTGTATACATACATGAACTTCTAGTGCCGACCATAGGATTTCGTATATACATTTTTTTCTTTTGAAAGAGAAACCGCAAGTTATGTTAGGCTTTCCAACTATTTGGGGTCGTTCTTTTAGTATCTGGGTGTTGTAAATACCTAAGACATCGTCTCCCTTTATTTGAAGTTCGCTCTGTTGATGTAGAGTCTTTTAAAGTTCCTTGAAAATTTGGTAGGTTACGTGAGTCTCAAAATAGGACTTTGGATACCATGTGATATCGCAAATTTTCAGGGTGAGATTTTTCACTATATGGTGTTTGCGTTCTTGGTTATTTTGGTAAGATTTTGCTGTAGCCGTCTGTAAATTGTATTTTGTGTTATATGCTAGTATGCTGAAATTTAATAGTTATTTCTTGTATACAGAAATTTTATCGTTTTATATTTCTTGTATGCAGAGATTTTATCATTTCTTGTATGCAGAGATTTTATAATTTCTTGTGTACAGAAATTGTGTAATTTTATGGTTATTCCTTGTATACAGAAATTTTGTCATTTTCTTGTATGCAGAGATTTTATCATTATTTCTTTTATACAGAAATTTTACGATGTTATGGTTATTTCTTGTATACATAAATTTTATCATTTTATAGTCATTTCTTGTTGGCAGGAATTTTATGAGTTATTTTTGTATATAGAAATTTTATAATTATAAAGTTATTTCTTGTATGAAGAAATTTTATAGTTATAGTTTTTTTTATGCGGTAATTTTATAATAAGTCATTGCTTGTTTGCAGAAATTTTATAGAAATTTTTGGTAATAGTCTGTTGTAGCCGTGTGCGTAAATTTTCCGAATAAGATTTTTTTTCGTTTTGAGATTATTTATTGTATAATTTTTCAAATAAGATTTTTTTCGTTTTGAATTATTCATTGTATAATTTTTCAGATAAGGTTTTTTTTCGTTTTGACATTATTCATTGTATAATTTTTCAAATAAGATTTTTTCGTTTTGAAATTATTCATTGTATAATTTTTCAAATAAATTTTTCGTTTTGACACTATTCATTGTATAATTTTTCAAATAAGATTTCGTTTTGACATTATTCATTGTATAATTTTTCAAATAAGATTTTTTCGTTTTGACATTATTCATTGTATAATTTTTCAAATAAGATTTTTTTCGTTTTGACATTCATTGTATCATTTTTCAAATAAGATTTTTTTTTTTTCGTTTTGACAGTATTCACTGTATCATTTTTCAAATAACTTTTTTTTTTTTTTTTTTTTTTACATTATTCATTGTATCATTTTTCAGCCGCTTTGAACTTTACAATGACAGTATTCCGTACATTAACATTCGTTAAATCCTAAACCCTCTGATTCCTGAAGATGATGTTGCTCTGTTTAAAAGAATAGGTTTGGCACACACTTGGCCATTAGAAGTGTGTTCACTGCGAAAGTGACATTAGGCATAAACCCACGCTAACCTTATTTTTATATTTAAGAGCCGGCTGACATGACGCGATTCTGTAGCTTCGTTGCCAGTCTTTAGATTTATGCAAGATTTATTTTTAGCTAGCTGGTTATTTTATATGTTTTATTGATGTTCTTGATTATTATAATATGGCAGTCAGTTTTCTCGATACGGATTTGCATATCGGATTTAAGGTAAAATTTGTGTATCTATATCTCAGTCTATATGTACACACACACATATATAATATAACACACACACACACACACACACATATATATATATATATATATATATATATATATATATATATATATATATATGTGTGTGTGTGTTTGTATGTATGTGTATATATGTGTATATACACATCCATACATGCACACAAATTTTACGTTAAATCGGATATGCAAATCCTTGTCGAGAAAACTGATTGCCATATAATAACAATGAACATCAATCGAATATGCATAAAAAAAAAAATTACATAAATTGAAATAACTGGCGAGGAAGCACAAGAATCGTGTGATGTCAGACTGCTCTTAAACATAAAAATAAGGTCGGCGTGGGTGCTGAAGGCAAGACTATATATTACAGTATGCCTAACATCATTTTCGCAGTGAACACACTTCGAGTGTGTGCCAAACCTATTCTTTAAACACAGCAATAACACACTGAGACATCAGAGGGTTTAAGAATTAACGAATTTTGCTGAACGAAATACTGCCATTGTTTTTCTGAGTTCAAAACGCCTGAAAAATTATACAATAAGGCAAAAAAAAAAAAAAAATTCCCATTATGAAAATTTACGCAGACGGCTACAGCAGAATATATATATATATATATATATATATATATATATATATATATATATATATATATATATATATATATATATATATATATATATATAATATAATATATAAATAGACTCATATATATATATATATATATATATATATATATATATATATATATATATATATATATATATATATATATATATATATATATATATATTAGGACCTCACTTAAACAGGATGATATCTAACACGAGGTTTTATTCACAAAAAGTTACAAGCTTTCAAGGACTAACTCTCCTCATCGTCCTGTAGCCGTAATATGAAGTCCTGTTATTCTCTGTATGAATGAACGGTACAGTTTTGCAAGCGATCAAGCTTAATATAATACGTTGACGACCAACATCGCTATTAATAAAATGACCTCCTCCAGATAACGAGCCAACGACAAGGAAGTACCTACAGTAATAAATTTGTGCGTAGAAGTCAGTTGATGACAGAGGCGAGAAATTGGCAGCAGCGCTGAGAGTTGTGAGAGCGATTCCGGGTCCAATAACGGTGCCACGCTAAACACGTGGTTAATTGGGAATGATAATTGGGAAGGGGAAGGAAGAGTGGGGAGGGGAGGGGAGGGGTTCGCGTTGACACACCGTTCTCTGTGGAGGATTTCGCTGGTTTCAGCGCGAGTAAACTTGTGCGGCAAGAATGTTTGTTCTTTGTGTAAACTTTTCGTATCCTGGTTTATAGCAGTTGAAATGATAAAACAGGCTCTGTTAAATTTATTTGTCTATGGAACAAAGCAGTGAAACGAGACTTATAAGAGTTTTTAGTGTTTGTAGCTGTTAAAAAGCTAAAAAGATGCTGTTAGATTTATTTATTTTTTATGTAGCAGTCAGTGAAACGAGACTAATCAAAGTTTATAGTGTTTGTAGCAATTAAAAAGATAAAAAAAATGCTGTTAAATTTATTTTCTATGTAACAGTAAGTGAAACGAGACTAATCAAAGTTTATAGTGTTTGTAGTAATTAAAAAGATAAAAAATGCTGTTAAATTTATTTATTTTTATGTAACAAAGCAGTGAAACGAGACTAATCAAAGTTTATAGTGTTTATAGCAGTTAAAAAGAAAAAAAATTGCCGTTAAGTTTGTTTTTCTGCAACAAAGCAATGAAACGAGAATAATCAAAGCGTCCATAAATTATCTTTAATTAAACTTCCCCCGCCGAGGCACGAACGAAAAGGCTTAAGAATCTATTTGGCCTAGTGTATAGGAGTTCGATATGGCAACACTGTTAGGCTTAGAGGGAGAGGAATGTCACTGCAGTGCCATATATACCTGGCTCCTTCCTCAACTACCTCTTCCTCCCTCCTCTGCCCACCACTGCTTCTGCTTCTGCTTCTGCTCTCTTGTCATGTGATAGCGGACTTCCCTTGTGTCCTTCGTGTTGCTGCTTCGTTTTAAATCATGTTCTGAAGCCTACACTTCTCTCTAATTTGTTTGTCTCTGAGGCTTTGAGTTATCTTCACATTAGCGTCGTTTGTATTAAGTATACTTTTCCAACCCTGAATTTTAGGATTTTTGCTCGAATATTGTTGATGCTTTTTGTTTTGAGGATTGGAGTTGTGTTTCGTTTGACTTTGTTTTTTATGAAATATGTAATTGTGTGCTTCTTGTGACTTAATTATTCTGTTCTGTTACATAAATTTATGTAAGAAATTTTTACACCTGGCGCTGGTCCAGTGTATTTTGAGTACTAGTAGTGTATTTCAACAATAGGTCGGATTTTGTTAATGTAGTTTTTTCTTAATTGCTGAGTTGTTTGAAGCAGCTGTACATGAATCATGTAATTGTTAATGTTAGCACTTGTTCGGGATAGTTAGAAAAAGGGTGACGCTTGGATTTTATCGTGGAGTATTTCTGTTATACACAAGTTCACATAGTTCACAAAGCAGCTGATGTAGGTAGCAGTTCAGTAAAGGTTAAGAATCCTCCCCCCCTCTCTCTCTCTCTCTCTCTCTCTCTCTCTCTCTCTCTCTCTCTGAAAAATCCGAAGCAATATTGCTGGTACTTGTGGTAATTTCAGATTAGTAGTAGGAAAAATTCTTATCGGTACCAGTTAATTGATGCTCGGAGTGTTTTGAGAAACATGAATTTTTATCGTCGACCTCACGTCCTTATTATTCCAGTGGGTTTTAGGCAAATTAGGTTTGAGTTAAACCCTTACAGGAAAGAAAAGATAACCCTTTAATTGTTGCATAAGACAATCATAAAGCTTTGCTTCTGTTTTTTTTTTTTTTTAGAGAAATCGTGAAAAAAATGAAACCACTTTGAACTTGCGCAACAGCATTTTCGGCTCTCGTTTCGTACATCCGGTGGTTCCTATTTGTTTGTATGTTTGTTTGTTGTTTTCTTGAATAACTTCGTTCTTTTCATAACTTATGTAATGGGTAAGGGGTCGCACAATCAGAGATTCTTTTGCCAATATCTTTGTCGCTCCAAGGTTCCATTAATCAGTATTTCATATGCTTCAGTGCGTATTTGTTTTCTGAGGTATATTTTTGTGATTTTTTTTTTTTACGTACTTCGGCAAATTCTTTATCGTAGTACGTCTCAGCACGTTTATATTCCGTTCTTGTTTTAATTGTGAGTACACTGTCCCTTGGCTATTCTTCAGTGGTGTTGTATTTTGGTATTGTATACCATAATAGAGGGTTACATTAGTGTAGTCCTGTGTTTTACAGTATTACATACCCATATTTTTACCTTATCCACATTAGGCATATATTTATGAAAGCTACATTTCTTAGCTGATATCCTGTTTTCACTAAATTTAGTGCTGTAATTAGCATTCATGATTCTCAGTGCTGTACCGTTTGCACTTCCATATAATTTATTTGCTTTTAATCATCTGTTTTACTTTTAACATACCCATTTTTTACCCATTTTTAGTATATATTTAGCACGATGCATTTCTTTTTGAAGGATCTTTTTCACTTGGCTTTAGTGGTAATTAGCATTCATGATTCTCAGTATGTACATTATATATATATATAATTTATTTATATTTTATATATATATGTGTGTATATATATATAAAAAAAATATATATATATATATATACATACTATACATACATACACACACAGATATAGGTTGGATTCTGTTTATCAGAAAATTGTTATAGTAATCTTTGAAGAGAGGTTGGATTCTGTTTATCAGGAAATTGTTATAATAATCTTTGAAGAGAGTAAACTTCAATACATTGTTGAAATAGAAAATGCTAGAATGCGGAAAACTTGACAGTGTGCCCAGTTGACATGAAACATCACACTTACTGGAGGACAGTAATAATTTTATATTTCCTTTCATAAAGATACCTCCGTTCCCGTCTTCATGGCCATGAAATTTCAGTTCTACCCGGCATTTTCGTGGTCATTATATTGATTTAGACTTGGGAATTACTTTGTAATTATTTTTCAATACGGGGAGAGGTTATTCCATATGATTGTCAAGTTTTCGCGTGACTTGACAAAGGAAATTCTCTCTCTCTCTCTCTCTCTCTCTCTCTCTCTCTCTCTCTCTCTCTCTCTCTCTCTCTCAGCCCCAGTTTGAGCCACTCAAAACTTTTAAAAGTGTGAGCAACCTTATAAGTTTGTTTCATTGTATTTTTATTTTTGCAATAATCGTTGTTATATTTTTCCTAACATTATGACCAAGTAATGGTCTTGTTTTAATAAGTGCTGAGTGGGCGAGGCGGACGCTTCTGTGAATTATGCGGGTCTCTCACGCCATCACTTGATAAGGAGCCCCATTACTGTAGAACAATGTCGACCGTTCGTGGGCCTGGCTGCCGACAAGGAGCGGCGGTTGTTGTTCCCGAATTATTTATCGGCGAAACCGTATTCCACGAAAATGGGCGTAAATTAGAATGTTGATTGCTAATATATATATAACATAAGTAGGAACACAGCAACGCAGCTGTTTAAGTGAGTAAATTAATTCTGTAAAATTGCTTCCTATACATGTACCGAGGAGTATTTGATATTGTAAATTGTAATATACTATCTAGGATCTAATTTAGTAGAAAAAATTAGTTGCATGCTTAGTCCTAATAATATAAGTTGAACGTGAGCTTTTAAGGCATGTTTAGGGTGTTCAGGAGAATGAAGGCAGTTATAAACATTAGAAGCCTATTTGTAACATTTTGGGATTTCCTGATAGGTGTTTTATGAGTAAATGGTCGGTTTTATTTGGATGCTAAGTGTTCTTCTCTTTTTGTTTTCCTACCGTTTTGAAATATTTTAGATCTTTCGTGGCAACCCTGATGACATTTTAAAATTTTTTTTCCAATAGGTGTAGTTAAGGTGATTTATTTGAAATATAGTAGAAGTGGGTTGCATATTGCTGAGCTTACCTAAGAATATCGTTTTAAGGATTCAGCACTGTCCGTATTGCCTAAAATGTGGATCAACTTATGCTTGATTAAAAGTATAGAACGATAACGCTCAGTGGCCTCCAGTCTGACCAGAGAGAATGGGACTCATCGACCTGGTTTGATTGTGGAAGAAGAGCTGTAATAATTCTTCTGACGAAATTACAGAAGCACGGTGGCCCAGCACTTATCCAATGTTCCAGTATTGTCAACCTTTCATTTTATTATCTAACTTTGTTACACACCAGAGTTAATATCGAGTTGATCTGTGTACGTTATTAAGATTTACGTATTTTTCTGGTAATGAGATGTTTTCATCGATTTACTAAACTTGGTAAAATTTTGTCTGCTTAGTTTGTGAATATTATTTTTTTATTTCCGTAAGTATTATTGTTTTATCACGAAGGCTTGCAGGACAGATATATACTGTTGAAAATATCGGTCAAAAGAGTAAGAGAAAATTCAAGCCAAAAAGTGACAACCGTGACAGAAGTGGCGGACCGGACTGTCTCTTGGAAAGTTGAAATGAGTTTTTGGGAAACGGAGTGAGTGAAAGTTCTTTCCCATCCTCGGGGGTCAAATGAAGACTCGGTTATTGAACTGAGAAATATGGAAATAGTTGACTTCGGCGAAATCAAGAGGGGATGTCTTCAATTGAAACCCAGTCCATGGAAATTGTATTAATATTGTTGAGAAATTTCATGTGTACGTTGGAGAGAGAAGAGAATTGTTTTTAATGTAATTGTGCATACTTGGAGATTTCCGTATGTAGATTGAAGACTGTCCTTGAAAATTGTCGTTTTAGAGCGCAGTCACCTTTAATTACGATTCGACATTACGTATAAATGTCTGAGTCTAGGGATTAGGAGTATGAATGCGTAGTAATAACATCATTTGACAAAAATCTTCTGTATATGCTGCAGGGATTTGGCAATCTCGGGACAGGGACACAAAGATTAGAGACATCAGAGAAGAGGCAAGATGTGTATATTTATGCGCTGTTGGCAACGGTCTTTTCAAGACAGATCAACTGCTGATTATTATTATATTATATTGTTGTTATTATTATTGGTTGGGATATCAATGTTTTTAAACGTAATAATAAATGATAAACAATTTGTTGGAGACGTCAGGGGCATTGATATCATATAACCTACGTGATGCAAGGTCGTCACAAATAAGAATAGCTATGCGATACTCGGAGTTATTACTCTCTCTCTCTCTCTCTCTCTCTCTCTCTCTCTCTCTCTCTCTCTCTCTCTCTCTCTCTCTCTCTCTCTCTCTCGTGTGAAATCATTAATAGGATTAATGATTTCTTGCGTTCTCTACCCTGACAACAGTAGCTAACACACGGAGGATAATTGACTTTCGGTACGTGTACAGTACACCGATACTTGATCGTACCACCTGTTTCCTCACTCTAAATATCAGCATGGACAGTGCAGGGAGACGACGTTCTTTCAGAATTTAAATGAAGTATTATGACGGTCTTAAGAGCTAGTTATGCCTCATCTGAATGTAGTTCAAGTTCGATTCTGTCATGGCTGAGGAATTTTCTTCCGTGTTTTGTTTAATCCCGTCAGGTAATTATAGTGTGCTTATATATATATATATATATATATATATATATATATATATATATATATATATATATATATATATATATATTATACATTATACATACATACACACATGTATGTATGTTAGTATATGTATATGAATGTTTGTGTCAGTAGTGATAATGCTAGTACTTCCAGATGATTTAAGAGTAAGACATAATAAATATTTCCTCTTAATGTAAGTGATTCTAGAACCTTCAAATATTGACAAAGGAACTTACCGGGTGCAGTAAAAGGAAGTCATAGACTGGCATATGAATTATATATGTTCTGTAATACAGTAATTTCTGTTAGGAGGGACATAATAAAGAAAAAGATGTAGCTGTTTCTCTGAAGACGTTGAACAACGTTCTTACTGCCCTTTGTACTGTTTCTTCTACATAAGAAGCAGCTAACATAGCAACTGATAGCAACGTGCTGTGAGTGCATAACCTCCTGACCTCCTGTAGACAGTGTTGGAAAGTACGCAACGGAAGTGTCAGGAGCAGCAATGGAAGTTGGTTTAGTACATTCGTATACAAAGGTTAGATCAAACTTGAATATCACAGGTACAGGCTGAGGCAATGTAGAGGGTTTGAGAAAAATGGTGAAACGGTCCAAACACACACACACACACACACACACACACACAAAAAAATGGCACAAGTATTTGCACAGATCTTGTAGTTATTTAAAACTAAACGTGCTTTGAATGGGGGTGTGGGAGGTTGGCAATTGGGTGTTGTATAAGGCGGGAGATACTGTTCAGTAAGAACATGAATGTTTGACCTTTCGAAGTCTCGGAAAGGAAAAGGGGAGGGTTGGGTAATTGTATCTGATACATCACAGTAAATCGAAAGACATTGGGGGCGGATAGAGCGGTTCGGTGCATTTCGGGATGAAGACACCAAACGAAGGACAAACATGAGTGAATCTAAGATGTAAATTGTACTAACATTTGCATATAGCACAGCAGATGTGGCGACACTGAGCGCATCAAGCACTGTCGTGGCGTCCTTATGAAACTTGTTCATTTAATTTAAAGGTGTGAATGGACCGTAGTGTTACTTTTAAAACGAGTTGTCAAACGCCTGAGGACGCTAGTAGGTGTAAAGTAACATTTTCAGTAGCAGCAGAAAACTTAGACGATTGTCTTGCTTTGGTATTAGTATGTTTCCTCAAACAGAAATTTACAAGCTGTGATAGTAAAAAAAAAATAGCCAGGTAGACTTAAGGATAACTTTAAGGCCATATTTCCATGTCCCCGTTACTCAAGTTTGATATTTTGTAAACTGAATTGATTCAGTCATGCTGTTCTGACATATATGGTTTAATTTGAGTTATAATGTGGAGCATTGGTTTGTTTTTTTAACCTATGTATCATTGAAGACTTAAAAAAATAGTTCCGAGGTACAAATTGATATGATGATTTATTGAAATTAAGAACTACTTGAGTGAATAGTGAATGAAGTTGTCATTTTTCCATTTCAGTGACCACCTTAGCTACTTAATACAGATACCTTGATGTTTTATTGTATCGGCCGGCTAGTCTAAACTTGCATTGCTGGTATAAAGGTCAAGCACTGGCTTCTCTGTACCCAAGATTTGAGAAGATTATAGGTTGTTAATAGTGAGTGGTAGAACATACTTTCATTTTAATACCCAGCATTGTATTTCACGATCCTTTTTTGTGAAGTGCTTTTAAAGCAGTATTACCAGCGCCAAGAGTCCTTGAAACTTGACAGTGTTTGGAAGGCTCGAGTGGTAATTAATAAATTTTTTCGTAAAACATGTTAGAATTAATCCATGGCCCTGTGGGATCGAGTATCTGTCGGATTGATGAGATACTGTGCAACCGAACATATTTCGAAATCAACTAAGTTGACTTTTGAGTCTTCCTCTTCCGAGTTTTCATGTGAAGTTGGGGTATTCCAAGCTATCAGAGTAGCTTGATAAGGCTAATGTCATGTTTGGAAGGAACACCCCGCATCTGCGAAACACTTGCATGACGAGCTGGCCTTCTCTCGCGTGACGGAGCTCTCATTTATGAGGTCTCGTGTTCTCGAAATAGATTAAATGAGGAGGATCGTATTGATGCGTGTATTTATTTTCTGAAGGCCTCGCTGGGGCTTGACACGGGGTTTAGTGACCTTCGTCGCTCGGTTGCTGGCTAACGTGCGCGCTGGAAAATCGTTTCACCTTCGGTTTCTTAAAATCAGTGTGATTATCCTGTTTTTCTCTGGAAGGGGAGGGAAGGTCTGTTTTTATTACTGACGTTGTGTTTTGCGAATGAGTTTTAGTTTTGAGTCTCGTGAGATTCTGCCAGTCGGAAGGATACCTATTTGATAAGTTTCACAAACCTTACATATTTACTTTGTGCCCCAAAGTTTTTGATGGAACACAGCAGCTTAGTATATATATATATATAAATATATATATATATATATATATATAAATATATATATATATATATATATATATATATATATATATATATATATATATATATATATATATATATATATAATATATTATATAAACTTTGCTGTCCGTCCAAAAATTTATGTTGATCGAACATTTATGTCTTAATAGTTATATATATATATATATATATATATATATATATATATATATATATATATATATATATATATATATATATATATATATATATATATATATATATATAATCAGTAAGCTACAAACGTCCTTTAATATCCAATTCGCTCTACCTCGGAAATAATATATTTTCATATATGTTACCGAAGGGGAATTTTTTAGTTGATAATAAGTTCGTCGTCCCGTGGGCTCGAACCAGCGAAGGACAAGAACTCAGGACTACAGTGGACGCATTTAACCCACGCGGCCAGCAAGTGAGGTATAAGTGGATATCGTCTCCCATATACAAATCGCCCGTCGAACTCAGGTGTTTGTATTTAGAGACGATATCCACCCACCTCTTCCATATATATATATATATATATATATATATATATATATATATATATATATATATATATATATATATATATCTCTCTCTCTCTCTCTCTCTCTCTCTCTCTCTCTCTCTCTCTCTCTCTCTCTCTCTCTCTCTCTCAAATGAAACACTTCTGATCTTTAAATGTCACCGGTCTTAGGAAGGGGGAAATGTTAATGAGAACAATGCGACAGCGGGCGAACGAGCCAACTGGGAAAATGCTAATAGGATGGAAAGTTTAGTCTTCATAAGGCAATATGACTAACGCACTTTGCAAGGTCTGGAGATGGTGTAGGCGTCTGGTCGGGTCTGCCTACGGTTCTTCTGTCATTGTCCTCAGACTTTCGTGGCCTTCAACAGATTCAACATCATGGTTATTTTCCGAGAATGTTAACATTTATAGAAAATTGTTAATCCCGGGGAAAATTGGTTTTTGTGGTATTTATTCCGTCTTCCTTTAATTGTAGTGGTATGTTTCATACACGTCCTCAAAATGTATGCCCTGACCATTTATCGTAGAGGACACGATGTAGGCACTAGATGTGGGTTGTAAGGTATCAGTGTTGTAAGTTAGTGATTTTGTAAGTGTATGTTCTAATTTCGGGTAAGTAAATATCTGGGATATTAATCAGATATAGGCTCTAGATAGGGATTGTAGTTTTTTAGATTTTTAAAGAATGTAAAATACATAAATTTTAGTTATTTTGTTCTTGCAGGTTGCACGATTATACAGTGGTGTATATAATTACTAAATGTATTTTTTTTTTAATTCCAGGACGCGTTCATTCTGCGACCGTTTCCGCCGTGAACACCACATCCAAAAGCGTCACCGTAGAATGGTTCGAAAAGGGAGAAACCAAAGGAAAAGAAGTGAGTATTGCCTATTATTATTATTATTATTATTATTATTATTATTATTATTATTATTATTATTATTATTATTCATGGTTGCTACCCCTTTCACTCCTTTTGCTGTAACTCGGTTTATATTCTCCTAACAACTGTTTCACAGTGCAACTGCGAGGTCTGTCACACCTTTTTACTCTCAATTTCCCTTTCATAGCTGAATGACCTCATAGGTCCCAGCGCTTGGCCTACGACCAAAATTTTTACATTTCTTTCTTGCATAGTTGTTTGTTGTCTGATTCTGACAAGAAGCTGCTGTTGCTAGATCTAAGCGAATTGGTGAAGTGTTTGTGCCACACACCGCGGCAGAGGCAGAGGGAGGTCTGGTGGGTGCCGATATTAATTGCTGTTCTTACTCAGTGCTGTTTTGTCCTTTTCATTTGACGCCTCCCCTGGCATCAGCTTTTCCTTCAGGCAAGTTACTCCTCCTCCCCCCTCCCTGTCGTGTCTGCTATCTTTGATATAGTAAACTCTCTCTCTCTCTCTCTCTCTCTCTCTCTCTCTCTCTCTCTCTCTCTCTCATTGGTCCAGATTTTCTTTGCTTGTTAGTTGTCTGAAAAGAAAACTACAGTGCCTGCTTTTTCTGTCCGCCCTCAGATCTTTAAAACTACTGAGGCTAGAGGACTGTAAATTGGTATGTTCATAATCCACCTTCCAATCATCAAACTTACCAAATTGCAGCCCTCTAGCCTCAGTAGATTTTATTTTATTTATGGTTAAAGTTAGCCATAATCGCGCTTCTGGCAACGATATGGGATGGGCCCCAACGGGCCGTGGTAAATTTTCATGGGCCGCTGTTCATACAGCATTATACCAAGCCCACCAAAAGATAGATTTATTTTCGGTGGCCTTGATTATACGCTGTAGCGGCTGTACAGAAAACTCGATTGCGCCGAAGAAACTTTGGCGCATTTTTTACTTGTTTGAAGGGATATGAAAAGGGACAAGTAAATTCAGATAATTAAAATCACGCGTGTGGGTAAAATATTATCGAGCGAAAAATGGAGGTCGTTGTAGCCTTCAGGACTGATGATTGCATGTTGGAAGGAGGATTCTGTACAGAGATCGATGTATAAAAGAAAAACAGAATGAATGGTCTAATGGGTTAGAAGCATTAAAAAATACATGGGGTAAATTGTTAGTAGGATTAGAAAATAAATGGGCTAAAAGCTTAGATGTATCAGAAAATAATGGGGCTGAAGGCTTAGATGTATCAGAAAAAATGGGATGAAGGCTTGGATGTATCAGAAAATAAATGGGCTAAAAGCTTAGATGTATTAGAAAATAGATGGGATGAAGGCTTAGATGTGTCAGAAAATAGATGGGCTTAAGGCTTAGATGTATCGGAAAATAGATGGGCTAGAAGCTTAGATGTATCAGAAAATGAATGGGATTAAGGCTTAGATGCATCAGAAAATAGATGGGATAAAGGCTTAGATATATTAAAGGGGGTAAAGGATTAGATGTATCAGAAAATAGATGGGCTTCAGGCTTAGATGTATCAGAAAATAGATGGGCTTCAGGCTTAGATGTATCAGAAAATTAATGTGCTAAGGGCTTAGATGTATCAGAAAATAGATGTGTAAAGGCTTAGATGTATCAGAAAATAGCTGTGTTAAAGGCTTAGATGTATCAGAAAATAGATGTGCTAAAGGCTTAGATGTATCAGAAAATAAATGGGATAAAGGCTTACAAGTAGATGTATCAGGAAATAAATGAGAAAAGGGCTTAGATGTATCAGAAAATAAATGGGATAAGGGTTTAGTTGTATCAGAAAATAAATGGGATAAGGGCTTAGATGTATCAGAAAATAGATGAGTTAAAGGCTTAGATCTATCAGAAAATAAATGGGATAAGGGCTTAGATGTATCAGAAAATAGATGAGTTAAAGGCTTAGATCTATCAGAAAATAAATGGGATAAGGGCTTAGATGTATCAGAAAATAAATGGGATAAGGGTTTAGATGTATCAGAAAATAGATGTGTTAAAGGCTTAGATGTATCAGAAAATAGATGTGCTAAAGGCTTAGATGTATCAGAAAATAAATGGGATAAGGGCTTAGATGTATCAGAAAATAGATATGTTAAAGGCTTAGATGTATCAGAAAATAGATGTGTTAAAGGCTTAGATGTATCAAAATAAATGGGATAAAGGCTTAGATGTATCAGAAAATAAATGGGATAAGGGCTTAGATGTATCAGAAAATAGATATGTTAAAGGCTTAGATGTATCAGAAAATAGATGTGTTAAAGGCTTAGATGTATCAGAAAATAAATGGGATAAGGGCTTAGATGTATCAGAAAATAGATGTGCTAAAGGCTTAGATGTATCAGAAAATAAATGGGATAAGGGTTTAGATGTATCAGAAAATAAATGGGATAAGGGCTTAGATGTATCAGAAAATAAATGGGATAAGGGTTTAGATGTATCAGAAAATAAATGGGGTAAGGGCTTAGATGTATCAGAAAATAAATGGGACAAGGGTTTAGATGTATCAGAAAATAAATGGGATAAGGGCTTAGATGTATCAGAAAATAAATGGGATAAGGGTTTAGATGTATCAATAAATAGATGTGCTAAAGGCTTAGATGTATCAGAAAATAAATGGGATAAAGGCTTAGATGTATCAGAAAATAGATATGTAAAAGGCTTAGATGTATCAGAAAATAGATGTGTTAAAGGCTTAGATGTATCAGAACATAAATGGGATAAAGGCTTAGATGTATCAGAACATAAATGGGATAAAGGCTTAGATGTATCAGAAAATAGATGTGTTAAAGGCTTAGATGTATCAGAAAATAAATGGGATAAAGGCTTAGATGTGTCAGAAAATAAATGGGATAAGGGCTTAGATGTATCAGAAAATAGATGTGCTAAAGGCTTAGATGTATCAGAAAATAAATGGGATAAAGGCTTAGATGTATCAGAAAATAAATGGGATAAGGGCTTAGATGTATCGGAAAATGGATGTGTTAAAGGCTTAGATGTATCAGAAAATAAATGGGATAAAGGCTTAGATGTAACAGAAAATAAATGGTATAAGGGCTTAGATGTATCAGAAAGTGGATGTGTTAAAGGCTTAGATGTATCAGAAAATAGATGTGTTAAAGGCTTAGATGTATCAGAAAATAAATGGGATAAAGGCTTAGATGTATCAGAAAATAGATGTGTTAAAGGCTTAGATGTATCAGAAAATAAATGGGATAAAGGCTTAGATATATCAGAAAATAAATGTGCTAAAAGCTTAGAAGTATTAGAAAAAGGGGCTAAAGGCTTAGAAGTATTAGAAAAAGGGGCTGAAGGCTTAGATGTGTCAGAAAATAAATATGCTAAAGGCTTAGCAGCATTAGAAAAAGGGGCTAAAGGCTTAGAAGCATTAGAAAAAGGGGCTAAAGGCTTAGATGTATCAGAAAAAAATGTGTTAAAGGCTTAAAAGTATTAGGAAAAGGGGCTAAAGGCTGGATGTATCAGAAAATAAAGGCCCAAAGTGTTAGAAATAGTGTAATGACGATACTGTTGTGACATGCTTTTCGTTTTGGATGGAATCTTAGGTAGCGGATTTCGAATGAAGAAAGGGACGTTGGATTTTGAAAGCACTGTTTGGGGAAATCACAATCTGTCTATGGCTCTGGAGAAAGACCTGTTGGTAGGTATGACCTGCACTAAAAACGTTTTTCAGAGTTTATGATGATAAGTAAGAGTTGGAGGTGGACGAAATCATGACCTTGTAGCGTTAGCATGAGTTCTGGTTCATCAACTGATGGTCACAGTAATTATTGCAAGGCATGAAGAAGTGACATATCGATTATTTGGATGTGCGTGTTTTTAAGTTTTAATATTTAATCCAAGATGATAATCTATAATGAATGAGGATGGAGTAGCCGAAGTCGTCGATTGGCTCTCAGCTTTGGATGTACTATGAATATTTAAAGGGCGTGTCATCATCTTAGGTTTATTTTTGGTATGAGTAATTATTGAAACCATTCTAGTCCGTAATAAGGGTTGTTTAATTTATGTACGAATTAAAATAGTGTGGTGTGTACTGGATCATTATTATATTAAACAGTGGGCATTACTTCAGGTTCTTTGCAGCGTGCCTTCAGCCCTTAACTGCAACCTCTTTCATTCCTTTTACTGTACCCCCGTTCATATTCTCTTTCTTCCATCTTACTCTCCTCAACCCTCTCTGACAGTTGATTCATAATGCAACTGCGAGGTTTTCCTCCGGTTACACCTTGCAAGGTTCCTCATTGGGTGGGTGGGTTCCGGTCTCAGCTAGCACTCTGCTGGCCGCGAGTTCGAATCTCCGACCGGCGAATGAAGAATAAGAGGAATTTATTTCTGGTGATAGAAATTCATTTCTCGCTATAATGTGGTTCAGATTCCACAATAAGATATAGGTCCCGTTGCTAGGTAACCAGTTGGTTCTTAGCCACGTAAAATAAATCTAATCCTTCGGGCCAGCCGTAGGAGAGCTGTTAATCAGCTCAGTGGTATGGTTAAACTAAATTTTAACTTCACCTTGTAAACCGTTTTACTGTCAGTTTCAGTTTCCGCGCTTATTGACCCCATAGGTCCTAGCGCTCGGCCTTTGGCCTAAATTCTATATTCTATTATTATATTAAAACGCAAGATATTGAGATTGTTTGAAAAGTAGTAATAATCTGGAAGGTAACGATTTGTTTTTCATTGATGTTTCAGATCGAATTCGATGCCGTGTTCGCCCTCAACCCAGATTTGGCGCCACAGGACCAGAATGCTATGCCCCCTCCTTCGAAATTTGTGAGTATAGCAAATTCACTTTCTAATTTTCCAACATGCATCTAAAGACTGAATTTCAAAACGCGAAACCTGCCTTAGGAATAGACTCACGACTTTGCGCTGCTGGGTTGGACCACTCCATGTGGTTGATTGAGTCTTCCAGAGTTTTAAATTCAGCCTTTAGACTTGTGGCACAACGCCCACTGACTTAACAAACTCCGAGGCACTCCCTTAAAAGCACCCGCCCATCCGTTACCTCACTCTCACCCTGGGCATGTATTTTTTTTTATTTCAGTAGTCACACGCCTACACGTGTCACACACACACAATGTGCACACCTGTCAGTCTTCCCTTGGCCCTCATCCCTTACAAGGAACACACATGCAGCATGTAGCACCCTTTAATCAATAGAAGACAAATTTTGATGTACAGTTATTTGGTGTTCAGGTTTTTTTAGTTGTGCACTGTTTTGGGGGACTTAGCAGCCTTTTGATGGGGTTTGCATCCAGTTCTGGGTGTATGTTTTGTATGTGTCTTACCTTGTTCAGTAGTCTGGATTAATGTCCCTCGTAGTGTAATTCAGTGGTCATAACTGGTATGAATATGGGTTGCCCTTAAAATATTAAGTGTATATATAAAGTTACTGTTGCACGGTCCTTCAGAAACTGCAGAAGTTTATTTTTAACACGGGTTGCTCGTGCTGGTTAGATCATAATGACCCCCCAACGGATGAGAGACCATGCTTTTGCAGCATTGGCTTGGGTTCTAATATAATTGATGGGAAGCGTGACTCATTGTGCTGTGTGTGACCACAGATTTTGGGGTTAGGGAAATACACTTCTTTTCTTTGGAAGCCTGTGGTGTGATCAGGGTGATTCTTGTGGATAAAACTACTCAATAGCTTTCACTTGGGTGTCATAGATAACCCTTGCAGGTGGGAAAAATTGATTAAAAGGAGGGAAATATTGGTTAGAGATCCCTCTCCCCCCTAATTTTCATAAAGTAACTGAGCACAATTTGAAGGATCTGACAAAGTAATGTTTTTACGACATAATTTATAGAAGCATATTAAATATGAGTTTAACTCGAATTACTCGGAATTCGATAATCTGTTAAGTCCAATTTTATTCAGTAATCATAGTGAGTCTTGTCAGATTTAATTCACTTTTGTAGTCTTTTCGCCATTCTGTTAAATTTTATCACAGCATTCAGGTTTTCTATTGAATTTGACGAAAATCTTTTTCAAGATA
Organism: Macrobrachium rosenbergii; assembly: GCF_040412425.1. Classification (NCBI taxonomy): domain Eukaryota; kingdom Metazoa; phylum Arthropoda; class Malacostraca; order Decapoda; family Palaemonidae; genus Macrobrachium; species Macrobrachium rosenbergii. Next base: position 30,069,712 of record NC_089777.1, read on the forward strand.
GGGAATATATTCAAAGGATGTGCTTTGGGTGGTGAGACCTCTTCTAATTTATACTCACTTGGTTGCTTACATTAGTGCCATTCGTTTTCGACCCTTTCAAAGAATTATACTAGAAATAATACACATTTAGATTGAGAACGACTTGAAGCCCAAGTTGGGCAACAACTGACAGGAAAGTGAGTTTTCCATTGATCACTGATTGTATAGATTTGATCCCCAAGTGTTTCCCTCAGGTTAAAGAGAGAGATTAGTGCCTTAGTGTCGATTAGAATACAGCAGAATGAACGGAATGACTCGCAGGTAATCACATCCCCTTTTGCCTTTCATTAGGTGTGGTGGCAGGATAGCTTTTGAGGTGTTTCGTAACCTTTCAGAGCTGATGAATGCTGAGGGTTTATTGTTGCCTTCGTCCTGCTTTATTACTATAGGAAACGTCAATTGTTCCTCCTTATTTCTCTCTTTCTCTTCCTCTCTCTCTCCCTCTCCCTCTCCTCTCCCTCTCACTTCCTCGACCCTGATCCGAAAACTGTGTCCTTGGCTGCTCCTCTACGCTCCTCCCCTGAATTCACCCCCAGCAGGACGACGAAGACGAAGAATCCAGTTTGTCCGAAGAAGCTGACCTGAGCGACTACGTGTCCGGTCTGAACGTGGGCCGGAACACCCGAGGCTCTGGCCGTTTCCTGCGATCTTCCCAGACTTCGAGCAATGTACCAGCTGGATACCACCCGCAGAGACCCCCATCCGCCCACACCTCACACCTCCCGCGCCCACCGGGTCACCAAGTAGCCCGGTCTCAGTCAGCCTCCAGACTTACCATGGTACGGCACGCCCCCTCCCCGCCCTCCGTCCCTCTTTCCCACCTCCCCATATTTTTGGCATTAAGCCCCAGGAGCACTCGGCCTGCTGCTACTGACGCTGCTGCTGCTGCTGCTGCTGCTGTTGCTGCTGTTCTTGAACGCCATCTCCACTGCCCGCGGCTCCCATTTTAATGATTGCCTTTTATTTTAGGTGTTTGCCAGATAATGGTTCCCCTTACCCCGTTCTCCTAACCATTTCTCCCCTCTCCTGCTCTAGTGCTACCCCCAGTTAACACTTCTTCATCTGTTGATCTTGTGTTCCCTGACTTCATGGCGCAATTGGATGGTAGGAGCATCTATTTCTTGGCATTGTCATTTTTTTCCTCACTTAAAAATAATTGGAATCTAAAACTTTTATCAGTAACGAGTGACTTTCAAAAGATGCAAAATGTTGCTGCATTCTTCTGCCAAGGTTTGGGACTTGGTAGGTGCCCTGTGGGAATGACGCACGGCAGACCCGCGCGCTACATTCCTGCGGGATATCACGACCCTAACTGGAGAGTGAAGGCAAACCTCTACAACAGTTCAAGTGATAGAAAAATGATTGGTCTAACTTAACCGTCTAAGAGTGTGAAGAGTGACAACAGCGCGTCTGCTGGGAAACACTTCCGTGAGGACTCCTGAGTAGTCACTGAGTAGTTCATGCATGCCGTTGGGGAAAGGCGGTCTCAGTAACTGGAGAACTAACGGACGTATTTCCCAGTACGCGCGCTCGTTAATCATCACAACTGGCAACACTTTACAGGTCATTTGATCCAAAATCAGTCGGGGGCAGCGCCCTTTTGCTTGCAGATGATCCCATTTGCACTCCCTCAGCACGCCCACGCACCAGCCAAGCAGGAACTCTTTATGTATGCTTTTCTTTCCCTACAGTGAATCTTCTTAAGTTCCCCTTTCGGCTTTTCGATGAGGATGATTAAACATTTGCTTTTTATAAACGTGTAACTAATTTTCCCAGGCATGTGCATGTGTAGTTAGTGTAATGCTGTGAAAATAATAATAGTGACGTGTGCATGTTGACTCCGTAGTTTTGATTCAATTGACTGAAATAAAAGAAAACATTGTAAATATGACACGGCTCGGTATTTTCGACGGGTCAAAACCAGTGTGTGCATACCTTTTACATTTACGAGTGATCCAGGTTAAGGGTAGGTTTGAATACGTACATAAATCTCAAGACTAACCAATTGTGCCTTCCCAGTACATCGACCTCTCACAGGACCTTACTTTCTTTTTCACTTTTGACCTTGAAAGAGAAGATTCATTTAGTGATGTCATTTGTCAATTTTTTTTTATCCGTAAGTTTCATCGTCAAGACCAGAGCGGTTGAACAGTGAAGAATAGGATCAGACTTTATACGATATTTCTCTCTCTCTCTCTCTCTCTCTCTCTCTCTCTCTCTCTCTCTCTCTCTCTCTCTCTCTCTCTCTCTCTCGTTTAGGCTGACCGAGACTTAACTCCAAGCAAAATGCTTCAAAGCTCTGATGTGTGTTAGCGATACGAGAGACAGGTCGAGACAAACTTTAGTTGACGTCAGTATCATGACGGAATTAAATAATGTAATAATGTGCATGACGTGAGACTTGGAGCTGATAATAGGAATGTCTTATTGTCTTCATTTTATTCTTTGATTTCGCTTAACAATCTAGTTCTTTCAGTTTTACCATAATATTTCGGTTTTCATCTTTAATGCTAAAAAAAATATATATTAATTTCCTGATTTCAGATAGCTTACATGTAAATATAATTTGAAAGAAAAAATATATATATATTCATTTAATGATCTTTCCTTTTGCTGTTTCTGTACTGCTGTTTCTTTATGTAAAATTGTACATTTTCCTTCTTCCTGTAATCTATGTACCTGTGTTTTTGTTTTATAGAATTCGTCACAGAAGAAACGAGGCAAAAATGTTGTAAACACAGTAAGTCCGACGTCGTGAAGTGAACCCATGATAATCATGCTTTCCAACCTTGTTTACATTTAGTTGATTTCGCCTAATTCAGGTATTTGGGGGATCTCCGTTCAGAGGAGAATGTGGTAAAACTAGTCGCTTGAGACTTCCGCTTCACCTAATTCTTCTTATGACAGTACTTAACCGATCTCAGCAGCGTGGCTTTTGCTCGAGAGTTGTGTGTTGTTTGGAGGAAAGAGAGAGGAGGCGTCTCGTCTCCTGGCCGTCCTCGAAGTGGGCAGGTATTGTGTGCTTTGGCCGGGGTCGGATAATGTCTCGCCTTGCATCTGCTTCGTTAACGTTTGTTCCGCTGCCTGGATTTTTTTTTTTTCTTGCACTTGCCGAAATGTTGCACAGTTCGTGCGGTTATCACTGTTCAGGTGTTTGACTCTCTCTCTCTCTCTCTCTCTCTCTCTCTCTCTCTCTCTCTCTCTCTCTCTCTCTCTCTTAGCCTTGATATACGGAAGTGGTTTAATATTAAGTTTTATTTGAAATCTCTCTCTCTCTCTCTCTCTCTCTCTCTCTCTCTCTCTCTCTCTCTCTCTTAGCCGTGATATACGGAAGTGGTTTAATATTAAGTTTTATTTGAAATTCTCTCTCTCTCTCTCTCTCTCTCTCTCTCTCTCTCTCTCTCTCTCTCTCTCTCTCTCTCTGTTATACGAAAGTGATGTTTAATATTAGGATTGATGTTTAATATTAGGATTTTTTTTAGAACTTTCTCTCTCTCTCTCTCTCTCTCTCTCTCTCTCTCTCTCTCTCTCTCTCTCTCTCTCATACGAAAGTGATGTTTGATATTAGGATTTTTTAAGAATACTTTCTCTCTCCCTCTGTTATACGAAAGTGATGTTTGATATTAGGATTTTTTTAGAATACTTTCTCTCTCCCTCTTTTATACGAAAGTGATGTTTGATGTTAGGATTTTTTTAGAATACTTTGTCTCCCTCTTTTATACGAAAGTGATGTTTGATGTTAGGATTTTTTTTAGAATACTTTCTCTCTCCCTCTGTTATACGAAAGTGATGTTTTTAGAATTCTCTCTCTCTCTCTCTCTCTCTCTCTCTCTCTCTCTCTCTCTCTCTCTCTCTCTCTCTCTCTCTCTCTCTCTCTCTCTCTGAGCAGTGATATACGAAAGAGTTGTTTAATATTAAGATTTGTGTGGAATAATTTTGGGTGCAACACAAACCCAACTTGAAAAGGTGTTTTGAAGACTTCGCAGTATATTTTCTTCGTTCAGTTGGAAAGTCGCTAAGAAGAAAAGTATTGTATTGGCGTTTGGTCCCTATGAAAGCAGCGGATACTTTTTACATTCTAAGGCGGCTGAGAAGTCGAGTTGGAACGCCACCGTCCTTTAGGATTGAAATATTCAAGAACATATTCTTCTCGATCTCTCGAGAGGTTGAAACTAATCGCTTTGGTATCTCATTGACTTAGGATTGTTGTTTACAGGGGATTTTCCCGTAGCGTTAATTACTGAGTAATTGTGTTTCAGTTTTTGTAATATATTTTTCGTAGTTTGCTGTAATTCGATAATGGGACGGTCAGTTCATCTTGTGTATTTTGTAAATTGTATGTGCATGTTTGTGTATGTGTATATATATATATATATATTATATATATATATATATATATATATATATATATATATATATATATATATATATATATATATATATATATAATAGCTGATATGTATTCAAGTTTTGAAAATGTCTCGTCCCAGAGTCAATTCATTCACAAGCTGCAGTACTGTGGTCACGTTCTTGTCAGGTCACCTTTAATTTCCCGATGAGTTTTGGTTGATAATAGAAGAGAACTGATAGCGCAGAGGGGAAACTGATTTGTATGCCATTCATGTTTGAGACTGAATAAGACGTCCTTTATACATTCAGACAATATAGGAGGAGGAAGGTTGTCGCCACTTCCAAGTTCGGAAATCTTCGTAAAATTTCAGATGGCGACGTCTATACCCTTTGGTCGTGTTTCGATAAATCTGCTGAATAATATTATTTGTGTTTTAGAACTGGACACGGTGAACGCTTTATTGAATTATAGGGTAAACAGTAAAATCTCGAGTTGTACGACATAACGATTATATAGTTGCGGTGAAGCTTTAGATGCATATGCATCATATTTACTGGGAATACCCCTGGTGGACGTGGTTTGAAGTTGGACGTGGTAGGCTGAGGCAACTTAAAATATATAAGGAGCCAGGGACTTCGTTCCTCGATAAGCCTGCATGTGGGAGACCTCTCTTGACCTAAGAGAAAGAAAGGAAGTGGGTGTGTGTGTGTGTGTGTGTGTGTGTGTTGTTTCTGGTCAAGATGGAAGAAGACGGGGGTTGAAGTTGTAAGTGGTTACGGATTTAAATTTGACCCGTTGTTTCCTCACATCCCAGTGTACGTAGGTTGTTGCACTTCCCCAGTTCTCTTTAAACGGGAATTTGCTTTAATTTTAGTGTGGTCTCTTTATAAAATTTGTTTCTTTTTAATACACACGAAATCCCTTTCCCTTTTTCATCATGCATACCCTCAGGATGATGAGAATGATGACGATGATGATGATGAAGGTGGTGAGGATGATGATGAAGCTGTAAGTAACCTTGCTACGCCCGCTGGAGATGATGATCTCTTTAATAATTAATTGTCTGTCCGTATCATTTTATGTCTTAAGATCCTTAGTTGTGTTTCCTGCGACCCTCAACCCTGGTCCTTCCACCTGATATATGCATTGCCCTCCTTGTCCTCTCTCTCCTTTTTTTTTTTTTTTTTCTGTGGCCACGTTAGTATTTTTGTCGTCTTTGAGTTGGCCATTGCACTTCTCAAAAGATTTGATTTACCTCCTTTTGCATATGCAAGACATTTAGACATTTTTACCCCACTTGTATTTGTTGCGACTTGTTGCTTTTTGTTGCATCGATGCAGTGTCCGTGTATGTCCAATGGTTATGTGGTATCCAGTGTCTTGTTTTCAACCCGTTTAGTGTTTGTAGGACGCCACCCATGTCTGTTTCCACGAAGACTCCGAGGTTTAGAGGTATCCCCTGGTATCTTTAGACCCTGGGTCGTTCCATGTATCCCCCCCCCCCAATCATAGCCTGTTGCCTGTCGCCTTGCTGCTGGCACGGTAAGGATCGTGATTGTATCCTGTTAGGATCGTGATTGTATCCTGTTTTCATTTGTCGCAGCTCTTAGCAGCATGGCCATTTCGGTAGATGGTTTAGACGCATTTTTACTGGTTATATGAACCTGCATTTTTTCCCTCATTAGCCATAGCATGTGTTGGCATACATGCCGAACGCATGTCAGCAATGTCACAGTTAATTTTATTTATCTTTGTGGGTATGTTATGCAATGAACAAGTGTAGGTAGAATCTTCAGTAAATTTAGCATCAGCCGATGATTCAGTACTGTGCACATTATATACGTAATATATTTTAGATTAATCCACGAACACCCGGCTCGTGTCTGTATATATATTTACAAGTACTAAAAAATTCACAGAAATATGCACGTGATTTGTGATTAGCGGAAGCCACGGGTATAGCTTCAAAAGACTCGACAGAGTGCCAAGTACTTTCGTGTAATTGACACACCTTCGGGGCACATATGCGTGCGCGCTCACATGTGCACTTGCGCGCGCATATAATGTTGTGTTTTGTGTAGGAATTACTAAATTTCTGTTATTGCCAGTATTTGTTCGCTGTAGTTTGTTAATTAAAAAGTCCAAGGCATGTTAAATTCATTAATGTACGAGGAAGGAAAAGCGTCATTTTTTTCTGGATAAAAGATAAATGAACCGAGTTGCTTCATGTTTTATAAAGCACTGATGAATGTATTCGGTCAGAGCGGAGGAAGTTCACCCTTTCATTAGGCGTCACCTTGAGGCGGGCCTGTCATTCTGTCTGCTGCAGGCAGTAGGTGTCTTGATCAATGCGCAAACGTGAGCAGCAGTTCCGAGAACCGAGTCTTGGCTTATATTGCATTAACTAGGTTTATGGGATAAATCACTACAGTACTTCCGGATAGAACAGCATTTTGTAGAGGTTGCAGTTTTCCCCCGAGAGGTCGTCACGGCATGTTTGTCACCCATGAGAGAGCAGTGGAACTTGCACCTTGGGTACTTCCCTTCCCCCCGCCTTCCTAATCTGCCCTTCCATCCTCCCCCCTCCCCTTCCCCACCCTCTTTCGACTTTGGGTCACACGACATAAGAAAGGGGAACATCGATCTCGCTGCTAAACTTCCGATCTACCGCCGTCCTGCATGTCATGAGGAAGGTAGTGTGTTTTAGGAGCTGACTCGTGCACGAGTATATGGACGACCCTTCTGCCCATTTCTCCGTTTAACATTAACTAGGATTTCCCTTCCAGTAGCGCCGACGCCTTTAGCCGTATCCGTGATGCGGCTGGAGCAGGAAAAGGTATCGTGAATGCGTGGACTGTCTTGAAATCTTGCTATTACCACCGATTGCCTATTCGTTTCGCAGTCCTGGCATACGGGGTGAGTTAGCATTTAGAGGGAACTTGGCAGGAAAAGGATGTCACGGTTTGCGTTTCTTACTATCGACGAATTTTCGTGTCGTAACCTAAGATTTCTTCCAGGATGTTAATTAATGGCTGCCTTTCAAGTTAAACTACGTTGATTCTTGGATTTGAACCAGATCACAAAAAGCTTGAGCATGTTTGGATTTGTCATTGGTAATGTTTTCAATTTTTCTTTCAATCAAAATAGATATTTTACTTTTCAAAATTGCAAGCGTTTTTTATAGCTTCCATGGATCTTGATTAGAATTTTTCCATGGCTGGAAGATTTCAGCATTGCATTAAAACAAGTTTACTGTTTAACCATTCTCAGTGCATTAAGGCTTCAAATTGCATCTCCCATAATTTTGCCGTTGCTGATGATTGATCATTGGTGTGGGCTTTTGTCCGTCCAAGTGCAACTGTGAATAATTTAGCCCGTAAGGAAACTTGCAAAAATCGTCGCCGTATTTTGATGATTGTGTAACTGTTTCCATGATGGTGAATGAGTACAAAGACCTTCATGTGTGTGTGTGTGTGTGTGTGTGTGTGTGTGTATCAAATATGCGTATTTCATCTCATCCCAAACCTTGTCACACAAGATTTCGTGGTATGAGTATTTAACTTGCTGATAGGGTAAATGAAAAAATATATATGTTTACGCATTTACAGTTATCGCACTGTTGAAATAATTGTTGCTATTTGATAAGTTGGTGTTATTTAACATTACTTAATGTAATTTTCGTGCCCATGTAATATCGGATATAAGGTAAATGCGTATAATGTGATTTGAGCTTAAATAAGTATATTTTAATCGAAATAACCCAAGAACTATGATTGGTAAACCATTTTAAACACAAGTTACTTGTAAATGAATGAGCTGTGTGGATTTAAAATTATTTAGTAATAGAACACTATAATTCATAACTTGAAGACAAAACATGTTTAAAAATGGTGGAAGTGTTGGAAGGTTTAAACAGACCATTTAATAATGCAATATTAGGGTTAACGCCAGAATGTGTCTATACAATAATTAACGTTTGGATAAAACTGTGGTAACCATGTCCGTAGTAAAATCTGTTCAGAAATGGATACAGATGGATGTTGTATGTAATACAAAATGATGAAAAATTATTTTTAGTTGTAATTTTAACATATTCACATTTTGTGTAAACAGCTTTCAAAAGCAGTTGGTTGATTTCCACAAAACAAGGTGAATGTCATCGTGAGAATGTTGCTTGTGTTTGCAGGTTCATTTTGGGTCTCGATTGACCACTTCCGCTGGTAGCTTTTATGAAAGACTTGGTTTTAGGGTAAGGTGGAATTTGTAGCCTCCTAAAATGTTAGGCTGTGCTTTGTAGTAAAGAATAATTGTGTAAATTTTTGAAGTAGTGAAAGAGCTTAAAAGATTTTTATACTTTTGTAGAGGTGCTATGTTTTATGCCTGAATTATTCAAGCATCTTGAATGTGTTGAAGTTTTTGTTGGTAAGATGGTGCTGTAAGTTCCAGATCAGTTTTTTCATTTGTTAATGGTAGGCAGTATTAAGGTTGCTAGTTTCATTCTCTGTAATGGAGATGATTTTTTTAAATGAGAAAGTTTTCCCTAAATATCTTAGAGTTTATAGTGTGTTGAAGCCAGTGTAATCATACGTTCAGATTATAATTGTGGATATGCAGCTACTATAGAGTATTAACCTTGCAAATATATCGCAGACTTTACCAAAGGTTTCGTTATGTTGAACAGCTTTTCTGTACTTGTATTGTTCAAGTTACACTTGACTTTAATGTTGACAGCAGTAAGAACAAGTTTAACCAACAAACTGCTATGAAACTGTTTGAATCATTTTGTAACAGCTTTCTAACTCTGGTAGTATGGACTGTAATTGTAGTGAACCGTATTTATTGTTAAGCACTAATATAAGATAAAAATGCAGTTGGCTTGTATGAAATAAAAAAAAAATGCTCTTGTGCTTGCTTTTTCATAAATATTTTAAGGTATTGTACCATAATTGTTGCAGAAATAAGCATCTGTTCCATTATCTTGCCATCATGGTGATAAACAGTACTCCAAGTAAATTTTTATGATGAAATCTGTCATTCCACATGACACAAAATGCATGTTTTAGTAAGTTACTGCTCCATATCATTAAAAGGTACAGTGCCAATGCTGGAAAGTGGTAATACTTTCTTGTTTCATTTGAGTTTTCCCCTCCCCTCGAGCAGGATGAGATATGCCCTATCATTTGAAATGCAACAAATTATTTTTGCCTTAACGATGCCATCTTTGATCTACAGTACTCCCGGCAATCACAGCTCAATCAGCCGTCGGCAGTTCCTGTACCTAGAAATAAAGGTAAGGTTTGTTTTTATAGTTTGGCATCGTGCATAACTACTGTATGTTAGTATATAAAACTTTGCACTTATCCAGTTAATTATTTCCTGTCAGTTTATGTATAATAAATGTGAAATGGAGAGAGACTCATGTCCTGTTGCTTTTAGATTCCAATCGTCCACGCCCTAGTTACGTAGTGAAACCACCTCAGAATGGAGAAATACGAACGAATTCCTTGCAGAACAAGATTGGTCAAACACCTGCTAGATCAACTGAAAATATATCAACATCAACAGTTAGTAAAGCAGCATCAGTACCAGCATGTAAGTTGTATTTTTTATATAAATGTCCCAAAAGTTCACAACCTTTAGGTCTTGAGTAGTAGGGGGTATTTATAAGACTTATTTTTCTATTCACTGTTTAAGCTGTAAATCCTTGATAAATCCTGCTCTTTGGAGAGGGAGTGTAGTTATGGTCATTACCCAAATGGAGATTATTTTTGCCCATTTTTCAACATAAAGAATGTCAGGGAGCAAGAATTGTAGCACCTGTTTTTTTATAAATATCGTGGCATGGGTTAACAGTACTGGTACACCAAAAGTCGCATTAAATAGTAATGTGATGATAATGGTAGTATTGGTTGTCTGAAATCATCAAAGAGGGGAGATGAAAGCTTTATCATTCTTTACTATAAAGGTACCCATGCTGTAAAGGAAAATGTTTTTATTGTATTGTAGACAAATGTATTTCATAGAAAGTTGTAATTCTTACTGTAGGGCGAGGAATTGCTGTTGCTGTAGGCACTATTGGTAAGTTGCGCATTGTTGTAAGTGGAATCTGTACTCTTGTACTGTACTTTGAAGTAGTACTATACGAGGCAAAGTATGTGACAACATTGTAAATACTGTAGTGTGTGGTCTTTAGTCAGGTAGTATATAATTTCTCTCTCTCTCTCTCTCTCTCTCTCTCTCTCTCTCTCTCTCTCTCTCTCTCTCTCTCTCTCTCTCTCTCTCTCTCTCTCTCTCTCTCTCTGTAATAAACAGGCCTCTTTGGAATTGCCTTAAGATATATAGTTGAGTGATTTCATTGATGTTTCGATCAATATTAATACTGGAAGATTATCTTGTTTTAGATTTTAGTTCTCACAGTTTCTTTTTAGAAACTTGGTGATATGGTTTCACCATTAGTGTATTTTTTTCTTTCATTGGCACCTATCTAAATTCCTGTATCTCTCTCTCTCTCTCTCTCTCTCTCAGCATGAGGGTTCAGCATCCTAAATATTATTGCAGAGAATTCTTTAATGTGTACGCAAATTTGGTTTATCCTTAAGTTTTAGGTGCTGATTATCTTTATGAAAAATGTCATGAGGGAGAAAATTCCATTACAGAGTAATCAATATCTTATGTTCAGTAAACTTTTGATAAGTTGATAGGCTTTTCTAGTTTACTGAGTTTTTTAGGTCTGACTGATAGTTATAAAATTTTAAGAAAATGGTATGCCTCGTCAACTGCATTGAAGGATAAGTATTTGTATATGAGTTCGTTGATTGCATAGTTCCTCATAGAATACCTGTAAAGGTTGAGAGTTGGTCAAGATGCAAGATTCCAGGTGCTTTATTGAGCATCATATACATCCTGGTTGAGAGTTAACAACCCTGGGATATTCTGTAACTGTGTGAGCATTGGGAATGAAAGACAGTGCGATTAAGTTTATTTGAATGAACTAGAGTGTAACATTATATGTTCTCAAGTTGTATCGAAGCACTAGAAAGTTTCCAGTCATGACACGTATTACAGTATTGTGAAAAATTTTGAGTGCCATCGTTTCAAGACTAAATGGAAGGATTTTGAGTTGGTAATCAGACAAAAAATTCTAGTGTTATTTTAGCCTGTTACATTATGACATTAACGGGTGCTCTGTATTGTGTTCTTTTTTGAGATATTGGACAATCATCTCATTGTACAGTACAGTAGTTAGAAATACATTTTTAAAATTTCTGATATACATTGTTATAAATTTGTGTGTGAATTTATTTTTGAGTTGTGCATTGAACAGAGTATATCGTGAGCTTTTTTTTGAATTGCGTATTAGCCAGAGTATAACCTTTATAATCACCTCTAACCTAAACCTTTCCCACCAGCTCGGCGACGGAGTAATGTTGTTAAAGAAGTTGATCGTATACAAAAGAAGAGAGAGGAAAGAAGGAAACAACAAGCAGAAAAGAAAGAAGAAAAGGAAGCTTTAATGAATCTTGATCCTGGAAATCCCCAGTGGGAATTCCTTAACATGATTAGAGAATTTAGGTAAGAAATATCCTAGGAGGAACCATATAGACTACATGTTACTTGCTTTAAATGTTTTATATACAACATTTTGAACTACAGTAGTTGGATAAGTACCTTATATTTATTTCATGTAATGTTATTACAGGTCGCAGTTAGAGTTTAAGACGTTAAAAGATGGAGATCCGCTGGAAGAGCATCAGATCACTGTAGCAGTTAGGAAGAGACCTCTAAACAAAAAAGGTAATACAGTACTCTACTAGCATTGTAAGTGATGATTTTCAGTGTTGTATTTGGAGATAACTAAAGAATTGAAGATTTCTGTTTAGCCTGGTTTATAGCAAGATGGAAGAAAACTATTTCTCTAAATATTTTTCTTTTTCAGAATTAAATAGGCGAGAAATTGATGTTATTACCATTCCCAAGAGAAATACGTTATATGTCCATGAACCACGCACGAAGGTAGACCTCACTAAGTATCTTGAGAACCAGAATTTTCGTTTTGACTATGCATTTGATGAATCCTGCAATAATGAATTGGTATACAAGTAAGTTTGAGTTGGTTCTAAAATTCTTTCAGTTAGATACAATAAGGCAAGCCAGTCTTTTGTCTTGATCATTCAATATCACTTGTAGTAATCCTTCAGTTATCCGGATTAACAGAGCCAAGGCCTTGTCAGATAATGACGAAATCCGCATGATGGCGAGTAAAAATCTACAGGTGTGCAAGATTCTTGCATCTCTATACCCTTCCTCAAGTTACTTGGTCAATACCACATAACCATAAAGACCAAATATGCTTATAAACAAATATCACAGTTTAAACTGAAAAATTTGTGCAAAAAGTAATTATCTACCTTATTTCCCATATTTGTAACAAAATAAGCCCCATATAAATACAATTAAGGGCATTCAAGGGCTACTTAATACCCTTCCTTACCTTACCTTGTCAGTACCACACAGCAAAACAAACTCCATAAATATGCTTGAAAATAAAAACAGCAACTCCTTTTTCACACATACTGTACTCAACACAGTTCGGTCTATGAACAAAGTTTTCACTTTGCACCAAGCACTTAATAATACATTGTATTGTTCGCAAAAAAATAAATGCCCTTTTTTCCCTTGTGTGCAACACAATATGATAGTTTACACCAGTAGTTCTTAACCTTATTACTACCATGCCCCCTCAAAGAGTTGGTCCTTCCCTCCCATGGCCCCCTTGCATCTATAAGTAAAATTCCCTCCCAGATTTAAAGAAAAATAAAAAAAAAAAAAAAAAAAGAAAAAGGGTTTTGAGGGATAGGGAGGGAGGTAAATAATTGCAAAACATGGTAAGCTTAATGAACCTTAACTAGAGTTGTAGACTGTAGGAAACTAATGTTATAAGGCGATACGTTTGCATTTTTTTTTTTAAGTTCTGAATATTAGTTCTCCACTCTTGTTAAGAGAATAACAAATATAATTAGAGAATTTTTAATTTTCCCCTAGGACTTGTGCCTCCCCCGGAAATTGCTGACGCCCACCCAGGCTTCCCCACCCCAGGTTGAGAACCACTGGTTTACACAAACAATTTTATCAAAATAACAGTTCTAATAACTGGTTAAAAATACTTTTTGACTTTTTCACTTACCTGTGTGCTCTGTTCTTGGTGCTGATGATAGCCGGACATTTTAAAGACTTTGGTTTCGATGTAAACATATCTTGTTGTTGTTTCTCTCTCTCTCTCTCTCTCTCTCTCTCTCTCTCTCTCTCTCTCTCTCTCTCTCTCTCTCTCTCTCTCTCTCTCTCTCTCTCTCAGTACTGTATATCCCTTAATAAAATATGAATTACTGATGGAAGTTCACCAATGCCTTGAATGAGTGTGTATATGTACACTTTAAAAAAGTGAAGATACAGTTTTTAATCTTGGACATATATTGCTAAATAATGAGGCATCTGCAGTTTAGAAAGGGGAGGAGCTTCAGTCTTATTGTTTTGTTTTTTGCTTCTCTCATATTTTACAGTTCTGAAATCTTGATACTGCTCTCTCATTCAAGTTGTAATTTGCAGCTTCTGAGCAAAATAAACATTTTTCCACATAATCTCTAACTTGCACATATGAATTTATGACACCACAATGAACGGAATACATAATCCTTCCATAATAAATCAAGAGTTATTTGAAATTACAATGTAATGTTATGGAGAGAGAGAGAGAGAGAGAGTTGCTGTTGTGTAAGCCTAGGCCTACATGTAGAGCTACTCATTTCATTATTCTTTTTTTTTTTTTTAGAGATTGAGCGATACTATATTTGTACAGTATGTTTTAGCAAAGACAAAATCAAACAACATCTTGAAGTTCACTCAATCATGCCTCTTGTGGATTTAAATAGATTGGGTCAACCTGCCTAGCTGTCACAACATTTACTGCCATTAATTTCAGTGACCTTTAACACCCTGAAATACAAATATGAATCTATAAAAATTAAAGAAATTATCATTACATTGCATTTATAATGGAAAACTAAATATTGCAGTTCTGATAAAAATAAAATATCCATACACTATTTTTAGATCTCTATGAGAAGTCATCTGAGAAATTCTGATTACTTCGGACATGTAAACGTTTTTGTTTTGCATATATGATATGAATTGCAAATTTTCATATTCTAGAGAAATTTACTTTTGTGTTTTCTGTGTTAAAAATTCGATGTTAAAGAAAACTGTATCTTCACTTTTCTTGATATTGTTTATCTCTTGAAAATAAAAATATTGAGAAAGTACAGTAAAAATATAGTTTGTGTAGCATAAAGTTTAAATAGTGAAGGAGCGTTTGTGTTATTGTATCTCTTTGATGTAAACATACGTCATTTATTTTTTCTCTCTCTCTCTCTCTCTCTCTCTCTCTCTCTCTCTCTCTCTCTCTCTCTCTCTCTCTCTCTCTCTCTCTCTCTCTCTCTCTCTCTCTCTCTCTCTCTCTCTCTCTCTCTCTCTCTCTCTCTCTCTCTCAGTACTTAATATCCTTTAATAAAATATTAGTTACTGCATCTTAAACATAAAAACAAAACCATAGAAGCTGAGTTAAGTCGGGTCTACCCAGCCATCTTCACCCATCATGCACTGCATCCCTACCAGCTCCCAGCCAGAGAAACTGCTCCCCAGCTCTACCAACCTTCCAAAACAACCCCTTCCCAGAGTTCCTCTATACAGTCTTACTGCCTCTCCTCTCCCATGGTGCCAGTCATCTGACCCACCCCCTACCTTGGAAACTCCTCCAGGCCTCCCCACCCCCCAATACCCTTTCTCAGTCTGTTTAGGAGTTTAAAACACAACATTTTCATTAGGCTGCAGAGGGATTGTCAACCATTGGAGAGCAGTTTTATCAAATTTTTAAAAATTTCCATATATTTCTTTGGGCCTTGGTCCCTGGAGTCTGGTTTTTCTGAATAATGAGTTCCAGATAATTGAGGGATTACTGTAATCAAATATGAGTATGTTCTGGACCTTGCAGATACTGTATAGGTTTTCACCAGTTGTGTAAGCATTTTGAGTTGAATTTAGTTAACTGGGTATCTTCAAATTTTTTCTATGGCTGGGAAGAGAAATGTTGAATTTATGTATGAAATTGGTAGTTAATACTTAAATTTATTTTACCATTTATGATTGTTTTGCAGTTTGCATGTGAAATGTTAAGAATTTTTGCTGTCTGTAAATATTATGTAAGCCCCAGATAAATATATTGTAGTTTCCTGTTGCCTCAGTTGTGTAGAGTATACCTAGCCTCTTTGTCTTCACTTTTGTATGTTCCAAATTTCACTTAGTTTTTTCAGTGTTTTCATAGGTAAACCTGAAGAGAGTAGAAATGTGGCTTGTTTGTCCCGTTTACACTACTCATTTTACCAAATGACAGCCTATAACTATTCCAAAGAAAGTGCTCTAGGTAATGCACTTTGACTTAGGATACGCTCCGTCTCTTCTTGCATGTATTCATATTGACTGTCCAATGCATTTAAATCTGATAGATTTTGTAGTCTGTGCCAGATTATTCCCTCTATTCTTCCATCCTTAGTTGTAATCTGTGCCAGATTATTCCCTCTATTCTTCCATCCTTAGTTGCGCTAGGTCGTGTACTTCTGTAGCTTTCATTCTGTGTAGTACATTAATGATTGTGTGTGTTTGACATGGATCATGTAATAGATATGGAATTCTCATTGTCTAGGTACATTTCACCTCATTATCTCTTGATGTAGTTATTTTTACAATCCTAAAGTGTACAATATTTGAGTGCTACTGTTAAATTCAAAATAATTAAACTTTACTCTTGCTTCTGAGTTTCTACTAAACACTTTACAATTTAACAGTTGAATAACAAAGGCAATATAGAATAAAAACACTTATGTACACTCCTCATTCTCTGCTCTTGTTATCTTTCAGGTACACAGCGAGACCTTTAGTTCAGACTATTTTTGAAGGTGGAATGGCAACTTGCTTTGCATATGGCCAAACGGGATCCGGTAAGACGCACACGATGGGTGGAGATTTCCAAGGAAAAAGCCAGGATTGTGCGAAAGGTGTTTATGCTATGGTAGCAAAAGATGTTTTTGTGTATGAAAAGAGTCCTAAGTACAGAAGCTTGAATCTTCAGATATCAGCAAGCTTCTTTGAGATTTATGGTGGCAAGGTGAGTTCATATTTTATATCTATATACAATACTGTAACTCTATGTTGGTTGCAATGTTTCTTTATAGTAGACCCTCAGTTTTTTAGATGCTTCAGGGTTCTGGCCTTCTGCTAAGTAACATACCCTTTAGCATAACCCATACTTGAACATTCAAGAGGTCCATCGCTAATACCAAAATGTGTCATGCTTAAACAGGTAGCATAGCAAAGAACCATCATAATGCAGCTGATAAGTAAGAAGTCTTTTGAGATCTGTTTATTATTTTCTGGGTTTGGTCACTTAGCACATTACAGTACAGGTACAGTACTCATAAATTGATTAATATTGAAATGTATGGGATTCAATAATATAAATAACATTTTATCTGCAGGTTTTTGATCTTCTAAATGATAAAGCTAAATTAAGAGTTTTAGAAGATGGTAAGAACGTTGTACAAGTTGTTGGCTTACAAGAGCGTGTTTGTGAATCGGTCGACGATGTCTTGAAGCTTATCAGCTTAGGTTCCCAAGTTCGGACATCTGGTCAAACTGCTGCAAATAACCAGTCATCTCGATCCCATGCTGTCTTCCAGGCAAGTTTACATTGTGCTTTGTATTTAATTTCTTGCAATTATGCAGTACTATGATTTGTCCTACATCTAATTATAATACTAAAACTGATTAAACCTTAGTTAGAATTTGGCATTTATTACTGCTGCAAGGCTAATATATGTGAAATATGAGATTAAAGGTGCCATATACTCTGGGTGCCTCTCTCTCTCTCTCTCTCTCTCTCTCTGTGAGCTGTGAGAATCTTGTACAGTTGTATATAAAGTATTTAATGTTTTGTATGATGCTCATATCAGAAAAATTTTTTGCTGTTTAAGGATTGCATTGGGGGAAACAAATTAATGAAGATTTCTTAAAAAAAAAAATCATCCGTATGGGAAATCGAGTAATTTGTTTAGCCCATCTAGAGCACAGCAACAATAATTACCACATTATCACTTCCTTTAATGCCATAAACTTCACTTTTGTATCAGCAGTATAGCATCTGCAGTCATCATCTCAGAAGCACTGAACAATGATTGATAAGGCTCTTATCCAGATTACGTGATAATTGCTTTGATTTTCCTCATCAGTAAATTAATTTCTGTTAGGTACTGTTTATCAAACTTGTAAAATTGAGTTTGTCCCTCTTTTCCCCCCAACCAGAAAATCGAGCATTTATTTTCCCCATTTTGTACCTATAACTGTTTTATCTTTTTTTCCAGATCATTTTAAGAAACAGAGAAAAGGCACTCAAACTACATGGCAAGTTCTCTCTAATTGACTTGGCAGGTAATGAAAGAGGAGCTGACACTTCCAGTGCCAACAGACAAACAAGTAAGTGTTGTCAGTTTCGATTGCATGTTATATTTTATACAGTATAGCAATCTTGGCTGGTTCAGGTTGATTCTCTTTCTGTTTCGGGTGATTAGTTCAGATTTATTTAAGGACAAGGACAAGAACAGGATATGAAATGTTTTTGTGCCAGTTGACAAATATGTAGTACTTTTTAGACACCACTTTTCTCAGGTGTAATTCATAAAACCTTGACTTGAGTTGGGATATTGTATAGATGTGACAGAAATGTTGCCACATTTTCCTTATACCAGGTCAAAAAGGGTAAACAGCTTGACACTTGTTCTGCATATCTAAACGTAAATTTAAAATGAGCGAAAGAACTGAAATTTGATGGCTAGTAGAGGATGATTTATAGTAAACAAAATTACAATAAATGAAGTTGAAATCATACATTAAACTGTCTTGATGACTGGGTAGGATAAGGACAATGTAGTTTTTAGTCTTCTAAATGAATTATACAAATGCCCAATATCTAGCCTAGACTCTGATGAAAATAAGTTATACAATGCGATAAAAAAATATTAATGGCTCCTTAAGTGATGGCAGATTATAAATCAAGTCAGCCTTGTCCCAGAACAGTGTTTCTTTTGGGCAGCCCATGGGAGGGATAAGTAGGATTTTATGTTGGATTAAAGAACCCCAAATTGAGGGGTGTAGGTTAACTGTAGTTGGATTATAAGTCAGGAAGAAGTTTGGCAACGTAGCTAATGACATCCATGCTCGTAGTCATTTTGTTTTCACTATAGTTAGGAAAGGATTTCAGATTAATTCATAATTTAATTTTCGTGTTATATTAATTTTCATTATTAGCTTTATGCCAGGTATTTTCTCAGTAGGGTTAGATGTGCAGTGAGCTTTCTCCCCTCTTCTTTACCTTCTGCCTGAGTTTCCATTTAGAGTAAGATTTATCTTGCCCCTTTTCTGTAAATTTTGGAACCTGATATTCATCTAGATTAGGTTTTTATAAATGCCCATTTGTCCTTAAATTTTTGGGTTATTCACACTGATCTTTGACCTGATACTGCCATACCTACAGACCAACTGTTCTCATTTTAATAATTTGCCCAGACCACTTTCAGTTCTGGTGAGTTTCATGAACAAAAGGTAGAAACTTTGCATCTTTTATTTACAGGAATGGAAGGTGCCGAAATTAACAAGTCATTGCTTGCACTGAAGGAATGTATCCGTGCCTTGGGTCGCAAGGGAGCGCATTTACCATTCCGGGCATCAAAGCTAACTCAAGTTCTTAGGGATTCCTTTATTGGAGACAAAAGTAAAACTTGCATGATTGCAATGATCAGTCCCGGTATGAGCTGCTGCGAACATACGCTCAATACACTTAGGTAAGGATGTTAATAGGGTTTGTAATGGGATGATCCCAGAAATATTGGGAGTCATTTTTGTTCAATTTTTTATGAAGGTTTTGATTTGTCACCTTCAACCTTATGAGTTTGATTTTTTTTTTATCTCCTATAAGGTTATTATGTGGTGATTAACAGGAAAATAGAATAGGAAGAGTGTGATATGGTTATTTAAGAAATTTATCATAGTTTTGTGCATCTTACTTATATTTTTAGGGTCTCATTATAGTTGGTCCCCAAACGGTAGATTATACTCAGATAATGAGTGTCATTAATAGTTGTCATGTAGGAAAATGTTTACTGTATATTTAAATCAAAAGTATCAAATGTTGAAGGTATTCAATTTTGGCAAATTTTTGCATCTTTTCTCACATAATTGTCAACAAAGTTTGAAAAGTAATCTGTTGCTGATAAAATAGTTCAGTGTCAGATTTTATCACATGTACAGTCAAATTCAATCTTTTGCCAAGATTCCTTGTTCTACTATTTCAGTAAAGTGCACATTAGTTTCTAATATGAGTCATTGTCTGCACTCTTGAATTTAACTTTACAGGCTTATCCTTTGGTGAAGGTGAGCTTAGCAAAGGCTCTCAAGCTACAAAACCCTAGTACTCATGTATTTATAAATTTTAAGTTGACTTTCCCCTGCTCTAATTTATTTATTGCTCTGTTGTAGGATTTCTTCCTTATCAGATTTTTTATTATATTATCCCATGTGGACACATCCTGTAGTGTATTATAGGCTTCATTTAGTATCTCTGTGCTCTTAATAGCTTTATTTCATTTGGCCCTTTACTTTTTACTCTTATATACTTCCCTCCCAGCTTTTTAAGTTGAGCTTCTTGCTTCAGTTTCCATCTCTTATTTTTAAGAAAAATTCTGCAGTCAAGCCCTGTTTGTCTAGAAATGTTACCTTCATTTAAATACTTTACAAATACTAAAAATTTATTTACATGCTGTGTAATGACTCACTCATGACTTAATGGCTGGATCCTCCAGAAACCTCTCTTCAAGTTAACCTTCAAAGATTAGATTATATTGAGATCCATTGTCAAGGGAGAGGGGAAAAAACAAAAACCACCATGGTCATCCATCTAATAATTAGCGTTGCATTTAGCCTCTGCTCTGCAGTCATTTAAATGGTGGGATGCTGTATGGATTTTATTTGGATTTCTATCTTTCTCATGACAGACTGTTTTTCAAATTTTTATCACATATTCCCATGGAAAAGTTTGGAATGGCACAGATATGAAGGTGGTTGATTTTAGAAATTAGTTTGAGACCACCTAATTGCATTCTTTATTCTTGCAGTTTTGCTAGGATATGTCGTCAAATGAAAGATGAAAATTGGGGTAAGTCAAAGAAGTTGGACATTAATGAAGAGAGAAAAAAATAAAGGAAAAGTAAAAGGTTGGACCAAAGGGATGTTAAGAACCTAGCTACCATCATCAGTGTGCAAATCAATATATTGTTTAATAAACAGTTGGCACTTTTATCACTCAATTCTTCTGCTTTGCTAATCTTCTGTCCCAGTAAATTTTTTTCTTTATATCTTGGGTTTGTTGTATATTTTACTTTTGTAATTGACCTTAGGTTACCTTAGACTGTGCTGCTGTTAGAGTACTGTTCTCCAGTGTGGATGCCTGCTTCTGCCAGAGATTTATCTTTTAGATACAGTGGTTTGTGGTGGTAGGTGTCTGTTTCCTAATAGTAGCAGTTATGACTTGGACCGTAGACAGATGGTCTATTGTTTGTCACTTTTTCATAAGTTGTATTTCAACAGATCTTTCACTTAAACAATTTATCCCAGATCCCGTTTACCTGCCGAGAGAGAGCAACCAGATTCGCTGGACAGCATCACCAACATGCAGTAAATGTGCCTCAATGTCAAACTTCTCAGTTCCAGAGGTCCTTTATTCCTCACACCATTGGACTGTGGAACAGCCTCCCAAAGGATGTTGTGCAATTGGAACTTGAGAAGTTCAAGCGAAGATGCAATGCATTATTGCCCTAATACTATTCTCCTTGCATTTTAATACATTTTTATCCATTTATTAATCTATTAATTTATTTTTTTTAATAAGTAGGTTCTCTTTTTGTATTTCCCTTTACCTCCTCTTACTTGTTCCTAATGAACATCATATTCTTTGGAAGCTTGAATTTTAGGTCAGTGGCCCTTGTGAGCTTGTTCCATATAAATAGGTTTAGGTCAGTGGCCCTTGTGAGCTTGTTCCATATAAATAGGTTTCATCTTCTGAATATAATAATAATAATAATAATAATAAAATTCACAGCTCTGATGTGTAGTTTGTGGATTTTTTTTTTTTTTTTTTTTTTTTTTTTTTTTTTTACACATTCTTTCATCTGTATTAATTGTAGTGTACATTGGTTGTGGATATATTGAAAGTGTCCATAGTTCTATTTATAAATTTTCCAGATATTTTCTGATAAAATAAGTTGAATAATTATGAAATATGAGAAAAACTAAAGATAAGAAAATTGACTGATACTCGGTTACTGGGACCTGGAATTCAGTGATAAGGAGTGGAACAAACTCTCTACCTCCTTTTCCATGGTAAATGATTATTTTATAATGTAATAGGTCATATAATAACATCATTTTGATCAGTACATCTTTTACTTGGGCTTTGATTTGAATTCATAGCACACATCGAGATAGCTTTAGACAATTCGGTGAAGTATGTCATTATTTTTCAGATATGCAGACCGCGTAAAGGAATTGGGTGTTTCAGATGAATCCAGTCAAGAAGGTAAAACTCCAACAGAGAAAGAACCCAATGAAAATGGTACTAGTGATCCTGATTATGCCAGGCTGTCATCCCTTAATGTAAGTATTTTTATATCAGATTTTTGTGTGACAGGTTTTGTCTTTTCTCCAGAATTTAACTTTGCTCTAGCATTGGAGCTACCATTGTCACAATTATTGTAAATTAGGAAATAAATTTAGTTCACAATTGATAAAACAACAGTGAAGACTACATCACCATTCTGGCATATACGTATTAGCTTTGCATTCTTCAAAAAACTTTTTCTAAATACAGTAGAACTCAAACTTAGAGTATGTAGTCATTTATGCTTTCTCTCAACACGACCCTTACAATATAACACAAATAGCATGCAAATGCTCTATTTTTTATTTTTGTCTGACTTGAATTATTCTTATCATAATGAGGTCCTCTGCTTGCAGGAAAATGAAATGAGTGCAGATCAGCAAGCTTTCCAAGTAGCCATGAGTGCTCTGCAAGAAGCTGAGGAAGAAGTAGTTGACTTGCATGGACAATACTTTACTCACAGAGACAAAATGGACAAAATGCTAATTCCTCTTTATCAGATGACAAATGAGGTTGACTATGATGTTGATGGTAAGTTGAAGTTTTTTGTACATTGTTAGGTGATGAGAACAACGAAGATTGATATTTTACAAATGCATTTCATTTTTATTTCTTGTCCAGTATTATGAATAAACTCAAAATGCCCATGTAAATTGTCAAACTACTTTCCACAAAACCTATTAGTAATGTGAAAGAGGCAAGTAGCAGAATGACAGAAAAATATACAGTAAATACATACATGCACACTGCATCAAAAGTGTACACTGCCATTCTCGGAACTTCTGTGATTTTTATTGTGACAGTGAGGAATTGTCCTCCCTGCTGTAGATATTAATGCTGTAGTAGCATTATAGACATTAGTATCCATAGTACTACGGTGAAGACAGTTCCTCGATTTTAAAGTGAAATTAACAAAAGTTTTAGTGGACATTTGGAGAGCTTTGAACTTCAGTAACAATGGATGGATTAACTATAGCGATCAGAATCAGTTAAGGGGATGGTGGACTTTCTCAGGTAAATTTAATTGTAAGTTTCAGTTAGGAGGATGAGTTCAGAATTTTCCCTTCCTTGGATTATGCACTAACATCATGTTGTAGGCTCTCTAGCCTCTACTTTTATGATGCTGCCCTTGTGTGACTCAGAGACATCAACTGGCATTTTTGAAACTCTCTCTCTCTCTCTGTGTGTGTGTGTGCTTGTGTGGTTTTGTACCCTTCATTTTCTTTGTACCTTTTCTGTACATTGATGAATTATTTTATAGTATATTTAATGTGCGTCTTTGCATAATTTTGCTTTTTGTCCTTTCACACTTTCAACTTAATGGTTTGGAGCAAATAACTTTAGTAGGTTCTTCTTCTTCTTCTTCTTCTTCTTAAGAAATACTCATAGGAGCCTGGGTCTTGAAATGGCAAAACAAATCCACAGTTATGTATGGGTACAAATATATTTAAAAATAAATCTATACAGAGAGCTTTCGAGAGTTGGTTTGATTCCTTTTGGAAAAGGGGAATCGAACAGATTCCCAAAAGCCAAATTATAGATGTATTTTTAAATATACTGTACAGTATTTGTACCCGTACATAACTGTGGATTTGTTTCTCCTTCAAAAGGGAATCAAACAGATTCCTGAAAGCTCACTGTATAGATTTATTTTTAAATATATTTGTATCCATACGTAACTGTGTATTTGTTTCTCTGTTAATAATTATTATTATTATTATAATATTAGGTGGTTTAACTAGACCACTGAAGGAAAATATGGTAATGGCAGATAGATGATTAGGACTTTACTTTTCAGCATACACCCAGCAGCTAGAAGATGTGGTATTAGAAAATTTGGAATGGTGGACGCAGCTACAGAAACGTGTTTTGAAACTAAGACTTCAGCTGGAAGAAGAAGAAAAGCTGTCACGACGTCAACAGCAGTAATCATCATTAGAAGAATCCATCCATATATAACATACTGGGCTGTGTACATAAGTTTATACAGCCACAATGTTAAAAACTTCTTGAAATTATTGTTTTTATTAGTCACAAAACTTTTTTTTATTTATTAAATACAGCTGTAAGTCAATCTTGGTTTAAACTGAGATTTGGGAGAAAAGCTAACACTTAACCCACTGCAAATTTAGCATTGACTCAAGGTGATGAACAATATTTTGTTACGGAAAGTGTTTCCTGCTGGACTTCAGTACTGATGACTTGCAATTTGCATTGATTGACATTTATATGTTGTAAGTAAAGATCTCCAGTCATAATATCTGTTGAACATAAAAAACGAAGTGGTCACTCAATGGTTAAACTTACCAACTAACATAGAATTGTTATGGACATCACAGAAGATATGGGAAGAGTATGGAATTCATCTCTTTTGGTGTGTGTAGATTTTATGTAGTAGGTAAGTTAACTGTTACTAACAGCATTTGCATAGCAATATGATTGCCTGCATTTTGTCTTTTCGATACTGTATAAGTTAAAACTTAAAGAATAGGGAATGTAAGTTCCTATCCTAGTCGGTAGTCATAAAAGTATCAAATGGCTGGATCAGTTTTGACTGGAGTTGCTTTTTATTATTTTTAATTTTTTTTATTTTAATAATGCAGAATAATGCAGATTATACTGTTATCAGTACAGAGATTGAATTAGGTTTGTAATCATGATATGATGAATACTCATCTTGAGAGTTGGCTTACATGGAATATATAATGGCATCTGCACACAGCAATGCATATAGCTCAATGCGGGCCGCAAACACCACAAACCAAAGCTGCTTCTTGCCGTTCAAGTGTTAGCGGCTTCCAAGCATTTTCAACCAGATGCGTTATTCCTACACTAAGCGTACGTGTGGTACTGGCCCAGTTCACTGTAAAATTAAGTAGTATTGTGATATTTATTATACGTTTTAAGATTGCTCCAAGTGATGCAGGAATGGAATGTGAAGATTAGTGCTCAGATTTTTGTTGGAAAGATAATTCCATATATGAACATTATTATGAAGAAATTAAAAATTAAAAGGCTTCCTTGTCTTGTATGATTTACTGTGATTCACTTCATTGAAATTTCATATTTCTTTTTTAATCTCAAAAAACTATGCATTACATTAAGCCTTGTCATCGTGAATCTTAGTGTTTCCTATAAGGCAAATTAGTTTTACCACTGCACTAGTAGTGCAGTTCCTGTCACTCATACAACTTATATAGAGCAATCCTTCTCATTGCTGAGTTATTAATCTCACATATGCTCCACATTTTGTAGGTCTTTAATGTATTAAATGTTGGTGATATATCCTGTGATGTAGAAGATCAAAAACTGGTTAATGGAAGAGCTATTGTGAATTTTCTATCACACTGTGATTGTAATAACCTTTGAGAAGCATTGCAGTAGTGAAAATATATGTATCAGATAGCAGTCACTAACATTCCATATCATCTTGCAGTCGTCTGATTTGGGATGTGGATCATGTTTCTTTAAAATGCAGATTCCGTGACTTCCTACATTTTTTTTCCAAATTAACTAATGTTACATGGGAAATGGAGTCGGCAATATATTATTTAAAAGGATGCTAGCAAATATGTTATAGCTAAACTTTGTGAGGAGGAAAACCAAACTAGTTGCTCTGTATCAGAGCACCCTTAGCATATTAATCCAGCGTGTCAGCAGTGAACCGTTTTGTCCATATAAAGCATTTTATGTTCATGTAAATTTCATTTTTTTTTTTCTTTCTTTTTTGTTAATGCTGAAAGCTTCATTCAGTTGTTGGTTCATCCATTAGATGAATTCTGCCTCATGCTTAACCAGTGCTGCCAAAGTATTCACACTGGTGTCAACTCATTCATAATGAAGTCCACTATTTTGTATATAATAGGATGTATAAAGAGAAATGCAAGTAACTAAATTGTAATCACCATTACTCCCTCCGTAGAAATGATCTTGGGGAACTACCTTTACTTAGTAACTTCACACTGTGT
This sequence comes from Macrobrachium rosenbergii, assembly GCF_040412425.1. Lineage (NCBI taxonomy): Eukaryota > Metazoa > Arthropoda > Malacostraca > Decapoda > Palaemonidae > Macrobrachium > Macrobrachium rosenbergii. The sequence continues at coordinate 30,095,881 of NC_089777.1, forward strand.
AACTTGTGTATTGTCTGGAGAATCTTGTATTATCTGTCATTTTCCGAGTTACCAATTTTTCAATCACTTTGCTCTGGTTGTTGAACAATAGCCAGTATCATTGTGTCTTGAATAAATTCCATTTGATGTGTATCCCTTATCTTTTCTATTCTTGGAGGTTGTCAACACAATCCTCTGCTTCTGGAAATGCAGGTTACTTTTTTGTGTGGGTGAACAATTGGAAATTGGAATACAGTACTCAGTTGAATCAGAATACTGCACTTTTTTCCAACACTTTTTTTTTTTAATTTTTGAACTATAGCTTGATTCAGTTTCAAAGACTGTTGACGGTACCAGTAAGACATGACAAGCTTGCTGACTGGCTTCAATTATTCTTGCTCATAATAATCATGCCTTTCAGGGTTGAGATTATAATTTTAACGTATCTACAATACGAGCAAAATTAATCGCTGCATAGTTTATATATGCTTCATAATGTTGGCAGACCTTGTATATTTATCGATTGTTGGTGCTTAAATGGTAGCAGGTCATTCATCATGCTCTGGACTTTTATTGTTTTATTTTATTACTTCATGGACACAGAAAATTTGTGTGGTATGAAGTGGAGTTTTGTGTTGAACAATGGAAGAGCAGGGAGTGTTCTGCTTCTTAATGTGTGATTTCTTTGTAAATTTCTTCTAGGATTATTTTTTTACAATAAACTAGCATGTCATAATATCCAGGTTTTTTTATGCTTACGTATTTTGAAAGAAAATGTGTAGAAAACAGGATAGTGATAATACCTGTGAATATCAATGTTGCAGTTTTATGAAGTTCTCTTTTTAACACATAAATAAAAAGCACAAATGAAATGGTCTTCCAAAGTTTTGTCTTAATCCTTTATTAGCTTGTATTTCAGGTTCAGTCATTGTCTGACACTAATATTGAGCAGGCACGTTTAATAGCTTGCTTTAACACTAGTGGGGCTTACCCAGAGAATTACATCTTGTATAGGAGTAAAAAGTTGAAGCAAGATAAATTTTAAGAAGTTGGTCAGCTAGATGAAAAACACCAAGCATAATGGAAGAAAAGTACAATAGAAAGCATTGCAGTCTTGCACATTATTCAAACAAATTTTTGTGTATAGTCTTGCACTAAATGTAAAGCAAACATTTACATTACTTTATAGTTATAATAACCAGAAGTAAAAAGCTATTCATTATTTAACATAATATACCGTGTAAGGAGGAGAGCTAACGCATCAACCTAAATAGTACTGGAAAAAGTGGCTGTTTAGTCAGTTTAAGAATATGGAAGCCATATGTACAGCAGTGTTGGACTCCATGTTGAAGAGCATAGTATCAGCTCATAATGAAAGGCTGGGGATCCTGTGTGTATTTGTATACCAAGCATTTTGACAGGGAAATTTGTAAATCCTCATTCACAATGAAAGCCAAAAGAGTTTAATATTCGCATGTGCTGGCTGTCCAAAAATGTTATAAAATATCCTTGACAAAAGCAACACACTATGATATATCTCTAAGTATTCACCACGGAAGTTATACTGACAGCTGCAGGTCTCCATTGCGTCAGTGAAATAAACCAGTTCCATACATATTTAATAATTTCCACAGCACAAGTAAAAAATTTGAGTTGCAACTGTTTGAAAGATGCCACCTCCTAAATGTAAGTTTTAGTTCTAGAGCCCTTCAAAGTTGCCCTGAAGGTCCCACTATTCAATGGATTATTTTCATACACAAATAGGAATGTATCATTGTTGACTATTGTAAGGTTCCAACTCATTTAGGTGTTAAAGGAAATGATGCTGACATTTGTAAGGAGAAAGGAACCAAAGGCTTGTTACTGGCAACTGCTGGAACTTCTCACATATAAGATGGCCTCCTTTTGTAACACCACCAGCTGAAGGCAAAATGACAACCTTTAACCATATGTAATGTACCTTTCAAGAACTTTTTACTACCCAGCTTGTTTGACATGGGTGTTTTATGTATATCTTGCAGAACATAATCCCAGAAAGAAGAAGAAAACCGTGAGTAACCAGTTGTAGAAGAATGTCAAGGGTTTGGAAATAAATCCTTGAAAGAGCTTGTCAAACTTCGAAATCTGTATTTCATCCACTCGGTAAATTTATTCTTTTAATGTAAAGAATCACATTTCCATAGGGTTCTCGGGAAGGATTTGTTGAATAAGTGATACTGAGAATTTCAGTGATAAAAGTTAAAGAAGTCAGATACTGAAGTGGATAGGGACCAGAGGAAACAAAAAGTTGAAAGTTCTGAATAAACTATCCAGCTATAATGATAATGGATACTAAATCATTAGTGCCATCTACTAGACCCTGCACTTAGCATGATGAAGGTAGCCGCAACTTGGAGTAGGTTATGTGCAATATTTTCCATGAATGAAAGGTAACTTATAATTGTCAAACTCATTCTCTTCAACATTGTTTTAAAAACTTTGTTCAAAATGTACTAAATGTTAAAATCCTGCATAGAAAATTTTAATTTTCAGCAACAGTACCTGTTCCTGTTAGTGATATACTATTATTGTACTGTACATCTCAAACCCATCATCTTCAGTAAATGACAGGAGGTCAAAATTGTTTTAAAAACTTTGTTCAATAAATGAAGTGTTCATTCAACAAATTGTCACTATCATCTGAGCCCATGAGTGTAAATGTTAAAATCCCTGAAAGCAGAACAATGTTTGCAATGCATTTCATTAGTAACAATGAAGAGACTGATAAATTGGTGCACTGTCAGCATTTGCAGTCAAATGACATTGCCTTTACTACCTCAGTTCCTGTGGTTTTTGTTTTTTTATCTTGCTGTTCAACCTCTCAACTCTTACAATATATCTTTATGATATACTCTCATTATTGTACTTATACATCTCAAACCCTGGATCATCTCTTGGTGTAAATGGCAGGTGGTGTGGAATGAAATAAATTTGATACAAATCAATTAAAAAAATTCTTGATTAAATCCACTGTTGTTTTAAGAAATTGCAATATATTAGTGTTCTTTTCTCCAAAAGGATGCTGTTAATGAATGTAATATTTATTTATTATATTATAATTACTATCTTTGGAAGGAATTGGTCACTAACAATCATCTTTTTAAAATGCCCATGAGTATTTGATAATTTTGAACAATGTTGCAGTAATGACCAACAACCTGAATGCAGCAGAAAAATGTTGGCTTTATTATGTACAGAAAGTGTTAACATTTCATTAGTGACCTGGTGCAGGTGTGCCAAATGGACAAACAGCTTTCAAAATGATTACAGTGGGCTATGCCATCAAAAGCTAGATGTCTTGCTGATGTGAGTAGGATTTCTTTATTAAGTGCATACAAGACTTTAGGGTTAGTGCCAAATAAAAAGACAATGTATTCCTTCTCTTGGTACAGACACTGGTTTCCCAGCAAATTACACATAGGGAGTGTTATAGTAGTATCCCTTGGTTCACCATAAATTAATCTTACTGGTGTTACCATTACACCTTCAGTATGAGCATAATAATGCCTTTTTACTGTTACCTCAGTTCCTGTGGTTTTTGTGATGATCTTTCTCAGTCGCCATAAGATTGCTTGTTGTAGATCTGCAATGTTAATACCTTTAGCTGCTTCTCTCCCCATTCTCATGTGACTCAGACTGTATAGTTTTTTTTTTTTTTTTTTTATAACCGTGTCTCTATCCAACCTCCGGGCACCACATCTCTCAGCAACTTTCATATTGCAGTATGATCTAACCGTTGACCTCCAGTCATGAATTTTAGTAGGCTATTTGTGGTCGGAGCTTTTCAGAAATATCCCCATTTTCCGTTTTCCAAATATCTGCTGTATCAGGGGTTTTTCTTGCATTTGTAGTCAACTATCTTTTTCCTCTTGCATAAAGTCTCCCTATATAAAGCAAAGCATAAAAGGAAAGTACAGTGTTTGAAATCTCTTCGGTGCCCGTCTTAGCCTATCCGATAACTGGGTTCAAGTGTATAAGAAATGGATAAAATGAATTAAGCAGATTGTCTCAGTTGTTTGAACATTTCAGAAGTCCACACCAGCCATCTCACCACACCAAAATGTGCCGTCCGATCGAAACAACCATGTTGGGTCCAGTAAATGTTCATTCCATAACAATGAATTTAGTGTTTGAAGGCTGATAAGATTTGGAAATCAAGTAGACTGAAAATGCATACTAATACATACATGAATTATCATATGATAGTGGAATTGTATAAACTTTTGTAGATTTAAGAATAAAGCTGTTAGAGAAAGTAAATAACAGAATTTATTTAGTGCGAATTTAGATAAGGTAATGATGAAACGGAAATGGAGATATCTTGGCCATGTCCTTCGTTAAACTGAATGTCTCTTCTTATGTACTGTATGCATTTATTTACGTGTATTTCATTTTTGCGTCATGATCCTCTTTATCACAACGTAAATTAATGACTCATAAATCAGTCCCTCCCCCTTTTTTTATTAACATTTCAGAAAGAAGAGAAGCTTTTGTAGTTATTTCCTAAAACGACTTTTCAAAAGAAGTATAAACTACCAATGTGTTTTTTTTATCTACAAAAACTGCAGTCACTCACTATATGGGTGCCAAAAAGCATGGATAATAATAATAAATTTACCAACTTAAAATTATTATCCCACTTTTATTTTCGACTTAAGGTAATTTCTATGAGAAGTAGGATATTCATTTTTATTTTTGTTAACATCGAGTCTCATTTGTTTTACTTACTGTGGTGTCAAATTTTAACCTCTTGTAAGAGCAGTGAATTAAGCTAATGCGATTATTTGCCGAAATTGTCGGTCTGTAACATTTTTCAATTGTGCATAAACTTATAAAGTATCACAGTTTATTTGAAATGCTTATCCGATCACCATAGTGTTAAAGGATGGAGAAAGATGCAGACTTGTGAACTGCATGTAGGCCTACATCGAAGAACCCATGTTCACACAGTATCAATGGTAAGGAATATATCGGTAATTCTAAACCGGCTGCCCGCGGTGAGCTAGACTGCGGCAATTGGCGTTTTTCTATGTTATTTTACTTGCTTTACAAGAATTTAAAGTAATATTTTGTCGGCCTGTTGTAACTAAACTGTCATTGACCTTTGAAGACTACACGACTTGAATTACCTAACGCAGGGTAGGTCAAAGCCGGCATTCCGCTGCAAGCCCGCCCCCCCATCTCCATAGCTAATACGGCAAAATTGTAACCTCTAGGGTACGTTGTGTTGGTATTTTTAGGGGTGTTTACTGTTTACAATTTTGCCGTATTAGCTATGGAGGGGTGGGGGGCTTGCCGCGGAATGCTAGCTTGAACCTACCCTGCGTTAGGCAATTCAAGTCGCTTAGTCTTCAAAGGTCAATGACAGCTTAGTTACAGCCGGCCGACAAAATATTACTTTAAATTCTTGTAAAGCAAGTAAAATAACATAGGAAAACGTCAATTGCCATAGTCTAGCTCACCGCGGACAGCCGGCAATATATCAACAGTTGATTTATTTTGAACAACTTGCATTCGAAAATCACGTGAAAATGAGTACGCTTACGGTCAGTAGGCCTACCACAATCACGTGCATAAGCTCAGTGTGTAGTATCAGCACCATGTGAATGTAGCCTGAGTTAAACCATAAACAAATGACGATGAATAGGCCTATCTTGGTAACGGTAAGTGCGCTATATTTTAGTATGATTTTCGCATTTAGCATATTAAGGAGACTTAAACGGTATGCTTGAAACGTTCAAATGTGGCCTGGTAATTCCAAGGAAGAGCTCTGCATGGAGATAATTTTTATTAATAAAACTTTTTGTACTATAGAAAAGGGTGCATAGGCCTATGATGCAGTACAGGTGAGATTATACTTTACCAAAAGGGTAATTCTTAGTATTTGCTCCGTGCCTGTTTTTACCTTGGAAACTGTTTTTTTTTTCTACACTTTTAGGGCCTCCGATACTGGCGGTGCATTTGTTTGTTGTCGGCCAAATGGGATGTCCCTTCGCCGTGTTTAGTACTGGCTCGGGGGCGTGGCGGTACCCATACGTTAACAAGTTATTGCACTTGCAGGATGGGATATGGTAATTCTAAGCCAGCTGTCCGCTGTGAGCTAGACCATGGCAATTGACGTTTTCCTATGTTATTTTACTTGCTTTACAAGAATTTAAAGTAATATTTTGTCAGTCGGCCGTAACTTGAATTACCTAACGCGGGGTAGGTCTAAGCCAGCATTCCGCGGCGAGCCCACCACCCTCCTCCATGGCTAATACGGCAAAATTATAACCAGTAAACACCCCTAAAAATACCAACCTAACTTACCGTAGGGGTTTTTACTGGTTACAATTTTGCTGTATTAGCTGTGGAGGGGGGTGGTGGGCTCTCCGCGGAATGCCGGCTTAAACCTACCCCGCGTTAGGTAATTCAAGTTGTGTAGTCTTCAGAGGCCAATTACAGTTCAGTTACGGCCGGCCGACAAAATATTACTTTAAATTCTTGTAAAGCAAGTAAAATAACATAGAAAAACGTCAATTGCCATAGTCTAGCTCACCGCGGACAGCCGGCTTAGAATTACCTGGGATATGAACCGTTCCAAACAGACGTACTTTGTCTTGTGAAGATTGCTTATGGAAATCCCTTGTTGGATGGACTTCAGGGGTTAATTACAGGTTAATTACATTCATGCGACAAAAATTGAATGTAAATGCCCTAAAAACTGTAGAAAAAGTCACGTTAGAAGGAAATCGCTGCTGCGGAGCTACTACTTAGATCTACCACCAAAAGTTCCCCTATAACACTATGCATGCACAGTAGCAAAAATATAATTAGTTCTGGTGTTAATTACAGTCAACCGACAAAAAATAACGGGCAAATTCTTGATAAGCAACCAAAATACTATAGAAAAAGTCAATTTCCAAGGTAATACTCAATGCTGAGCTAATACTTAGCTCCACGGAAAATTTTACTGAAATAATGTGAGAAATATGTTTTTTTTTTTTTTTTTATATACAGAGAAAAGCTATATATATATATATTTTTTACAGGACACCATGTTTCTTGGAATAGAATAATGTATAGCTTAACTTAGCTGTTGAGGCTTACTTTCAATAATATTTTATAGCCTAACTTAACTGTTGAGGCTTACTCTCAATACAGTAAACCCCCCCGTATTCGCGGGGATGCGTACCGCACCCCCCCGCGAATAGCTAAAATCCGCGAATACTTAAAACCTCTCTAAAAGCACTTAGAACTGCCTATTTTGATAGTTTAAACACAAAAAACTATAAAAATGCTTATACCTGAGTATTTGAATACAGATTGACCATCACTAATCCGGCAATCAGTAGTCCGGAACAATCAGTAATCCGGCACAAATTTCAGCTAGAGTAATTTCTAATGTTTCCGCACTAATTTTCAAATTTCCCGGGTCGCTGCGCTAACTCGCTCGCCAGCCGCTTCGATTTGGTGGCGCAGTGTGCTGCATCAACAAACTGGTAGCCTAGCCTACATTATACTGAACTCTATTCACATATTAACAGTATTATACAAACATCAACATAACGAATGTGCATCTTTTTCATGGATCTTTTAAAATGTTATGCTTTACTACGTTGTTTCTAATTGCGTATATTCTCATATTGCTTTTGTGTTATAAATTGCAATCAATGTTTTGTTTTGGGAATCGATATCGCCGCATTTAACCAAGTTCAAAGCGCGTTTCTTGCTTCTAGTTAGCGTAAATGAATATGGATACTTTATTTATTTGGGACAAGGATATTTTTCGTTATACCAAGTGTTTTTAAGTCGAAATATAACTTAAATAGGTCTCGTTGTGAAATTAATTTAGCTATTTTTTCGTTAATATATGACGTTTGCGGGAATCGCGACTGGCCGTTTTGGGGGCATGTTTTTTTTTTTCTGAGTAAAAAAAATCAAGATTTCGTTCGCTATTTTCTCTTGATTTCATCATAATACGAGCTTTACGTATTTATCTTTTATCGGTGTGAAAACAGTAGTAATTTGTATTCTTTCATGCCCAGTAGTTTTGATTAAAGTACATTCTCTCCAGTTTTATTTATATACAGTCAGTTTCATCCATGTTGCCGATGCACGCTAATTTGTAGTCATGTCAAAGAAACAGCAGATATTGTTTTATTACAGATCAGGCTTCACTGACGCCGGGCCGTGAGAGACAATGGAATTGACTGTGACCTGAGGTCAAACAATAAACAATTACTGTACAAATTACAATACAAAACATACAGTATAATATTCCCTTGATGCCTGAATGAAGAAACTTTTCTCATTCAAAATACCATAAAGTAAAAATGAACAAATGTGACCTATTTTAGGCGTAAAAAGCTTGAAGAAAACGGGAAGTCATTTCAAACACTATCCTGGCGCCGTTGGTGACTTTACAGTATTAGCAGCTTGAATAGTGTTTTCTCAGCTTCATTTGCAACATAAAGTTACTGTAGCAGTAATTTCCCTGTCTTTTCTCCATTACCGTAAAAATATTTCAGTCGATGGTCATTTGAAATAACTAAGTAATTGTGTATTACCATACGATGGTTGTTTATCTGATACGATTATTAGCAAAACAACAGTTTCCCGTTCGGTTGTTTATGGCTGTACACATTTACGCAAGAGTATAACGTTACTAACAATACTTTTATCTTTCTCTTTTACTTTTTAACTAGCAGATGGAATAAAGAGATGGATGGAAAGAAAAGAATTGTTTGGTCTCTCTCGCTTTCTGCGCCTGCGCGAAATCTAAAAATATTTCCTAAATATTTTCGTATCTGTATTAATTACTAATCCCATCGTAAACTCAGAAATATCGTAAGTCGAATTATCGTAACTCGAGCACTACCTGTATTTGATAATTGTCTTTTCTTTATTAACCAACTTGTAGTGATTAATGGGATATTTTAATTCTAGGATGAGGTGCTTAGCTACTGTGTTTCGTGTATTCTAGCCTAATAAATGGCCAATCCGGCAAAATGGCTAATCCGGCACCTCTAGGTCCCAATGATGCCGGATTAGTGATGGTCAACCTGTAGTTTTATCACAAAAAGTGCATTTAGTCATGAAAATTATATGAAAATACTGTAATTAGTGAATATTTCTCAGTGAGAAATACAGCGAATGGGCGAATTTCCCGTGAATAAGGTAGATATGTTCCACAGAATCCACAAATAGTAAGACTGCGAATACTGGGGCTCACTGTAATACTTTATAGCCTAACTTAGCTAATGAGGCTTACTTTCAATAGTATTTTATATATATCCTTAGCTCTTAAGACATACTGTCAATATTTTATAGCCTTAGCTGTTGAGACATGCTTTCAATAATAATTTATAACCTAACTTAGGCTAACTGTTGAGGCTAATGTAATACTTAAAGTATTACTTTTAGTATTACTAAAATTAATAATTTCTAGCCTAACTAAGCTGTTGAGCCTTACTGTCAATAATACTTTAGATTGCCTACTTAGTTTCAAGGGAAACCCATAAACCCTATATCATTTTGAGTGCTAGGTTATCTCGTGTTTTTTGCACCTGAGACCGTCATTGTTGGAGGAAACCATACTTTTCCTGTTAGTGAGTTCCCAGTATCTATAGTAATGATGGAGAGATCCTGTAAGGAAGGTGTTGAGTGACATACTGGCTGGATGTTGTCTAGTTTATTGGTGGTTCCTTACTGAATAAATTTACAGAATCTTCGATGTTGTTATTGGCTGGTGCAAGCCGCAAAGTAGTTTCTACACACAGACAGGGCAAAACAGAGATAATGTTTTGGACATCTGTGCTTGTGGACAGACAAACAGATGGCGATTGTGAGAGACATAATAAACGTACAATGATAAAACATATATCAAGGGAAAGGCCAGGAAATTCCACATATGGACATTGCATGAGATTCGAGACATTAATGAATACAATGCAGTAGCATAATGTATGTGAAATGGCAAGACGTTTGGCGTCTTTACAAACAGAAACATACAGTTTGACAAAGAAGATTCGGTGGAACATTATGAGTACACGATTAGAATGCTTGAATGGCAATGCAAGTAGTGGTGATTGTACCTGAATTGAGACAACAATGGTTAGAGAGAAACAGACAGAAATATTGTATGGTAGAAGTTGCGTTCCTTCGAGTGGTCCCCTCCAGCTGACGCACGCACGGAAGGGAGAGAGAGAAAGCAGGATGCTTTGTCTTGTTTTTGTCTGTTGGATGATTCACCCACACATGCCCGTAGGATCGCAATGCGGTCCCTTACAAAACTCCCCCCCCCCCAAGCAAGGCTCGATTTATTTAAGAAATTGTCAAATGATATTCAGTTGATCATTTTCAGATATTCAGTTAATTTTATACGTTAGAACTTCTGACAAATCTCACGAAATCTCAAGACGGACGTTAAACTTAAGGAACGTAATAAATCATAGAAGATCTTTACTATTAGAAATTTTTGGGAAGATGGAAAAATGTACTGCAAGTTGACCGGAAAACGAAAGAATCGTTTCTGAAGGAATAAGAAAAAATTAGCTATTTTGGTTATGGCAAATGAAATGACCTTCCTTACGACACCGACTTCCATATGTCCAGCTGACCTGGTAAAGCTTACAGGTTGACTTTCTCAAGCTGAAAGAAACACTGTAGACATAGCTTTAGAGAGTCTGGTCTGTCTAGGTGTTCGCTCGGCAGTTGCCTGCAACTAGGTTCATCACGCAATGGTGAAAATGCAGTTGTCTAGAATATCTTCCGCATGAGAAGGAACTTCGGAACTTCTGTAAGGAGCATTAGGAGTTCCGGAAACCATGGGCGTTAGGGCCAGCAAGGAGCTAGAGTCATAAACGTCATGACACTCCCACAATTCCTGATTACCCGATGAATGAGGCCAAATGGCGGAAAGCATACACCTGTTAGGCCTACGTCTGGAAAGCAACTTGTAGATGATTTCATAATCTATTAACCATGAGTTGGCAAAATATTATAATTCCTTGTTTAACACTTATGACAGTTTTTTAAAATGAAACAGGTAATGTCTGTGCATATTGTCTGAAATAAATATCCAGTTAGGCCTACGCCTGGAAAGCAACCTGAGTATATAAAACAACACCCACACCTGCATAGGTAAATGAACTGGTTTTCTAGACAGGACATTTAATAACACAAGGTTTACTGATATTTCAGGCATAATAGCAGCAAGTTCTGGAAGAGAAGATAGGGCAACTAAGCGTAGCAGAAAGAGGGAAATAGGCAAACTGCTTTGTGATGGAAATGAAACCTTAGCAGGTGGAGATAGCTGGGCTTCAGTTTCAGGAGATAATGATAACTACGAAATTGGAGAACTTTCACAACAGGAACTGAAACAACGGATACAAACTTTAGAAAGAGAGAATAAGCAATTGAGAGAAGCAATGAATTCTGATATAATTAAGGAGCTAGAGCGTATCTTAATGCCTATGTTTAGTAAAACACAAATTCAAGCTTTGGTTAGCCAAAAGAGAGTCTTATGGACAGATGATGACATATCCGAAGCACTTACCTTGCGAAGTTTAAGCCCTAGGTGTTATAAGCACCTAAGGTCTGTGGTAGGTATTCCATTACCCAGTGAAAGTTGTATGCATAAAAGAGGAAAACATTTTCCATGTGAACCAGGTACACTGAATTCTGTTCTATCTTTAATGAGTGCGAAGTCAGAAACAATGACCCCCTTGGAAAAACTTGCTATCCTTTCCCTAGATGAAATAAGTATTTCTCGTGAGTGGGTATATGACAAAGGAAATGATGTGCTGTACAAGCCACATGTTAAGGTTCTAGTAATTATGTTAAGAGGTTTAGTCGCAAAATGTAAACAGCTAGTGTACTATAATTTTGACGAGTCCAATGTTCAGAATATATTGCTTGACCTGATAACAAGTATTGAGAGGGTAGGGTTAAGTGTTGTGGATGTTGTCCATGACTTATGGCCAGTCAACTCAAGAATATGGAAAAATTTGGGGATAAATCCCTTGCAGAATAAAGTTTCTTTTAAAAATCCTTGTGCAAACAGAGACATATTCACTTTTGCTGATCCACCACACCTGATAAAGTTGATACGAAATAATTTGTTGGATTATGGGTTCTGCACGAAAGAAGGTGAAGTTATTTCAGCAGAAAGTGTAAAGGAAATGTTAACCAAAACTGAAAATGAATATACATTGACCCCAAAACTTAATGAAATGCACCTTAATGTGTCAGGGACGCAAAGAATGCGGGTAAAGTATGCAGCTCAGTTACTATCCAAAACTTGTGCAAATAGTATACGGTTTCTAGGCGAAAAAAATTTGCTTTTGTCCCAAAATTGGCGGGTGACAGCAGATTTTATAGTTAGTAAATGATTGGTTTGATTTAATGAACACTTGTGGAATGTATGGTGATGTGAAGTCTAAAAATGCTTTTGGCGTAGAATTAGACTATCAGAAGGGCATTTTAGATAAGATGGTAGACATGATGAGTACACTGAAAGTAAGAGCCAATTCTAGTCGCATGTTTAATTTCCAGAAAGGCATAATTTTATCTTGTAAATCTTTAATTGGACTGCACACATTGCTAAGATCTGCATACAACTTAGATTACATTATGACCAGACGACTCAACCAAGATTGCGTAGAGCATTTTTTTGGTTCTATTAGACAAATGTATGGCTGCCATGAACACCCAAATGCGTTAAGCTTCAAGTATAGGTTGAGATAATTTTTGCTTGGGAAAGGAACCACGCTGTTTAGTTGTAAGACCAATTCTAGTTCACAGAATGATGATTCTCTTTGTATTGCTGGCGAAACACTGATCAGAGAGAATGATCCTTCAGAAGATGATGGGGATAAAAGAGAGAGAGAGTTAGCACTAGAGCTAGGCTATGCCTAACGAGTATTTTGTTCAAAGACATTGATATTGAAGTAGAGGACAACATGATTGAGGAATTTGATTATTCTTTTTCTGTTACGACCCAGTTACCTCAGAAAACAGCTGATGTGATAGAGGACGAATCCTTAAAATATATAGGGGGATATATTGTGCGTAAATTTATTTCCAAATATCCTGAAATAGGGGGGACAACCAGTTCTGTAACCACAGAGAAAAACTGGATACAAACAGTTAACAGAGGACATTTATTTGAGCCATCAGAAACCTTCATTGAACAATTAAGGCTGATGCATTGTGTTTAAAGCAGTTCATGGTGAAACACTGAGGGACGGAAAAGGGTGTATCCATAAACTGGTATTTGAGCTTCAGTTGGCAGTAAAAGACTTACCAAGTGAAATTGTAATTTATTTTGCAAGAATAAGTATTTTTTCGGAATGAGGTATTTAAATAGAAATATTAAGAGTAGGGCAGATAGCATATCTAGAACTAGAGTAAAGAAAATGAAAAAAATCATGTAACAAAATTTTTCAAGGTAATACAAACGCATATCACATGAAGCACCCTTTTATTTAGTTGTGTTTATAAAACGAATAATAAAGAACAACAAAATAATGTTTTCAACTGATATTCTTTTTGTTAAAAAATTCCGAGTATTTTTTTGATCGAAGTCACAAAAACTTATGCGCCATTGTAATGTCAGCGGGCGGGCGAGGACTGACCGGGAGAGATGACGTCATCGACTAGCGGGCGTACGAAATCTGTTTCTCTAGGTAACAATGTTCCTTCCTCGGCGTTGCCGGAGGCGTGGAACAGCCCTAGGATAACCCTCGAATGCCAGACTGCGGTAGGTTGAAGTCTCTTGGTTGGCGGTCTCCCGGGCGAGGTCCTCGTACTTGATCCCGAGCTGCACCGCTTGAGCTAGATTCTGGAGAACACGTCGCTATCATGTGTTCCCTCAAGTCAGATGTGGAGAAACTGAATTTTTCTTTAACATCAAACTATCGAGATCGTGTTGAACACCAAACTATCGAGGAAGTGATCAAACTTTCGACGTAGGTCAGGAGGTTATCAAAATATGTTGGGGTTTTAAAATCCATCACATCCGCGGGCACTGTTAACCCCTCCAAGGATGTGTGCCCTCCATTGTTTCAGCGCATTGACGCGTTCTTGTAACTCAGTGTTTTTTACTTCAAGCAGCTCCATCCTGAATTGCACTTGGTTTAGTAACATTTCACTCTCATGATATCGTCTATTAAGGTCCATCACTTTTCCTCGAAGATGTTCCAGGTTATGATTTTTTCTTCTTTCTTTTGCGAGGATTCTTTGAGTCCCAACAAGGCGGCTATGTGCTTCCTTCCACTTAGTTTTCCAAGTTCCTAAATCAGCTTGATATTGAATGTGCTGGAGTTTCAGACTCGATATTTCCTCAGTTAAATGGGAGTTTCTGTCGTTCACATCTTCCACTTTTTCGATTAGCTTGGTTCTTTCTGCAAGCTCTTCCTGGAGAGCTATGTTTTCTGCCTCTGTCTTTTCCAGCCTCTCTTCAGTGATGCTGAGGCATTTTTGTAGTGAGACAAGTCTGTCATGTAGACGAAATTTTTCTGCTCTATCGTCTTCCCAGATTTGTTCGAAATAAACCAACTCCTTTTCAAGGCGCTCTTGCTGGCAGTACATGCTGGAAAGTTGATTTTGGACATCATCTATAATTGTATCCTTTAGTTGATTTTCCTGTCGCAAACGGGCGTTTTCGACCAGTAGGTCATGGATTTCATGGTTCTTCTCCTTGGTCCAGACTGGGTCTTGTTGTCCACATTCTTCTTTGTTTTTCCGTTTACGGTTGATTCCCAGACCCTTCATATCAGGATGTGAGGTTACTTGATTCATTGAGCGTTGCCTCTTCTCCTCTGGCAAGAAAATTACTGCGGCTAAAAGGAAGTAGCTAAACAGGAGCAATATCTCCATCGCCGTTTCGTGATGGACACAAACGCACGTCGCCTTATATGCACCTTACTCTTAATTTTTTGGATCCCGTTTTTACAAATTCACAAACTTTTAATTGAAAATACTGAAATTTGTCCCAATAAACGAAGAATTTGGCATGACAGCTTAACGGTTGTAGGAACAGCAGCGAGTATAAATAATTCCATCGATAGGTATTGTTACTAATGTTATTGATGCTGGTTGTGATAATACATAGGCTTTATATATATATATATATATATATATATATATATATATATATATATATATATATATATATATATATATATATATAGACTGTTTAATGTAAATAGCGTACGGAATAGAAAATAATGATTTGTAATAATAAATATATTAATACTGACATATACACATATATGTGTAACTGTGTGTATGTGAGTGTGTGCGTGAGGGTATATATATATATATATATATATATATATATATATATATATATATATATATATATATATATATATATATATATATATATATATATATATATTTGTATAAACATATATATAATGTATATATTTATATTATATATATGTACATATATACACACATATATACACATGCACACACATATATATATATATATATATATATATATATATGTACATACATAAATGTAAAATAATAATAATATTATTATTGATATTGTTGTGTTTATTTTTCATTACATATATATATGAACCTTCATTGTCGCTCGATATTAAAGCATATATTATAACTCAGTACTATTCTTAAATTAGTTAATGTGTCATTTCAAATTCTTCGTTCATTTACACACACGCTAACCACACATATATAAATATTTATACTTATACAACTACAGTATATATATATATATATATATATATATATATATATATATATATATATATATATATATATATATAAGATAAAATCCACAGTAAAGGACGTAGTGTTAAAAGGCCTCGCAGCACAACAGTGTTTCCGTTTCCTTCGTGGATTTTATCTTTATTTATACATTCATCACGTTCCATATTTTCGATGATTCAGTTATATATATATATATATATATATATATATATATATATATATATATATATATATATATATATATATATATATATATATATATATGTATGTATATATGTATAATGGAGTCGAGTCTATAATTGAATAAACTAAATGTCTTAATGTACGCACGAGGGCATACAGAAACCCACCGATAAAGACAGAGCAAAACAGAAAGGGACGATAATTGAACTAAGTGATCTCAGATGCCGAGTTTGACTGTTCATCGTCCATATGAATCAAAGTTGTTTATCACATACAGCACTGGGCAGAAGAGCTAATTGAGATCTTGACCTCGCCCAGTGACCTCTCGCACACCATAACATTAACTCGATACCAACCTTTGAACGAATTGAATGTATAATTACACGTGAAACGTTAATGGGAAAGGGAAGCCCATCTGGACGAAACTTGGGAAAATTATACCAGATTTCGGCATCGAATCAATACCCATATATACGAAGACTGGAAGGAGAGTCAGTTAGAAAACGGCATCAGGACAGGGAGTGTGTGAGATGTGTGGAGAGGTGACAGTGAAAGCTCCAAGTGACTTATGAACTATATACAATTTCTGAATGCCCATAGCATAGACCAAGTGAATATCGAAGTCCAAGAATTTTACAATGTGCCTTTTAAGGTCAAGCCTTGGTCACTACTACCCATTGAAAGGTGGAAAAGTTATAAAGTTTAAAGACTAAAATAAATATATTTAAGGCGAAACATGGATTTCATTTAACCAAAATATATAAAAAGAAAAACTTGTGAAAATTTGGAAGACAGCCGACATCTGAGCACGATAAGTGAAGCTCCAACATAATTAATTATCGAGCAACTTGTTCCTACGGAAGTGAAAGCACGCAGTACAACAGACAGTTTTCAAGAAGTGAATACCTTCCCCACTACAGGATATTTAGTGACAGCTTAGGGGATTTTTTCGAGCTCCACAGCCGACAACAAGAAGAAACAATTAGTCAGTACTATCTCTAAATATGCAGACCATCCTCAAGCTGTTTGCCAGCAAAGATCAACCTCTGCTGGTCTAGCAAAGTTTGCGATAAGACAAGGTCGAACATATCAAAATAAGTGAAAGCTTTAATCTTTGCTCTTTCGTTTGGTATTCTATTTGTAGAAATGCGACTGTCTGCGTCCGCTAACCACTGGTTCACAGAGTATGATTCTGACCTATTTTTGTCAGGATTTGAACTTTCCACTCTTCCACAGAATATTGTGGCTTGCGTAATGATTGCTGCTTGTGCCATTGTTGTAAACTGAAGTGTGTTAATAGGATTAGTGTTATTGTTATTGCTACTTGTGTTAGTACTTCCTTGAGTCAACGGCACTGGAATTCGATTTTGTCTAAATGGTGTTGGTCTCAAGTTATAATGTCTATTTTGAATAGCATTCAACAATTCGTCAAACGAATTCTGCATATTACAACAGTATTCGAACTCATAATAAATTCATATACCCAGTACACAACATTATTTAGTGATACATCATGAAAATCGTGGTATGTAAAAAATATTCCTATCTATCAAACCTCAAAAAAACTGCAAGATAAAAAAAATTTTGAGAGAGAAATGTTATATACCTTCTGAGAGAGATAAGATAATCACAAGTCTTATATCTTTCTGAGAGAGATTATTTTTTAAAAAATTACACTCACTGAGAGAGAGAGAAGTGAGAGAGTTAATTTTCCAACTTGGGTATTTTCTGTTGCCATCTTCCAGTCTTAATCTGTTGTGGTTCTGTTTAACTGCTGCCCTTTTTCATCACTTTCGCGACCAATCACACTTGCTTTGTTGCGTTCGCTTGTAGACGCTCAGGATACCGGTCTTTGTAGACACTGTGTTCGCTTGTAGACGCTCAGGATACCGGTCATTGTAGACACTGCGTTCGCTCGTAGACGCTCAGGATACCGGTCACTGTAGACACTGCTTTCGCTTGTAGACGTTCAGTCTACGGCTCGCTGGAGACGTTCAGTTGTTCACTTGTTGTCTTTATGCTTTCGTTGTTCACTCGTTGTTTAATCTTCGGGGAATAATATTCTTAGTTGTGGGTTTTCTTAGCGGTAATGTTTGTAAGTTTTTACACCTCGAATGTTTCAGCTGTTGTTATGATGCACTTCGTCGCCTGCTTGCAGTTGTTATGAAATTCTGGTATGTGTCCTTCACTCTGCGCTTGTATTTCGTCTTCTTTTTGGATCCCGCGTAAGCTGACACCATTTATATTGTGTGCATTTTTTTATTGTCTTTCTGTATATGTCTGCTATTCGTTGCCAAGTTAAGAAGATTACTTTCTTTATAGATTCTTATCGTTTTGTTTTTATTTTCACCAGTAGCGTATTTAGTCCAGGAGGCTTGTAAGAAGACGCCTAGTAGTTTCTTTCATTAGCACGGGAAGTTATGGATTCCGGCTGCTGTTTATCCAAATAAGGCCACTATGCGTTTTGTTACGAATTCCTCTTGAATCCAACTCGATTAAGTGCAGTCATAATGATTTCGTTACCACTACGGTCATAACACGTGTGCGAGTTGGCTGCTGTAATCACAACACAAGTTCTGTTTTTTCTGGCTCTGGTTTACAATCCTTTATGCTTTCCAGTTCGGCCTTGTCATCCTGAAATAGCCAAAACACAGATCTCTCTCTCTCTCTCTCTCTCTCTCTCTCTCTTTTCGTTTATTCTAATCTATTTCTTTCTCTCTCTAACTGTTCGTTTATTCTAATCTATTTCTTTCTCTCTCTAACTGCCAATGGAAGGCTTCTCTCTCTCTCTCTCTCTCTCTCTCTCTCTCTCTCTCTCTCTCTCTCTCTCTCTCTCTCTCTCTCTCTTTTGCTATGTTAATTAATATTCAGAATATTCCTAACTCCTAGTTATCATTACATCTATACATATTGTTATGTTTTTACTGGGCGGTTTGGTTTTGGAGATAGTTTTAGAGGTCAGGTAACAACTTTTAGTTTTAGTTTGGCCTTTGATATGACTTTGTGGGTCCAGAGGAACATAAAACAAAGTAAATAGAGGTAATTTATATGAGCTGAGGGCTCGACTTCAAAAGGAAATGTGTTGTCGGAACCCATTTCTTTTCCTTCACAGGGCCCTCGTGGATTTCGAAGGCACGGCCGGATGCGATTTCTCTTAGCGCCTCGTTAGTGCTTGTGTGTTCTTGGAGTTATGGTTGGCGACTTGTTGTGACAGGCCGGGAGATTTATGAGTTCGAGGTCCTTTCTACTGACCCAAATGGAAACAGGATATTTCCACTTCGAAAAAATGCGTTTTTCTCTGTTCTCTTGATACAGTCTCGGCCATGCTACCTAACTGTCTCCCGACAGTTTCCTAAATAAACAAAATAGTATGGACTATGAGGGCTCCTAACAATGTGCATGTTTTGCATGACAAATTCCTTCTATGAATCTGGCTTTAAGTATTAAAACAATCGTAAATGAAATAATTATAAAAGAGCAAAGAAATATTAGCAATTATCTATCCAAGTTACATTTGGATTTACTCAGCCCTCATACCTAGCTGCCTAGCAGGTGGATTTTAAATTCTTAAAAGTAATCAATCTGTACAATCATAAGGTGGCAATCTTCATTTCTTGGCCGTTCTTCATGGATTTCTTATTGGGCTCGCTGCTACAAATGAATGATAATGTCCTTACTTGTATCTTGGGTGTATTCAAACATTGTGTAACTAACATGTGTAACTTACTTGTGTACGTGTTGCTTTACTCTATCAATGTAAGGATAAACTTCTCTTTGCATAAGAAACTTCTACATTTTTAATGACTAACTCAAAAGTATGACTGCCAACTTGGGTCGGGAAAACAAAGTAGCACTTATGAGTATTTTGTGACTGGCAAAACAAATTAGTAAGCTTTCGCTATTTAAGGTATCTCTAAGAAACGAACATCGTAAACATGTTAGTTCGTAGGGAAAATAAGTAATTACTATTTCTACTTCTAGTGTTAGTATAGTTCATGCACTCCTTTCAATGTTGACATGTTATGGGTTATGCCAAGACGTCTCCTTGATGAGGTATCCTTAAAGTATTCACAAACCTTACAAACAGCAACTCTCATTTCTTTACTTTTTACTTCTATGATTAGTACACTGATACAGATATTCGTGATTTGAAAACAAGATTCTCGTTGAAATCATTTAAAACCTGTCTTAAACTTCTACCTTATTCTTCTATTAGTGATAGTGGGTTGCAATTCCCTAAAGATGACTGTTAACCCTTCTGACTTATTTACTGGTTCCCAGAGTGATAAACAAATTTCTTTAAATTCTACATAGTTATTAAGTTTGCTAAAACTTGTGGAATTCAAAGTTTTATGTGCGTCTCCATGTTCTGAGCTGACGAGCAACAAAGCTTCATTTATTTTAGCTCTTTCTTCTGTTATTCCCCCTGAAATTATATGACTATCTGCATCTGCTAGCCAATGATTTACAGTATAGGATTCGAGTCTGCTTTTGTCAGGATTGGAATCATCCACCTGTCCACAGAAGCGTGTGGCGGTTGTTATGATGGCTGCCTGATTCATGTTATAAAATTGTAAAGTGCGAGTATTATTAGTATTATTAGTATTGTTACTATTATTATTATTGTTAGTAGTATTAGAATGATTAACACTATTTTGGTTCTGGTTATTTGTGTTATTATTGTTATTGTTTCCTTGCACTACAGCAGAGTGGGAATTTAGTCTTGAAATTCGACTTCGTCTAATTGTCGACAGCCTTAAATCGTAATGTGAATGTCTAACAGTGTTCAGTAATTCTTCAAACACTCGTTGCATGTCCACACACACAAAAAAATTATTCAGTCAGAGTACATCAATCATTAAAAAATTTTTGTCATATTGTACCAAAATTAAAAACAATTTGTCAAATTGTCACACCAAAAAAAATTTAAATTCTCTATTGAGTTCAAGTGCACAATTAAAACCTTTTTCAATACACAAAATAAATTCTTATATGAAATTGGGCATCATATCATCAAAATTCATCATAATAAGTACACCAAATTATATGTATAACGTCTCAAATAATCATCACCAACCGAGTGATAAAAAAAATAACTAATTCCCTATATAAATTATTTACTAAATAATTAATTATCATAGAGAGAGTAATGCTGGTATTTATGCAAAAAAAAAAAAGAATTTTAGTCACTAGAGAGAGTTTTCTTAATTTTCAGTCTTATAGCAAGATGCGAAAAAAAAAAATATCTTCACTTATTTATTTATTAAGAGAGAGAGTGGACAGTAATTTCATTTATCGCCAACTTACTGTGTTGTTTTGCTGATATCGTGATATCGCTAATTGTTGTGCCTTCCGCGGTGAGTGTTTCGCCGCCGTATCCGCGTCGGCGATGTTTTTCACTGTAGTTTTCCACCTTCAGAGTCTTGTGGAAAGTTCTGTGCGTTGTTTTCTTCAATCACTCTGTGGAAATGTCGCAAACACTAGGCTTATTATTACTGTCGGCGTCTTGCTCAATTTGTTGACGGTAACAGTTCAAAATGTTTTTGCTTCTGGACGCACTAAAACCGTTTTTATTCACACTCGATGTTCTCTTGTAAGCTGTACATAACTTTTTGTTTGCTGGAGTGTTTTTATTTCTTCAGATATATTTTGGTCGTCGTCGTAAAAAATCTAAGTTTGTTTTGTAGAATTTTGTTACCCTGTAACTTAAATAATTGCACTGATAATTTCATTAATGTTCGTTAGTTTCATCTCGCCTTCTGGATCCAAATAAGCTGCCACCATTTATAGAGATTATCTCTCCTTTTTATGTTCTTTGTTGTATGTTTGTATGGATTTTAGTCTTTCTCTTCTTACCTTGGTTTCTTTCGATGTGTCCTTCAGATCGCTTCACGGATGATGTGCTATCTTCTTTTTGTATTTATTATTTTTAAGTATTGATATCTCTCAGAAAGGCGTATAGAGACGAGATCGGTAATTTCTTCACTTTAATTAGTACTTAGTATTATAAAGGATCAGTACAAATTTAACAAGTTACAATGATAGAAAACGAATCACTCTTGACTCAGTCTCTATGGGGAACACTGAAGCGAGGGGAGACGTACTCTCCCTTGAAGGACACAGTTCTCAACTTCTCTCTCCTCGTCGGTCTCTAGCTCGTTGAACCCCTAGAAAACTTGTTATCTGCAATCTCCACCTCCTTCTAGCCTTATTGGAAGGATTATGCTGTAAGCATTTAGGCTGTGCTGACTCATGACTTGGTTAGCTTAATCGCGAGGCCATTATTTCTCACTTTTACGACTGTTTTTATGGCTTCAACACGATATACTGCTTATGGTTCATGTAAACATCCAGCGTATTGATAACACGATACAACAACAGCTTTTGGGCGTTATCACTGTGTTCTTTGCGTCTCTCTTTATTCTTATTTCTCTTTCCTTCTCTCTATTCTTATTTCTCTCTCCTCTCTCCTAACTTTTTCTCTTTTCTCTCTCTCTCTCTCTCTCTCTCTCTCTCTCTCTCTCTCTCTCTCTCTCTCTCTCTCTCTCTCTCTCTCTCTCTCTCTTTTCTATCTAATTTCCCTATCTATTCTACACCACAACACAAATTTGAAATATACTATAAGGTTTGAGAACAATAATTTATATGAAAAATTATCTAACGATGAACTGTGGGCAATTAATAACTAATCTTACAAATTAGTCTTATACAGAACACAGCCTTTCACACGGCACTATGAGTCCCACTTCTGGGGTTTTGTCCTCAGGTTGCAGTGGTGGATCTAGAAATCTTTCATTGGGAGGGTCACTTAGGATTATCATATACTGTATATCTGTAACATGTACACACATACGTTACTATATATCAATATTTATTTTATTTATGCATACATATACATACATGCATAATTTACATCATATGCACATGTATATTGTATGTACTGAGAGAGAGAGAGAGAGAGAGAGAGAGAGAGAGAAGAGAGAGAGAAGAGAGAGAGAGATTATAATTATGAAGTTTGTTAAATTGTTTGCAACAGCTGTAGCTGACAAAGAAGTAGCAGGTGAAGTTGCAAGCATTAAATACATGCATAAAGAAAAAAACAAATCATTATATAATTTAATTTTCAGTGTATCTATCAATATTTTACTTGTGTGCAGGGTACACATTATCAAATTTTAATTATAGCTTTGAGATTTACGCATTATTCTACTTATAAAATAAATTCTGGCTTGGGAAGACCTTTTGAAGATGTTGACAACAGATATAATGAAATTATCTGTCATCTGAAATACTTGGGTGAATATGAAGCTTTGCAAGACCATTCAACCTTTCAGAGCCCATTGTTGCTCTCTATGACTTGATGAAATTTCGTAAAGAAAACGTTCGTTCTGCTGTTGCTGATGACGCAAGTAATGTAATATATTTGCAGCAACAGCTTAGCAGCTGGGTAGTTTTCAGAACATCGAACATCATATGCTTGCATTGCTGTTTGAGGAAGTGAATCAGACAGTTGAACCAGTTTTCCATTGAATCCTCCTTAAATTGAACTCTGATTTATAATCATCAACATGATCTAGCGATTTACCATCAACAAAGAAAGAGCTATATGTATTCAGTGCTGGAGTAATACCATTAAAAGAGGTACAAGCAAAATATTTTGGAACTAAAGAACATAAGGAACTTACTATACCATGGTAGTTTGAACCGATAATGAAAATCACTCGTATCCATAGTGGGGTAGGGGGGCGGCACATGACCAGGTGCCCCCCCTTAAATCCGCCACTGCCAGATGGGATTTATTTTACAGCATCTAGGGATAATCTGGGAAATTTAGCTATCTGGGGATTTTCTAGGGAATTCTGCATTACATAGGACAGTTTCGAATTTTTGAATTTAAATCGGAATTAACAATCATGTGCAGTGATACTCATGTTCACATGAGTGAATCTACTCTCCTCGGGATAGCTCCCACTTGTGTTCGCAAGGGCATGCATGCTCTCCCAGGGACGACCCCCATTGACCTTCGCATAATGAGAGTTCTCCCAGACCTGTACATCGATTGTCACCGCGGGTTGACAATTGTTCATGGCCTTCGTCTCCTGCCGAAGCTTTGGCCTCTGGCAGATCAACAAAGGGTGCAAGGCCCCTCTCACCTGTTCCTTCAACCTTCTGGGGTTATACTAGGAGCCGTGGAACACACTGGACTTGGGTTGGTGATCGGGATTTGGCCTCCCATCGCAGCCCTTCGTACACCTCTGATGAGGGTCTCTCACCTGCGGAGAGAGCAACTTGGGAGGATACGGATGCCCCTCAAGCTGCAGAGCTCTTACATTAAGATTGTTAAACTGATTAGTCAGTATAAACAATCGGGGACAAGACCTTGGCTGACGAGGGAGTTGTTCCTTCGGGCCTTAAAGCCCTGGTTGGGCCCTACAGGGAATCTTTACCATCAATAGAGCTGCCATGGTTGAAGCTTGCAGAATCAGTCCTGGGTAAGCTTGCAGAATCAGTGTTGGGTCAGGTGAATTGTCTCTGGAAGGGAGATCTCACTTCGAGCCAGCTGCTTGTTTAAGATGCTTCCTCCACCACTCCCTCATGAGAAGAAATTTTGAAAACCATCAGAGGTCAATCCCGACTGCACAGATCAACTCGGACTTAGTTCATCTCGGTCCAGGTTTGTCATTAGAGCAACTGCGAGCAGAAAACATCTCCCTCTCACATCAGGAGTCAGTGACCTTGGAAATGATTGCCATGGCAGTGTTTCAAGCAGTCTCTTGGATTGACCACTGGTCTACAACAGTAGCCAAGGTTATCACTTCCTCTTCATCACTCCCCAATGAGGAAATGGATAACCTTAACAGACTGTTCCTGTCTGGAGGTAAAACCATTACTTACCTGGCCCACCAAACAGCTAACCTATGGGTGAACTTGATACTTAAGAGGCAAGACGCAGCTCTTTGCCGAGTTCTGAAGTTTGTAAGTCCCGAATCAGTCTTAACCATAAGGAATGGACCTTTGCGTATTTCCAGATACCCATCCATCAGTCCTCTTGCAAGTACCTCTGCTTTATCCTCAATGGGATGGTGCATCAATTCAGGGCACTTTGCTTTGGGCTATCAACCACTCCACAGGTGTTCACTAGAGAGTTCACCCTTGTTTCAACTTTGGCCCATTCGCACAGGATACGTCTTCTGAGGTATCTCAACGATTGGCTAGTCCAGGCAAACTCTCGTTTGAAGTAGCTCCAGGACAGAGATCATCTCCTTGATTTTTGTCGCAGCTGAGGCATTGCAATAAATATTGAGAAGTCAGACCTCATACCTAAGCAGAGGATAAAGTACCTGGGCATGCTGATAGATACGGCAGCAGTGAGAGTCTTTCCCTCAGACTCCCGTATCAGCAAGTTCAAGGAGACAACACAGTTATTCCTGTCCCGACAGGAATAACCAGTTTGAATGTGGCAAGTCATTCCCGGTCACCTGTGGTCTTCGGAGAAGCTGGTCCGTCATGGGTGACTTCACCTTCGCTCCTTCCAGTGGAGAATGAGGAGTTCTAGTCTCAAGGAAGGAATCTGCTGTCCCTTCCCATTCCTCTCTCGAGAGAAGTGAGACAGGACCTAGCCTGGTGGCTAGATGACAGGAACCTCGTAATAGGAGTCCAACTTCACATTTTCCCTCCCAAGTTGCTTCTGTTTTCGGATGCCTCGAGGGCGGGATGGGGCGCACACCTGCAGGAGTTACTAATCCCTGTGTGTGGAATCAGAATGACAAGCACTTGCACATCAACATCCTGGAGCTCAAGGCAGCCTTTCTGGCTCTCCAGGAGTTCCAGGATCGAGCAATGGGGCACTCCGAGCAACAATACCACGGTAGTGGCACACGTCACCAAACAAGGGGGACTAGTCTCTCTCCAGCTTCATCAATTGATGGTACAAGTGCATGAGTGGGCAATAGCACACTCAGTGGAGTTGTCAGCCAGATACATCCCAGGCAAAATGAATGTAGTGGCAGACAAACTCAGCTGTCAGAGTCAAGTGATAGGGACAGAATAGTCCCTACACCCAGATGTTGTGGAAAAATTGTTCAACCTGTGGGGACGACCAGTGGTAGATCTCTTTGTAACATGACACAGCAGGAAGTTGCCGGTGTTTTGCTCATTCGTCCCGGATCCTTGGGCTGTACCTGAGGACGCCATTCAGCACCCGTGAGACAGTCTTGACATGTATGCTTTTCCTCCGTTCTGTCTTATTCATCAAGTGATCGACAGGGTAATGATCATGAATCTCAGAATGACCCTAGTGGCTCCCAAATGTCCACATGTTGAGTGGTATTTGGACCTGCTGGCTCTGCTATCTGAGGCACCGAGAGAAATCCCCTTGTGGCAAAACCTCCTCTGCCAACCCCACATAGAGGGGTTCCACCAGTCCATAGAGTCCCTATCTCTTCACGGCTGGAGACTATCCAGCGTCTCCTACGAGTGAGAGGCTTTTCTTGCCAAACAGCATCGGAGATATCCAGATACCTTCGAAAATCCTCTGCAGATGTCTGTCAAGGGAAATGGGCCATCTTCTGTGTTGGTGTTGTGGAAGGGGTTTCTCTCCGGTCGGAGCTACTGTTTGGCAAGTAGCAGACTTTCTAGTCTTCCTTCATCAAGAGAAGCATCTCTCTGTCTCAGCAATTAAGGGCCTAGGCCTAAAAGACACAGACCTCTCTTCCTCATGGGAGATTTCCATGCTGATGAGAAGCTTTGAAAAGTCTTGCCCTCCCAGGGAAATTAGGCTCCCTGAGTAGGATGTGACTCTTGTCCTTTGAACCCTGACTCATGCACCTTACGAGCCTGTATGAGAGTCGTCAGACAGGATCTGACCCTCGAGACTGTTTCTGCTTGCCCTGACATTGGCAAAGAGAGTAGGCAAAGTTCATGGTCTTTCTTATAACGTTAAATACTTGAGGGGATGGGGATCTGTTTCGTTTGAATTTACCCCAGAATTCGTGGCTAAGACTCAGAATCCATCGGTCCCTGAAGCCAGATTCAAGTCCTTTTTGATCCTCTCCCTAGAGGACTTTGTAGGTAATGATCCAGAAGAGATGCTACTTTGTCCAGTTAGAGTGCTGCGGTGCTACCTTAAGAGGACTTGGCAACTCAGGCCAGAGTCTGCTGTGTGAGACTATGAAACGGACATACTCAATGTCAAGCAAGGAGGACTCGAGTACATTCCAGCCAGAGCTCACAAAGTCAGGGGCATTGCGCCCTCCCTTGCATTCAAGAAGAACCAGTTGGTATATCAGATGCTGGGAGCAGGAGTGTGATTGCGTCAGATGATGTTCACCTCCTTTTACCTGAGGGACATAGCCCATAGGTTCTTGGACACTTTTCCTTGGGTCCTGTGGTGGCTGCTCATCAAGTTGTGTAGCTCATCCAGTTCCCCTAACAGAACAGGCAGCATCTGGTCTAAGATGTACGGTAGTAGAAGTGAAAGTGCGTGTGTGTGTGTGTGTTTGTGACTGGCCTCCTTCCTTTCTCCTTCTCATACCTTCCTCTCAGGGCAGGCAGAGGATAGTTTTCCAGACCATCATATGCTGGGCGGACAGAGATGCAGATGAGTGATCAGTCTTTCTGTTTTTGTAATTGTTATGATCTAATAGAAGTATATCCTGCCCTCTCTCTAGCAAGGGGAGAGAGGGATGGACAATAAAAGTAAGCTGTTACTTATCTTAGCTTTATTGTCTCCGACACAATGTTCTTCCACGCCTTTTTCGGAGTAATGCTGCTTTCACACCCATTACTTTGAAAAGCCCAGAAGTCTGACAGTCTAGCACACTTTTGTTCCCCTGATCAGAGGCATGGTACTGATTCCTCTGCTTGACATTACACGACCAGGAAAAAGTCCTAGGTGAGGTGAACCTCCAGTTAGTTAGGAAGTCTACTCAGATCTTCCCACCAATCAGTAGGTCTTCCTATGTAAAGACCAATGGTTTGTATTCGTTTAGTAACAAATGACAAATTTTAAAAAAGTAATTTGTATTTTTTCTAACATACAAACCTGAGGTCCTTACATAAACTGCCCACCTCTAGCCACAACTCATTCTGTTACCTGGGCTATAAGGCAAGTGGTTACGCGACTCAACAAAGGGAGGTGAGGGTAACCGTTGCCTCTCCCACTGGTAGTGCAACTACCGAACAACCATGTTGTGTAGAAACTCCTGCTCCAGCTTGCGCTGAAGGTAATTCCTATGTAAATGCCTCAGGTTTGTATGTTAGGAAAAATACAAATTACTTTCTAAAATTTGCCATATTTGGTAGAACTAAGCAGTAGCTCTACATTGGGTATTACTTTGGAAATTGATTTTTCCTACCAAAAGCTCCCCTGTAACACTGCACCTTTGCGATAGCATTCCAGGATGGTCAGCATACAACTTCTGAGGTTAATTACAGTCGACTGACAAATAATAACAGGAGATTCTTGATAATAAACAACCAAAATACTTCAGAAAAAATAACATTGTTATGATAAAATAAAGTTTTTTATATACTTACCAAGTAATTACAATGCTTTTAGTTTCTATTATTGGCAGGTTAAAATTTTGAAATTCGCAGGTCACGCTAGTTTGTTTTTGGTTTTGGCGACGTGCCCGCCTATTTTCAGGGAAAGAGAGGAACAACTAGCAAATGAGCTTCGATTTGTTTATGCCCTTATACAGTATTCATGTGTGGGGAGGAGGGCGGGCTCCAATCATGTAATTACTTGGTAAGTACAGGCAGTCCCTGGTTATCGGCGGTGTTCCATTTCTGAGGGTGTGATGGTAACCGAAAATCGCCACTAACCGAAAATCGGCAATTTTCAGCGATTTTTCGGCACCAAAAAGCGCCGATTTTTGGTTATCAGCGCCAATACCCAATTATCGGCGCCGATAAGCGGAAATCGGCGATTTTCGGCACGGAAAATTGCCGATTTTCGTCACTAGACAAGCCCCATAAAACCGGATCGATGTTAACCGAGGCCGCCGTTAACCGTGGACTGCCTGTATATATAAAACTTTATTTTATCATAAAAATGTCATTGTCATTTTTATATAAGTAACTTACCAAGTAATTACATTGCTGATTCCCACATTGATAGGAGGTTGGAAGCATGAACATATCTACCCCAAAACATTAATAATTGTAATGGATTTGAGAATAGAAAAGATTGCTAACATTAAGATAATGTCCGCTGAAACCTCACCTGATAAGAGAGCTGCCTCTGGATGGCGCTCATTTTGTCACATGGTGGTGCAGCAGTATAGCCGAGAGTTGCCTACTATTTTAGTGGGTACCTTGCAGCAAAGGACAATTCTGATTGTTTCACAAGGATAAAAAGTTGCCCCTGCCTTGGGTGCAGCACAATATATATATATATATATATATATATATATATATATATATATATATATATATATATATATATATATATATATATATATATATATATATATATATATATATTATATTATATATATATATATATAACCAGAGAAAGCATAGTCACACACCACCATAAAAACACCATTACAACCATAAATGACTGGAGGGTACTCCAGGCACGCTGTACCCCAGGCTCCTTTAAAAACTCAACACTTTTGTTTCAAGGCGAAGCTTAATAGGAAGGATTGCCTCATATGCTTTCTCCCCAACACCACACCAGCCACCGAAAATGGACCCAATGTACTGCAGTTTTCATATAGAGTCTCTGTCTCCTTTAAGTAATGCAAAGCAAATACTTAATGACACTTCCAAAAAGTAGCTTGCAGTATATCAGAGATAGACAAATTACGTTTGAAGGCTAAGTTGCTACTGCTCTACTTTCATGTGCCTTCACTTTACACAAGGGAAGGGCTTCATCTCCAATTGAGGAATGAGCTTCCTTGAATAGGTCTCTGAGGAACAATGCCAGGGCATTATTTGACAGTGGGCACAAGGGGTTCTTGACTGAACACCATAAAACACTAGACGAACCACGCACTCCTTTTGTTTTATGAATATAATACTTCAGTGCCCTCAAAGGACAGAAAACTCTCTCTTCGTCATTAGGGCCAACAATCTCTGACAGACTTTTAACAGAAAAAGAACGAGGCCATGGATCGGACAAGGACTCATTTTTAGCCATAAAACCCAAGGAAAGGAAGCAGAAAGCATTACCTTGGGAAAAGCCCACTTTTCTATCCATCGCATGGATCTCACTAATCCGTTTAGCTGTTGCTAAGGCTACAAGAAACAGTGTCTTCCTAGTCAAATCTCTTAAAGAGATTGAACGTAATGCCTCAAAAACAGGGCTAGATAACCATTTAAGCACCACGTCCATATTCCAAGGAACTACTGCAACCTCTTTTTGTTTAAATATATCAAACGTTTTGATAAGGTCTGACAAATTATGGTTAGAAGAGAGATCTATCCCTCTATGTCAGAATACCGAGCCCAACATGGCTCTATATCCTTTAATCGTCAGAGTAGATAGGCCTCTGTTGGCCCTCAAATATAGCAGGAAATCTGCTATTTCTGCCACAGATGTTTGAGAGTAGGAAACTCTGGCTTTTGCACCAATCCCGAAAAATCGCCAAATTTCCCTGATGAACTCTGTCCGAGGACTGGCGTCTGCATTTGGCAGTAGCTGTGAAGCTGCTTGTGAAAAGCCTTTCCTCTGCAGGAGTTCCCTGACAGTTTATAGCCAGTTAGGGCCAGAGAAGACAACCCCTGATGAAATCACCAAAAGTGGGGTTGTTTTGAGTAGGTGAGGCTTTTGAGGAAGAAGTCTTGGGAAGTCCGATAGTAGTTCGAGAATGTCTGGAAACCATTCTTTCATTGACCAAAGTGGAGCTACTAGGATCATTTCCACATTCTGGTGCATCTGAAATTTGTTTAAAACTTGTCTCATCAGACTTAGAGGCGGGAAGGGATAGATTAACTTGTTGGGCCAGTTCTGAAGCATGGCATCTGTTGCCCACAGTTTCCATAGATACCTGCTGATCTAGTGTCCACTCTGTTGGTAGCACCTGCTTCTGGCAACTCAGTTTGTCTGCTAGAACATTTGACTTCCCTTCAATGAAGTGTGTTAAAAGGTTTGTCTGGTTTTGATCCGCCTAAAGTAGAAGCTCCCTTGCTATCATGCTAAAAGAGGAGTGAGTTCCCCCTTGATTCTTTATATAAGATAGGACAGTTGTGCTATCTGAATGTACCACTACTGTCTTTTGAGATACTTCCTTGCTGAAGAACTGAATTCCCAGATGTACAGCTCACAGTTCCTTGGCATTTACTGTATATGCCACTCTCCCTGTTCCGGGGATCGTGTCCCTGAAACTTCCTTGCTCCCTATAAGAGCTCCCCAACCTAGATCGGATGCGTCGGAATAAAAGTCTAGGTTGAGGCTCAACGGAAGAATAGACTTTCCCTCAGCTGACCTGCTTTCTAAATTCCACCAGCGCAGGTCCTCCTTGATCTCGGTTGAAATGTGGAACCTGAAGGTGTCGGATAAACCTTCCTGTCCCAGCTGATCCTTAGGTAAAATTGCGGGGGTCTCATGTGGAGCCTGCATAGGCAAACGAATTGCTCTAAGGAAGACAACGTTCCCATCATCCACTCGTTGGTTGACCAGTGATTGAGATTGAGAAACTTATTTACCATCCCACTTATTTACCATCCTCAGACAAGTCTCCACTCTTTTCGGGGACAGAGAATCCTGAAAAGTCTGAGAGTTGATCAACATCACCAAATAAAGAATATGTTGATCCGAAATCAGCTGGGACTTTTGAAAGTTGATGACCAACCCAAGATACTGGGCTAAGAGGAGGGTTTACTGAAGATCCTCCGAAGGTTCTGATACCCATCAATTGGAGCCATTTTGTGAAAACTTGTGGTGCTGTCGAGAGCCCGAAACATAGGGCGTGGAACTGATAGACTTTGTTCCCGTAGATAGACCTTAGGAACTTCCTCGACTCCTGGTGAATTGGAATATGGAAATATGCATCCTGCATATCTATTAATGTCATCCATTCTCCCTGGCGAATGGATGACAGGACGGTATGGTTTGTCTCCATCTTGAATTTTGTCTTCTGCATGAAGACGTTCAAGGCGCTGGCATCCAAGATAGGCCTCCAGCCCCCTGATGCCTGGGATACCACAAAGAGACAATTGTAGAACCCCAGAGAATTTACGTTCTCTACTAACTCTATCGCCTCCCTCTTGAGGAGGGATGAAACTTCCTCCGAGAGGGCCGAAAACCTCAAAGAGTCTTTGGAGTACGCTGTCAGTGCCACTGGCAAGCTGACTAAGAGAGGCTCTTCTCAGAAGGGAATGGAGCATCCTTCCTTGAGAACATTTACTATCCAGGGTTCGTCCCCTTTCTCTCTCCATCTCTCCCAGAGGAGACGGAGTCTGGCTACTACTGGTGTTTGGAGGGGAACGTTCTCACTTGCGAGAGGACATATGGGAAGACGACTTCTTAATGGACTTCGATGTAAATCGGGTTCCAGATCTAGACCTGAAATATGTTCAACATTTGGAGATCAGAAGATTCCAGAACTTCACTAGGCACACTACAGTATTCCACATTTTAGTTGTAGCCAAAATAAAACTCCTTGCAAACTGATTAGTATTAAACCTTATACTGGAGAGTCACATGTTTGCAGCAGCAGCCTGCCCAGTGTTGCAAGCAAGAACAGCTAGGTCAAGTAGGGGGAAGAGGATGTTTGTCATTATTGTACATTTTCTGCAACAAACAATGAACTCACTTTGTGTAAACACAAGTCAGCATTAAGAGCTGGCAAAATAAACTTGACTGATGACAAGTATCCAAGAGTTTGAGATGAGAGTCAGCACCCAAAGATCATTTGAGAACAGTACTCCAAACAAAGGAAGGAGAAAAGAGTTAAATCAGGATGCCAAGTGTTCTAGATCGACTAACTGCCATACTGTACTGGACTTTGAGTTTTAGAAGGGTAAAGCTTTATGCCCCAGGCCCAAAGCCTGCTCCACTTACTAGTATATACCAGATCTCTGTTCAAGGATCCTGCAACCACAGACTTGAGGTGAAGTGAAGGAACAATAGCCAGAAGTGTAGGATTACTGGCATGTGCAGTAAGTTTATTCTGCACATGTCAGTATAGATAATAAAAAGCAGAGACCCAAGAACACTACCTTGAGAACACCTGAAATGACACTACTAAAGTTACTTTACTGGCCGTTAACACAGACCCTTTATGCTTATGAAAAATAATATAAAATATTATTAAAGGAATTACCAATTCCCAGTAATCTTAGCATAGAGATAAGTGCATTTTTATTCACAGTCAAGGGCCGTACTAAAACCCAAACTGACCGTTTGTGCCTCTGAATCCTCATCAAGAGCACTCTGTAAGACTGCAGATGTCGACAAGAGTAATGGGTACCATGTACCAAGGCCTTTATGAAACCCAAACTGTAATGCTAGTAGCAGGTTATTATCTTCAACAAACTTACAAAGATGGTTAGAGAGAGAGAGCAGCTTCTCAAAAACCTTCAAGAAGAAGGAGATACAGTAATTGAAACTAGCCTATATTCTGAAGAGTATGAGGATGTGCCTAGTCACTTGGTAATGCAACAATGTTTCCTTTCCAAACAAAAGGAAAACTTGCAAGTCCAGATGACTCTCAGAAAATATTAGTAATCTTAGGAGCAATTAAATCAGTGATACTTTAAAAAAAAAAAAAGATGGAAAGATCCCATTGGGTCTATGCTGCTGTAATTGTCAAGCCCCAGAAGCAAATTTTTTACTTCCCTAGATCTGAAGGCCAGTAAATGCAACTTAAGCTCTGGAAAGTATGATTGGGGCAACTTTGGTGCAGCAATTGACCCATGACTATCTTGCAACTTGAAGAATAAAAAGAGTATCCTCCCACTTAAGGGATGAGTCTCTTACACGAACAATGATGGTCTGTATTCCCTTAGGAACAAATCACAAATTTTTAAAGTAATTTGTACTGTTCTCTGGGGATACAAACCAGAGGCCATTATCAAAATCCCACCTCAGCCACCCTACATATTCTTTTATGCAGAAGGAAATACAGTAGTGCTTGATGATGGGTTACTCCCCTACTTGCCCTACTACTACCAGTTAACTACATTGTTACCAGGTTTCATTGCCAATACCAACACTGAAGAATTCTTCTAAATGAAAGGCTCTGGTTTGTTTACATTACCTAGAAAGGTTGAGTTTACTCTAAAATATATAAGACATATAAAGGCTTTGTTCTGATTGGCCTATGGGAAACAGGTATGTGCACCGTACTTAGGAGATGAAAGCCTTTTTGGAGAATAAGTTGTGATTTTAGTTATGTTAAAGTTCACTCTCCTTGTCAAGTTTGAACTTTTAAAACCTTTATTACTTCTAAGGCTATACATTACATTTTTTTTCCTTTCAAGTCAAATCCACTTGTAAGTCATATACAGTATGGTAGTTCTTGTAAGACGACATTCCCACACATATCCAGACTATTGTCATTAGCCTGCTGTCCATGCTAATGACCAGTTGTACTATACTAACTTTTACTTTCTTCCTCTTGCTGGTGTCACTCTCACTATATGCTGAGAAGCTTGCCACATGGAAAACTGACATACTCTGTATTTGCAAACATTTCAAGCCAAAAGATGATCATAATTATCTGGTACATTCCTGGTACTACCAAAGTTTTGCATGGAACCTAATAGACGACACTATACTGAATACTGTTTAAAGTAGCACCGTTATATACTGTAGGAATAGGACTAAGATTCCATAGTACGTAATTCCTTGATAAGCAATCTTTGGTGTAATATTTACAACATTGTAAGAATGATTAAATTCCAAAATAATGGATGAGGCTTAATTTTTTCTTTTTCTTTCTTTCTTTCTCAAAATCTTACAGTCCATCTGAACCCATCAATTTGTGATTTACCCAGGTGCTAGCTGCCTACCAGCATTTGCTACCCTGTATTTAGGGCAGCACTTGGTTCTTTGAAGTTTTCGTTCAGTGAGAGTTCAGACAAGTTATTGTCACCATGGCTAGAGTGAATGTTCAGATACATTTCACTCTGGTCCAGGGCCCTGACAATCGTGCTTCTCTATGCTGAACTTTATAGGAGGCTTCAGGAGGCATGGGTCCCTTGGTCACAATCGTGACAGGGAAATTTAACTTGGCTGTCAGTCGAGAGATAATCCTTCCATCTAAGAGTGAGTCTCCTTCATAAAGGCAGTGATCTGTATTTCTGTAGGAAGAAGCACCAAATTTATTTTGATTACTTAAGTATACAAAGCAAAGACCTTTATCATAATCTCACCACAACCACCCCAGATACATCATAATGGTGAGGGCAAAAATGCGGTTTTATGGCAGGTGAGTGGGGATTTCCCCTTCTCACCTGCTTAACTCAGTTAGTCACCTTGTTATGAAGTTTTAATGACTGGTTTCAGATTGCCCTCAGGAATAGTCCCACTCTGAGGGTGCTTGTTTATATATCCAGAAATGACTTTAAGTATTTGGTATATTCATAACTTGAAAAGGTCTTAGTATTCGAGTGAATGGTTACAAAAAGGTACTAAAGGTAAATAATAAATATGACTCAAATATTTTTTATTTTATATAAGAAAATGTAATCATTCCACACTTTCACTCACTGACTCATATTGTCCATACAGAAATACTCTGGTTTTAGTAATAGTTATGTAAAGTTACCTATCTAATCTATGTAATTATATATATATATATATATATATATATATATATATATATATATATATATATATATATATATATATATATATATATATATGTATGGAATAGGGTAGGTTTTTATATACTACACCTATAGTATATTGAGTACTGTATAGAAGATGAGTGACATACTGTATGATATATATTCTGTGTGATATATATATATATATATATATATATATATATATATATATATATATATATATATATATATATATATATATATATATATACTGTAGATACATATATATACATATATATATATAAATATTATATGTATATGTATATGTGTGTGTGTGTGTTTTTCAGGTATATTTTAATGTACCATGTACTCTATATTAAGTGTGAATGATGAGTACATGCCATTTTAATGATCGTACTTAAACTTCCTATTACATGTTTAATGATTTTTTTCTTGTATTTGAATTGTATGAAGTGTTTATCGCTTGCATCTCACTAAAGGAGTTAGCAACACATCTTAAAATACACGGAAGATTTAGATTTATTGTGAACTTTGATTAGACCTCGGTTGGTGCATCAATGCTTGAGTTTTCCAGTGAACTAGGACTACGAGACGTTGTCAAGTCCTCCTTCCCAAGAGTTTCAGGCAGAAACCTAGAATTTAGAGAAGACAGTAAAGAATAAAATTAGTTTCTAAAGGTAAACCTGATACCTTGTGTACAGAACTATGTCTTTTTTTTTTTAGTTTATGTCCAGTGAGAATAAAAAAAAGAAATACTTGATTTACATACTTGTAGGTGAATATCCAGAGTAAACTGTTTGAAACCATGAAGCAAAGAAATGAATACTCTCCAATCAGGTCTTGTACAAGTGGGAAGGTAAGGCCCACAATAAGATTACTAAGCCAGTTGCTTGTGCTGCCAATGGAAATGCCAACTGATCGAGGTCCCACAGAGAACAACTCTGAAAAAGAAATAGTTAAACCATGTCCTTAAGGTTAGTAAAATATTATTTATGGCCACTAGAATAATTTATAATATATTCCTAATTAACTTAATTAGTTCTTAGATTAACATATGTCGCTAGGTTTAATTAAATTATTAGAGTTTAAATAGCTTGTCTAATCCTTCGGGCCAGCCCTAGGAGAGTTAATATTAACTCAGTGGTCTGGTTAAACTAACGTTAAAAAAAAAAAAACTAGAAAAATTAGTATAACTGATTTCAGTGATCAATAAGAGTACTATTTGAAGAATACATGATCTGGCAATCATAGTGTTTTGCTGTGATACTGTACAGTAGTTAGCTTTTCCATTTTGTGTCCACTGTAACTTTTTATATAAATCATTTGTTTTCTAGAGAGAAACCAGTTAGATCTAGGTATTTCTGAGTAAGTCTTGCAGGTCCTCTGTAGATAGATCTAAAATGATAGTCTTGGAATGTAATTAATACAAGTGAATTTGAATAGGAAATGAGATTTGGACATGTGAAGAAAATGTATAAAATATGGGATATTGCAGGAAGTGTGTTTGTGTGTAGGAGAGTTGAAAGAGGAAATAAAAACAGAAATAAATGGGATGAGGAACCGAGTTGCCAAGATTATTTGAGATACAATGTCACAGTAAAAGCAAATGTACAGGTACACTGGGGGTGGTTTATAGGTAGTCTAGAATGTTGAGAAAATATGAAGGCAAGTAATGAAAACAGATGGATTAATACAGCAAGAACTATAGAGAGAATAATGACATAGGGAGAAAGATTGATGAGCAAATAAAAAGATATTGTCAGAAATGAATGCAGTTCTTGGGAGATGGAATGAGTATCTTTTATTGTAGAGGATAGAAGAAAGACAAAACAGAATGAGGCAAGAGTAGGAATGGTTAGTGCAAGTTTGAGAATGATTGTTGAAGTAACTGATGAGGGCATAAGGAGGTTGAAGAATGGAAAGGAGCTTGGAGTTCATGGGATCACAATTGAGATTCTGCAGTTTGGTGGTGAAAGTGTGAATGAGTGCCTGACTCACTCATTGTAAGGTGTGTCTAGTTGAGGAAAAGTTTCTGAAGGATTAATTGCTCCTATGTAGAAGGATAAAAATGATTATGACAAAATTTTATGGGTATAGTAATGAAAACGTATGGTAGGGTTTTATATTTGGAGAGTTAAAAATGATAGAAGACTTAATAAGGGAAGAACATTGTTAGTTTTTATCTAGAAGAGGGTTTGTCGCTCAGGTATTTGTTTTAAAACAGTTACATCTAGAAGTCCGAAAGTATGTTGAGAAAACTGCCCATGGGTTACTGTGATCTAGATAAAACTTATTATAGGGTCAGTAGAGGCATTGATAAGGGTGTTAAGGATGCATGGTTTAGAAAATAAGTTTTTGAGAGCTATTAAATTGTTAATGAGATGTGGTGTGTATGTTTGAGTGTAAGAATATGTAAATGGAAGAATGACTGCTTTGGTGTGTAAAAGTGAGTCTTAGACCAGGATATCTCTTTGGTTGTCCATATCTTCATGGATGGAGTGATGCAAGGGGTCAGGGTAAGGACATTAAATTCTGATGCTGGTGCAGAGTTGTGTTGTAAGATCAGTCTCTTGAGTTATGAATAATGTGTAACAGTTGATTTTTGCGATTATCATAGTACTAATTGGAGATAGTGGAAGGGAACTGCAGAAACTGGTGAAAGAGATTGGAATTGTGCACAAGAAAGTTGTAGAGAGTAAATGTGAGCCAAGATGTTATGACGGTAAAAGATAACCAAGAAAATAGGACAGTAAATGTTGGTAAGGATGTTAAAAAATAGCAGCTTTTGGGTGGAAATATAATAGACAGTAGTAAGACGAGAGAAGAGGCTAGTCACAGAATGGGTGAAGCAAAGAAGTTGGCACTGTGTGTGTGTGTGTGTGTGTGCAAAAGAAAGATTGGGCAGTTCCTTGGAATGTCTTTGGAAGGTGGCGGGGTGGGGGGAGGGGGGAAACATGAATAGAATGAGTCAAATATGTAAGAAAGCAAATTATAATCAGTAAATGTGAACGAGAGAAAAAGGTTAAAGCTGTTTATGTTCATTGTTTACATAGCATATGTGACAAAAAGAATTGAAGGAGTGTGATATGTGGAGTTAGCAGAAGAGTAAAATGGTTAGCATAGGTGCAAGGATAAGTTTGTTAGTTGGTTTGGTCATGTGGAAATACTGGAAGATGATAGTTTAAGAATATGAGAGAGGCACAGTATAGTAAAAGAAGGGGCCATGAAGTGTGAGAGTTTGTGTAAGATGGTGATTGGTGTGATGTGTGTACAGGCTTGATGTTCTGCTGAGGAGTCGTCTGCATGGGTGTATGAAGCAGCTAATAATGTGGAGGTTTTCTGCACAGGATCTCCTTCCACAGTAATCAAAATATGAATGTGGCATAATCATGTCTTTTTCTTCTATGAAGACCCATCCTGGAGGGGGTTGCAGCATAATGTTAAAGTATGTATATATTTGGTTGTTTTATTTGCAGTGGTAGTGGGTGAAAATGATAAATTTATTTTTAGTAGAAATAATATTGCAAGGAGAATTATCATATCTCACCTGTAGCAATCATAAATGGAACTGGGCCTATTCCAAGATTATATACCAGCACAAATGACAGGAGAGCAACTATGGATACATAAGAAGCGAACGATATTGTTGGGATGAGTGCCAGGGATGTCATCAGAACGCCTTGAGCGACGACACAAAGGGCAGCAGAATATATGAGTAAAACTCTTCTCCGTGTATATCTGAAAGAGATTGGTATGTGAGTTATGTGTTTTCCAAGGCTGTTTTTGTTTTTGTTTTTGTTTTACCAAGAGGCTATGATTAGGAAATCCTTTTGAATGTAGTAATTTGCAAAACTAATTACATCATAAGTTTTTTCATTGGATTGTAGTAGAATAATACTATTAATGAGATGTGGTTCATATTTAAGAATTGGTAATTTTAGGATGATGTACAGTATTTGTGTAGGTGCTGGTAGAAATACAAAATGAAAAGCATATTAGCGACTGCAATTCATAACTTCTTAATAACTCATTGGGAAACTTGGAAGTTGGCAGGATTTCCAGAGACCAGCACTTGTAATTTAAGGTTAATTATATAAATATAAATATAAATATAAATATAAATATATATATATATTATATATATATATATTTATATATATATAATTATATATATATATATATATATATATATATATATATATATATATATATATATATTTATATATATATAATTATATATATATATATATATATATATATATTTATATATATATATAATATATATATATATACATGCACACACACACACACACACAGTAGTACCTCAACTTTGAATGTAATCCATTCCAGAAGGCTGGTCGAAATGCAATTCGTTCGAAATATGAAAGTTTTCCCCATAAGATTTAAAGGGAATCTGGATAATTAGTTCCAGCCCACCCAAAAAGTCCCCTTTGAACATATTAATAATAGAAAAAAAATTTAAAACGTTAAATGAAGAGTGTAAAGTAATGAAACAGTACGCTATACAAAGTAAAATTTTAGAAAAATTTTGTTTCCATGTACAAGCTAAAAATTCATTTCACAAACTGTTTGGTGAAAATGGCGTGTGGCTGGCTGGGATTGAGGGAGGAGAGAAGGGATCCCCACAGGATCCCCCGAAGGAAACCGAAATGGTCACAGTAGGCAAAGGTTGATAACAAAATCAATTTTATTCACATTTTGCAAGGATAATCCAAGGAATTCATAGTGTGTGTCTGTGTGCGTGTATGTTAGAGAGAGGGTGAAAACAGTCCCTCATAAGTATATGATTGTCGACATGTTTACACTTGGATTGTGAGTGCAAGGAGGAGATTGATTTTGCCTCAACACATCAACTTACTGTTGTCAAACAGCAGAATGTAAAATTATAATCCAATAAACACGAGGATTTTGAAAACAAAGAAATAATAAGTAAAGAATGCAGATAAGGAAAGGAAAGAGAGATCAAATAACTTTTCACTGATTAACAGCTCTCCTAGTCACTGTGTTTATGGCTTTAAATTAAACTCTTTATGACATCTAGTTGGGAGTTTTTTCATGAAGAAATTCACTTCTTACATCAGTATTTTACAAGTAGTTATTTTTCCACCACACTTTTTTCACAGGTATGTTTTTAAACTTCTGAATAACGTTTTTATTCCAAAAGTCTCCTTACCTAATTTGCCTAAGCTTCCATTTTATGCAAATGTACCTTTTATCCATGACCAAAATTTCAATGGTGCACTAAGAAAACTCACATTGAATTATTTACCAGCCATTAAATTTGATATCATCCCAACAAGTCCACTTACTTTGGGTAGTTTGTTTAAAATCAAAGATAAACTTGACCCTTTGATGACCTCATGTGTTGTGTACAAGTTCAATTGCCTTAGATGTAATCTAGGATCCTACGTGGGATCCACGCAGAGGTTTACTAAGGGTCAGAACTGATTGCCATAAGGGCGTTAGCTATCGAACTGGTAGCAAACTTGCTAATCCTGAATTTTCCAACATCAGGCAACACGCCAATAAATGCAAACATAACACAATACAAAGATTTTGAAATATTGGGACGGGCACCAAATGGCAAACTATTGACAATCCAGGAGTCGTTGTTTATCAAACAACTTGTTCCCCAATTGAACACTTAGCAATCTTCCTCGACAACTCTTTACCTTATGTGAGCTGTTGACGGTCATCTCGGGTTTGTTCCTTCAGACTTTCGTCCTTCCTTCCTCTCCTGATGGTTGGTTCTCCTACAACTAGTTTTTAATTTTGCTATATATAATGTATTATGTCTTGTATTTGTATTTTAGCGTTTTAATGTTAATTTTATTGTCTTTTATCTTTATAGCTTGAAAATGAAACCTTTGTGCTTTGAAAAGTTGCAATAAATGTATTTTATGGACCACCTGAGATGTCCTTCCTCCTTCAACCGTCTTCTATTGTTTGAGTTACCAGTAACCACCACATCTTAGAACGTTTTATATATACTATATATATATATATATATATATATATATATATATATATATATATATATATATATATATATATATATATATATATATATATATATATATATTTTATATATATACTGTATATATATATAATACCTAGAAATGCATGGATAGATTGTTTGAAAAGTATTGAAAGGGGTCCTTACCATCCAGGAAGCACGGTAATGTGGGCAAAATATGGATGAAGGGCACAGTGTGTGTAGAGAGACTCAGCATTGCTCATCAGTGAGCCTTCTCGTCAGGTGTATGAAGCTGCTGTTGTTGGAAGATTTACTAAAAAATGTCCATTCATGAATCAATAGTTGAAGTATGAATATAGCAGCAACCCGTGTTGTTTTTCTTTGGAGCTACCCATGTTCGAGGAATGGTTAGAATGTTGATAATGTCTTAGCGTTCTGAGCGGGTGTCAAAACTGAGCGCCTCCCTCAGGCCAAAGAAAAATCAGTGGCTCGGCATCACAGTCAGCTACTGCCACATTTTGGGGGTTTTTGGTGGTATGGTGGGGAAACCTGGCAGAAATTCACCCGAGTACCCTTGAGGTAGTGGAGAACTGGAACCAAGCAACTTTAATTTTGTACAGTATGATGTAAAATAGTATGAGAAGTAAAGTACTTTATACCTTATGAGCGGTATAGCTATGATGGAGACTATCCAATTTACAGCAGCTGCCCCGATGGACGCCCCTTGACTCTCCTCAATGCTTAAGCCTGCACTTCTAAAGATCAGTGTTGAGTAGTAGAATACCTAATTAGAGAAAAATAAGTCATTATAAGTAAATCACTGTGGTAAGGGCTCATTCAAACCAAAATTGATAATTACACCATAGCTACTTCAATAGAGATGTGTTGCCTGCAATTAGCCATTGTTCATCACAATAACTCAGAAAAAATCATCTAGTAGCAGCACCGTTTATTGTATAAAGTTAGGTTGTCTATTAGTAATACTACAGTATTCTCGTAAGAGCTAGATCTCATAATATTCCCCCTTTTCAACTTTTGCCACCTCCATA
This sequence comes from Macrobrachium rosenbergii, assembly GCF_040412425.1. NCBI lineage: Eukaryota > Metazoa > Arthropoda > Malacostraca > Decapoda > Palaemonidae > Macrobrachium > Macrobrachium rosenbergii. The sequence goes on from NC_089777.1 coordinate 30,138,598, forward strand.
CCCTATTCCCTTTTAGGAGGAGGTTCCAGAGGGTGCTATTCATCCAGTTTTTGGAAGTTAATTTTTGGACGTGGTCGCTTACACGCTATGTTCTTTTGGGTGGATGTTTAACAGCTTCAGTTCCCTTTGACGTCAGGCAGTGACTCATCATTTACCCAACTAATAACTATACATAAATACAGACATACATACAGTTTACTTACAGCATTAATCCCTGAGAACTGCTGTCCCATGTTGAAGATCATAACTATGAGCATAGGTAGTCGGTACTTCTCATTCCTGACCATGCACGCAAGACCTAAACCATCTTCTTTGAACTGGTTTTTGATCATGAGGGATCGCAGCGCCAATTCCTCTGCCTCGGTGCTCTTGGAAGGACCACCTCGGAGTCGATGGAGGGCTGTGTTAACATGAGCTTATTGTAGTTTCGAAATTTTCTCAGTTAATCATTATTAATTATTTTGTGAAGTTTATTTTTACTTCCTTACAGAAAGCTACACGAGGGGGTAACACATAAGTTTGGAATATAAGTAGAAAAAAAGAAAAGGGCTTATATGTATGTGTATATAAATATATATGTGTGTGTGTTTTTTGTGTGTGCATGTATATATATATATATATATATATATATATATATATATATATATATATATATATATATATCTATATATATCTATATATATATCTATATATATAGATATATATCTAGCGATGTCAGGCAGGGCAGCCGATCGAGGTTACAGCCTACCCACCGCCAAATCAAAGTCCTTCAAAGAAGGCACCGTACCCCATATAAAAATGGGTATAAAAGCACGTTAAAACAGTATATATATATATATATATATATATATATATATATATATATGCATGTGTTTGTGTGCTTGTGTATGTGTATATACATGTATATATATATATATATACACATATATATGTATACATGTATATATATATATATATATATATATATATATATATATATATATATATATATATATATATATATATATACACATATATATATATACATATATATATATATATACATATATATATATATATATATATATATATATATATATATACATACATATATATATACATACATACATATATATATACATACATATATATATACATACATATATATATACATACATATATATATACATACATATATATATACATACATATATATATATATATATATATATATATATATATATATATATATATATATATATATATATACATATATATATATATACATATATATATATATATATATATATATATATATATATATATATATATATATACATATATATATATATATACATATATATATATATATATATATATATATATATATATATATATATATATATACATATATATATATACATATATATATATATATATATATATATATATATATATATATATATATATATATATATATATATATATATATATATATATATATATATATATATATATATATATATATATATATATATACATATATATATACATACTGTATATGCATTAGTTAATATCACCTACAGAAAATGAGATCCTTTTAAAGTCCTTGTTTATTCCAGTTTCTTTTTTGTAGAAAGATTTTGGTGATGCAAGAAAGAGTCCACTATCTGGTTTCGTTTCTGTATATATTTACTCAGTTGTTATTGGCTAAGATGCGATGAGGTGCAGACTTGGTAGTCAAGGTCATCATTATTATTTACATAGAATTACATGTTATTCACCACTAGTTCCATCCAGATTTATGATAATTTGTACATATAGATTGCTTATCATTTCTCTTATCAATCAAGCAGCTTTGTTTTGTTTTATTCCATTTTTTTCAGTAGATGAATTAAAGAGCCTCAATACATGAAGTTACGTTGCTCTCACATTGCTTATTGACCTGAACTAATATTTCTTATTAGTAATCGTGTCACTGACCTTTTCTTCCTCTTCCTTCGTCCTCTAAAACTATAAAGCAGTAAGCTGGTGAAATTGGAAGAAGAGGTTGCAAAAGCAGGGCCACCAGAACTGGCACCCCAAAGCCTCCAACTAAATATGGCCAACACTCCCTTGTACCTGGGGGGATAAATTAAGTGAATTAAAGAGTATCGCTTGCAAAATATGTTATTACTTTATATGTTCTTGACTAGTTTTACTCAAATGGATAAAAGAAAGTTGCTCATTGTCTCAATTGCAAATTATATTTTTGTATTACAACTCCATTAGAAAGTTCAGTGAACCATAGCTTGTATTTAAGGAAGAAATAATTTATGTATGCTTTACGAAATAGGGAATACAGTCAATTTTTATTCACCCATGATATATTCCAGTCCTAAAATTTGAGATAACAAAAGTCCTAAACACATCGCGGAAGGGAGCAAGACTGCCATTACTCCTCTCAGTGCTGCTGGCGCTACTTCTGATAGGTACATCGGCATCAGACTGGAAGATAGACCTGCCAAAATAAAATGTCTGTTTTTTGCTTGACATGTAGTTATTTTATTTCAGTATATAGGATACACTTTGGACTTCTGAGCAGCAACAGTAACAAACGTTAACAACTGTGAAGGTTTGGTGAATGGACCATGAGGAAGCACACAGACTTGTGACTGGTTGGAAACACATCAGTTACATACAACACATGGGTTATCTTCTTAGAGAAATGAAAACTAAATCTTTTGGGGGGATTTATGCCTGAAAGAAAACATTTTCCTGTCTTTTCACCTTTAAAGGAAACTGAACACCATAGGGTCTGCAAGTATCAGAAATTGTATGGAGAGATTAATATCCAGTTTTTGTAGTAAAGATCAACAGTAGGGTTAAAAAGCCACTTACATAAGTTGTTAGCAGTGTGAGATGGACAAGTACAAAATATCTGTTCTTGGTGGAATAATCTTGGGATTCTGTTATCATTAATTGTATGGATAAGTACACTGACCATCAGTATTCTGTAACCTTACAACAGAAATTTAAAGTTTTATCAGATCCAAAGTAAAATGGGCTGAAAGTAAAGAGATAATAATGAGGAGTTTGAGTCTCTTTTGAGAGAGGAAGATGTCTTGCATATAAAATTCAATAACAATGAGTTAAGTTTTAGCTGCACTGGGAATTGTGGATAAAATTCATTATGGTTTATTTTTTCTTGCAAAGGTCATCATTATGGTTCACATTTGCCATCAGGAAAGAGTGTTAGGTTATAAATTTTCCATTATGAAATTACTGGAAATAGATATTTTGTGTCATTGATTCTGGTTGTTGTGATGTCAAATAATGCAAAGTCAGTTAGTTGTAGAAAAACTACATGCTACTTATGTCTCTTCCTAAAGTGTGGCAGCTCTGGCCTTGCTTGTACCTTTATTTACCTTATATGGTTCATCAGCTGGGCTTCGTGATGTAAAATTTATTGATTTAAGTTTTATTGGGTACCCATGCTGAATTTTTGAGTGTTCATATTGCATTAACTTTAATGTACGCTTATTTTAATGTGCTGTGTTTTTTAGGTCTCTTTTTATAAAGAATTTGCTCTTGGTTACAGTAAATTACCACTTTAGGTTGAAAAATATGAATTTTAGTGTAATTTAACAGGTATACAGGTGCTATTAAAAGGTGATGGATAAAAATGTACTATTAGAATCATAGTTCCCTAGTAGAATGGTAAGGTTTGACTTTACCCTTCTTCTAAGTGGTCTCACCTTTTTTGTAGGAATATTTGTCAGTGCTGGAATTGGTCATTAAAACTTGGTAACAAGGTAGTTAGCTGGTGGTAGGTGGATGCATGGGGAATTCATCAAGCACTGCCTTCAAGTTGTGAAATGGCTTGCTGCACTGTACTGACTTAATTGAAATTTCGTTTAAGTCCATTATTGTATGTATAGTGTTTGTGTTTTGTGTTCAACATAAAATAGATTTGAAAATTAAAATTTTGTTCATGGTGTTAATGTAACTAGTTTTGTTGTTTTTCATTAGTGCCAGGAGTGTGCTGGCTGGTCTTCTTCACTATAGAGAGGTTCGGCAGTAGCCGAGGCTAAAAATCTTGGCTAAGCAACCGCTCTGTCTCCTTTTTTACTTTCTTCTGTCCTTTGTAAGGCAGCATTCAGGCCAAGTACATGTTGAACCAGCCACTAGAACTTTGGTTCATTATATGTGACTCCCTCTGCTCCTCCTTTACTCAGGAGGGGCCAGTGGTAAAGCTATCATCTAAACCCATCATGTTAAGAGTGACCCAGGTACTAGCTGTCTTCTGACTTGTGCCACCCTATCTTTAGGGGTACATGGTTCTCCAAAGTTTCCATAAAGTGAGAGTTCAGGTGCATCTCGCTCTAGCTCAAGGTCCTATCATTCTAGCATCCAGATTGTATAGGGGATTACAGGGATCATTACTCCTCTGCTCACGCTTGTGAGATTCAGTTTGCTTGTCAGTTGAGAGACTAACCTCCCATCACAGGTGATGGTTTCTATTCCCCTTTGAAGAAATCACAATTTTTTTAAGTAATTTGTATTTATCCTAGGTATACAAGCCATAACCTTTGATCACAACCTCACCTTAACCATCTCCCATGCTGAAGAAAAATGTGTCTGATGACAGCAGGAAAGGGCCATGGGGTTCCCCACTCACCCATCTACAACTGGTTAACTACCTCATTACCAGATACTGTGCCGATTCCGCGCAGGAATACTCCTATGTATAATGCTCTGTTTTGTATACTTATTACTTTAGAAATTGGTAGTATTTGGAGTCTACTCAAAATTTTTAAGACATATATAGGCACACAGGTATATAAGTGCTCATCACAGCCCTGTGGGAAAAGGTGCTTTGCAGACTCAGAGTCTTTTTGGAGAATTAGTTGTGGTTAAAGTTGTGTTCAAGTTCTTGTACCCTATCAAGTTTGAACTTTAAAACTTCTTTTATTCCAAGGATATATATTAGATTATTTTTCACAACTTTTCTTGCAGGCTAAATCCCTCAGTTGCTAATTATATACTTGTATGGTAGGTCTTGTAATACACATTTTGGCCTGTTGTCCATGCCAAGGATCAATGGTACTGTGCTTTTGTACTTTTTTCCTCTTTCCGGTGTCTTAGTCATTAGATGGAAAGAAATCCTTAAATAAGGCAAACTGAAATATTTACAAATGTTTAAAGCCAAAAGATCAGCAACACTTATGTTTTTTGGTGCTTTCAAAGTTTTGTATGTCACCCATTAGACATCACTATATACTATATCATTAGGCCAAAGAGATCTCAATTTAATTTTGGATCTAATGCCTTGTTTGTGCTGTATCAGTTGCTACTCAAGAAGTACTAGTGACCCATAGATACCTATTTACATATACTTTCGAGTTACAGTATATAAGAAATTTGGGTTGCCATTTCATTAAGCATAATTTTTTTGTTAACTGTAATATAAAAACCACAAGAATAAATTTTCCTTTCTGTTTATTACTTCGGAAATTTCTCTTAACCCTATTTCTCCATCAGTGTAAGTATTACCATCCTAGCACATACTCAAGATGGAGTGTAAGATCTTGAAAGAAAAAAAAAAAGGCATTTACCACTACTTTGAAAGTTAATCATTCTTACAGTTTTGTAAATGCTATATCAAAGGACTGCTTATTGATGCATTACCTTGTAGCTGTGGGAAAATGAAAATAGATTACAAGGTAATGCATCAATAAGCAGTCCTTTGATATAGCATTTACAAAATTGTAAGAATGATTAACTTTTAAAGTACTGTAATGGTTAATGCCTTTTTTTTTCTTTCAAGATCTTACACTCCTTGAGTATGTGCTAGGATGGTAATACTTACATTGATAGAGAAATAGGGTTCAGAGAAATTTCCAAAGTAATAAACGGAGGAAAAATTATTCTTGTGAATTTTATAGTATAGTTAACAAAAAAAAATATGCTTAATAAAATGGCAACCCAAATCTCTTATATACTGTAATTGGAAAGTACATGTAAACAGGTATCTATGGGTTACTAGTATTTCTTGAGTAGCAGTTGATACAGCACAAATAAGGCATTAGATCCAGAATTAAATTGAGATCTCTTTGGCCTACTGACATAGTATTTGGTAGTCACTGGTGGCAAAATAATTAGTAAAGAAAATACAGCCTATTGAAACTTCTAAATTTTGATGATTGAGGATTTAACGTAGCTAATGGTAGATAAGTGGGTATGAGCTGCATAATGAATACATAACTCATAATTTTTAAACAACTTCTCACAACCAGCATCACTCAGTATTAGATTTTTAAGGTAGTGATGTTGATATCAACCATCTGAATACTTCCCACAAAATCTTGCTCCTTTGAGGTCCATTCATAATAGGAATTCTATTACTAGGCCATTCCAGAACCACAAGTTTCTTGTATTTTCTGTCAGATATGACTGTGTCATTTCTAATTATTTTGTACCTTATTAGTTTACCTGCATGTTTATTTTCTCAATTTAATCAGGTAAAGCCACCATATCTTTGCCACTACCCTAATTATAATTATTAATTGGATATAATAAGGCTAAACATGCCGTCTAGGTCATACCCAATATACTTAGTTGTCATATCTGAAAAGAAATGCGGGAGATGCACTCCAGTGATTTAGTTGTGGCATAGAGTGAATTTAGTGAAATGTGAAATGAAAACACTACAACATGGATGAGAGTACCATGCAAATACTGTACCTGTACTTACATTACCTGTCAGTGCCAGGCTAGACAAAGTCCTGACACCAGTAATTGTGACAGTGCACAAGTCTTCTCACAACAAAGATACATGACTCATGAATTATAAAGTAATTTTTTTTTCATACTTTCTTGACACAGATATGTCCCTCGTTGGCTGTCACATACATATCCGGTAAACCATAACCTGCACAGAATATGAAGTGGGTTAATCTGAGTCGCTGGCCGAAAGGGCTCCTGACACAGAATTAATATCATGCAACTTTAAAACCATTTAATATTCTTATCTTATGAACAGCTCTTCTTACTTACCAAAGACATAAACTCCTGGGTCTCTGAAAATGTACACTCGAGCAAAAAAAAAAAAAAAAAATTATGGGTAACTTTGATTAAAATTATTAGATTAACTGGCAATTCATCAGCATTACAGCCTTATACATAAAAAAATAATGATTTACAACAGAACACTAATGTATTAGAACCTACTATATCTGGAACAAAACATGGTGGCTTCACTGATGAGAAATGAGCAAGGGATGTACTGGAGATTGCTTTGGCCCTAAGTATTTTGAAACATCCAAGCTTCGTTTTCTTTGGTTTTACCTTTATTTCTGGATAGGCAGGCAAAACAAGTGCCTCCAACAGTAGTTAAAATTAATTTCTAGTGCTAACATTGACATTTACTCTTGTCACACATTTTTTGGCTTTTGGTGAGACAAGCGGTGTCATGAATTCTTTCATGTGATGAATTGTTAGTGACAAGAGGAACCACAAACTGTTAGATAGTTTAGTACGGTAGCAAAATGGCCAAACAGTTCTTTGGATGCTCCATTTGTGATAGAGCTGAAATGTCAAAACATAGCTGGGGAAGCTCTCTGTTTCAGTTAACAGCAGCCATTATTTATTTGTTAATGTTCTCCACATGCAACATGATCTAGACTATTTCAGACATGTTGGGCATAACAAGAATACCAGATTTATACAAAATTAAAGTCTAGGGTTTGGTTATTTATGGAAACAGCCAATATTTTATGTATTTGTTCATATTGAATGGTGTGTCTGTGACAGTAAATGAAAACTTAGTGTATGTTGTATGTTTCTTGTATTAATGGTAACTCAGATCAAGAATGACTTAATTCTCATTAACAAGGAGGAAACTGTGTGTACCTTTTAAAGGTTTGACATTGTCTTGGATGCTATTAGAAAGTTTTGTTTTGGGTTCTTCCTTGGCATTGATAAAGGTGGAAGATCCTGAGTACCCTAGGAGATGAAACATATTTGTGAAATTATATTATGTGTGTGTGGATCCAATGTAGAAAGATGACACCTGGGAAGTCATGTGAAGGGGGAGATTGAGAACTATAGTCATAGCTTTGTGGTCATTAACAGAACTTTCCTAGACAGAACTTGCTTTTTGTGATATAGGAAGCGACATTCATGATGACTGCAAAGATGAATCTTGTTCTTCCCCATCAAAGATGATTAGTGTAAGACTTCTTGAGCACAGTGCTACCTCAAGCCACGCTTCTTCTAAGATGGGCAAGATATACAAAGATAGAAAATGTGAAAGGGCAGTGAAAAAGTGGAAATTATTCCGGATGTTTATGTAGCAACAAGTCAAAGTTCTTGGTAAATAAAATGAGAAATGTCCAGAAAATGCAACAACTCAATGTGCTGATAAACAGGAAAAGATAGTTGTTTGTAAGAAAAAGCTGAAAGTATTATTATTAAGGAATGAGTCTACTAACAAAAGTCATTTCCAGAAGAAAGTTTTCATTCACAGTCTTGAACTTCCTTACCTGGTAATCAGATGGTGCGTTTAGTACACAAAAGATTGTTGAGCCATTAGATCCAGTGAACTAATGAGGTTCACAGGAGGAGCAGTCATAGGATTGACTGAATTACTAAAATATTCAGAGGACAAGATCCAGAAAGATGTGGAATGTCAGGGTGTCATTGAATCAAGTTAGTAACACTGCTGCCAGCTTTCTTTGCTGTCAGTCTTCACCTACGCAGCATTATTTTAACTGGTTCTTATGAGGTGGAGATGAATGTGCCATCCTACCAACGATAATTTCATTTGCCAGATTTATATGTGGGCAGATTTGCCTTATACACCCATGGAAATTAAGAAGTGGAAGAGATTTATGTGACATTTGTGGTTAAGATGACTTTGGAGAAGTGTCAAAATTGCTTAAGGGTACTTGGGAGAGTGTCAGAATTTATCACACATTATGATAGAAGTTCCGATATTCTGGAACAAAGGAAGCAGAAGAAAGGATGAAGTGGCTGGTACCTTCACCCCGGTGTTTACTTTTTCCTTCAGGTGTGACTAGGTAACAGACCATGACTTCAAAAGGGTTCCATAAAAGTTTATAGCTGAAGATTTGGAGCTTAGAAAAAAATGAAATTCTTGTAAAAAAATAAAAAAGAAATGGAGATAATGAAGGAGATTTGCCCCTTGAAATCCATCTTAAAATTTCATAAATTGTAGTAATGCATGATAGAATAGAAACTCTAGCTGAATCTTCTGATGCCTGCCCAGGAGATAGGGATTAACAGAATGGTTCTCTGCTTTGTTGAATAGATTGTGAATAAGTTGTTGATTCCAGTTAATGGGGTGAACTAATGAGTGATGATTATTTGTGCTTGATTATTAATATTTTATTTTTGTTTTATGTAAATTTAATTGATTTTTGCCAGTGTAAAGTTAGGAATTGTTTAACAAATGTTTGTTCCTGGCATTTAATTTAGTAAGTGTATTTTTAACATTTTAATTCAAAAATAATTCGATTATCGTGGGACAAACAATACTAAATAATTGTTCGATGTTCATAGGTATGGAAGGGTATGGGCACAATGTAGTTTTAATTTTACTTATTAAAAACTAGATTTACAATCACAAGAAATGTGGAAGGTAAACATCGTGCTCCATTGTGCAGGTATTTTGATACGGTATGATCACAATAGGAATTGATTATGTAATGCATTACGATGAGTGGATGGCCATATTTATGTGTAAGTGGTGAACAAGAAGATGGTCAGGGCATGCCAACAATTATGACGGCTATCTTTCAGGTGTTAGTTCTTGAGTGGCTGTCTTTGTTATCTGTGTGAGCCAGAAAATTGATTGCCATGCTTGAGGGTATGTTGCTGTAACCATGATGACCATCTCTCAGTTGGTTGGCAGTTCAGATTATCCTAAGGCTATGATTTCTAGGGGCATTCCATTGGTGAGCCATGGCCCAGAACAATAGCTTCATCTATGGGAGATGTAGTAATTTTTGCAGAAAATTTTCTGAGCTTTTTGGGCAGGGACCTTAAATGGATATTGAAAATATTCTTCAGTAATAATTATTACAACTGTAATTTCAAGGACCATGAAATCAGGATAATCAGCAGCAAATTTTGCGCCCCTTATCAAGAGTTAGTACAATGTCAACCTGAGTTCCACATACCAAGAGGATGAACATACCATACAGTAAATTATTACAGGACACATTGAGACCCTTAACCTGACTAGATCATTTATGTTATAGTTTTCTACAACAACATGAAATGTAGAGCCTTCTGATAAACGACAGCCCAGTCCAGCATGTGCATAAAAGACATGTGCCCTGTCCTGGGATGCCTATGCACTTATGTCAGTATGACTGCAATGTGCCTCACCTGAAGGATTTCGTGTTATGTTAAAGAATATTCCGTCAGGAAACACTGCAGAGAAAGGCATGATGGTATAGTGACACTCGTAGTCACCATAGGCATTGCCAAAAGCACTTAGAGCAGAAGCTGTTTGCGTATCCTTGGGACACTACTTTTTGAAAAATAAACCCTCCCTCAGCATCACACAGTAATTCCAACTGCTCACAAGTATCAAAATCATTATAAATGACTGCAACTTCTGGTGTTGAGACTTTTGATTTGGACCACACCCCACTGATCAGGTGTCCGTAAGAACCACACCCATGAATGCGCTGAACTGTGCACCAAGTGTAAGATGGTCGTTGGGATTACACTAGTGAACCCTTGAGCCTTGACCGTTGTAGTCCACTTTCTGGCTCAAACTGGTGAGATGCCAGCTTATCAGTAATAAGCACCTGAATAATAGTTGTTTTAACTATTGGCACGCTCTAACTATTGTCTGCCACAACCAACAGATAGTTCAATGAACTTCATTGTGTTTCAGTGCAGAAGCAACTCCCTTTGTGAGCTTGCCATATCATCGTGCAAAGTTAAGCAAAAACACGAATGCTAACCTAGTTCGTGTCTTGTGTTTGCGTGGTATAATTTTTCATAAGTATAATGAAAATGTTATCTAGTGTGCCCACACCTTCCATGAATGCGACATGAATATTGGCTGATTATTACACGATCTGTGCCCCACAGAAAAGGGAAATTTAGAAGAATAAAAACGCTGTATCAGAGTTTAATTTCAGTGATGCAGCAGTAGTTATGAATTATTAACCGTATTTCTAAGGTATTATATTATTATTAAAACCTCTATTCATATAGGAAAACAGTCATTTGGTTTTGCAAAAGAACCACCAACAGTAATTGCTGTATGAATGTACAAGCCGACCATCAACGTGGAAGGGATTTCTAAGGTAAGGAATTGTTAGTGTAGAGAAAATATCATGTTCTCTTGCGATTGGAAAAAGCATTATCAATTTGGTTTTCAAAAAGAACCACGTATATCGGACAAGTTTTTGGATTACTGTCATCATTAAGATACTAAAGATCAGACACAAGTTAGCCAGCGAATGGTCAACGCAAAATGACGTTTCTTTTATTGTTTGGATTCTTTTTCTTAAACAAGTAAAGAGTATCACGTATGGCTCGACAAAAATTAAAACAAGATCATGTGTCCAATAATTATCCACTCCTAGTTCCTTGTATTTTTATTGGAAAGTTCTTAACGTAATACATTTACTGTTTTGAAATGTTTTTCGATGATTTCAGTGCTAAAGTTGGTGTCAGTCCGTATAAGTTTGTCAAGGACAAGATTTTTGGAATGCTTTAACTCATTTTATGATGAATGGGGAGATCCCTTCTGTGACGATTGCTTGGTTCCACTGACTGTTAGGCATTTGCTGGTTGGTCCCAGTCTGGTGGAACAAATCATTTTTATCAAATAGCAGTGAAGCGTTTCTTTAACATATTGTTTGGGAGAAAGTTCTTTTTAATGTTATCTCTTTTATCAAGTAAAGAAATATATTTGACACGTATGCTGCTCGACAAAAATATATTTTTTTTTCAAGATACATCTGATCAAATAATTAATAGTTCTTTTTCCTTTTATTTTTATTGGATTTTAGCTAGTTTTTTTTGTTTTTCCTTTTTAATAAAATTTACTGTTTTTTTTTAGAAATTTTTTTTAATTTTTTCATACTATAAAAATGAAAAAATCACACTTATTGTCAGTCCGTATTGTGAATTTAACTCTCAATTAATCAGTCAATCATCCGCTGAATCTGTGCTATAAATTCAAACGACTTGTGATTAGAGGATTAAAATATCACGAGATACCATTTGTAAACTGTTGAAACCCATTTCCCCTACTTTAACATGGAGGCCTAACTGAATCCTCGATGTTGTTCAGTTTCCTTCTCAGCTTAATCCCTACTCGTGGTCCCCCTAGGGGGATAGTGCCGTCAGTGCACCTCATGCGGTGCAATGTAGGCATTACGTAAGTTTCTTTGCAGCGTCCCTTCGCCCCCTAGCTGCAACCTCTTTCATTCCTTTTACTGTACCTCCGTTCATATTCTCTTTCTACCATCTTACTGTCTCCACTGTCTCGTAACAGTTGATTCATAGTGCAACTGCAAGGTTTTCCTCCTGTTACACCTTGAAAACCTTTTCACTGTCAATCACCGTTTCAGCGCTGAATGGCCTTAGTTGCCCCAGTGCTTGGCATGTATGCCTAAAATCTATAAATCAATCAATCAATCAACCCAGTCGTGGTGGTCGCTGTTTTCAGCGGGCCCCTTTTTAGCTAACGTATGCTTCTACCTAACCCAGCTTTTTCTCTGGCTTCTGTAGTGACTCTTACGGGAAAATCAGGGTACAGCGAAACAAGCGGTCCACTTCAGTGTATCAACTTTAGTTCATTGTACCATGATTTTATTGTAGGGCTCACTAGAACAATCCAGCAGAGGATATTGCATGCGAAATTAGATCATTCCTTGCTCTTTGCTCTTTAAGAGTGCCTGGCCTCTCACAAAGAAAGAAATATTCAGTTACATGTGTTCCTAGTCCTGCATTGCTTGATCACAAATACACATACCGTATCTTTGTTCATAATTTTATTATTGCTCCAAGTATAACTATATATATCGAACGAATTTGTTTGTAACAAATGAAACTACCTTTGGAAACAGGCTGTTAACTATTAACTCGACACTTGGAGCCTACTTCAAATTCAAAACCAGCAGACGGTGGCTACTACCGCCAAGGACGCGAGGAAATGGCAAGTTGTCTTTTTTTTTTATTTTATTTAATTATTCATTAGTCGAGAGATTAAAATCCGTAAAATGACCAACATGAGATTTTTTTTTATGCTCATTAGCATTTCTTTAGTGTTTGACATGTTATGCGGTTATTTACTATATATTGTTAATGGAAATGTGAAATACCTTCTATCATCGAATTATCTTTGTTGATTTGCGTTTTTATATTTCTGTTTGTAACCGTAAAACTTGTCACGGAAGTAAGTGAAACAAGTAGGTAATTATTATTTAAACTTTTTCTCGTACGGATTTTTACCAAGTTATATATTATTTGTTATTAAACTCGCTTCAAGTGTAAGTTAAACATAATTTTTGTATGGAATTATTGTGTTAATTTATTGATATAATATATATATAATTTTTGTATATAATTATATATTAATTTATTGATATATATATATATATATATGAGATATGTATTAAAAAAAGTTGCAAGCTTTCTAGGACAAACAGTCCTCGTTGTCAAGTATCCGTACAATCCAGTTTGAATGAGGTCCTGTTAGTAATTGCATTAAAGCACAGATCAGTCGTGTATATGGTAAAGCTAATATTATATATATACAAAATGTGTTACATACATACATACAAAACGTGTGTGTATTTTTGTACGTGAGCGCCCGTCTGTCACCTTCAAAGTATCACATGAACGAGAAAAGAAAATATTGTTTGGGGTGAAAGTAATATAGTGTGAGATAAAACTGATAAATTTTTTAGGCGCTCTTGCGGATTAATTAAAATTGTTTAAGAAATCAAAAACTCTCAGTGCATATATCAACAAATTTCCTAAACCTTTAAAGTTGATATGTTTTTCCTTGGAGACAACCCTTTGATATTTCTGCGGTTACCTATCGCCTTGCTTGAACTTTGGGAGACACTTAAGCCCCCCGGATATCAAATTGTGACACCATAAATAAAGACACTCAAAACATATTGTAAATTGTCTATATAAGTATTAAAAAAATCTATGCCAAATGAGTAACAGACAAAAAAAATCAACTTTTTACCATAGCTTGTGCAACTTAAGCTATCACTTAAATTTAAAAAAATCATATTGAATATGGGTTAGCATTAATTTAAACAAATCGTATTCATTGTGGGTTAGCTTACCTGCACAGATTCCAGAAATGAAGCGGCCAAATATTAACATGTAAATAGAATCAGCTTCTTTACACGAAGCGCACAGAGAAGCGGCGAGTAAGAACAGAAGGTGATTTATGAAGAGCCCCAACCGCCTGTGGTAAGAAACAAGTATCAGAAAACATGGGTGTCTTTAAATAAATTCAGTGTGAGAAATTTCATATAAAAACGCGTTTTTATGTGAGTCGGACAATCCGACTGTACATTTGAAATGTTTTGTTCATTTGTAAGCGCCAGATAATGGTATGGTAGTTGCACAAATATGAAAATGGTTGTGGACACTCAGCTGTACTTAGTACTGGATAGATGTGATTTAAGATGTGATTTATATATAAGTAAAATATTTGTCATCAAGTATGCCTCTAGTAAAGTGATCTTGGCATTTAAATTGTTACCTAATACGTTTACATAAATGTAATTATTTCGAAATTACTGTAAAGACTAAGTCGTAGCTTAAATAGTAAATTAGAGATTATTTTCCCCAAAATGTGAAAGAATAAAATTGAAAAGAACTTGACGCAGTCTGAGAACATGTTCGATGTAAAAAAATGACTTTGTACTGCTACGACACAAAATTAAAAACATGATTCTTACATCTTATAATGAACTCGTATATTATAATGTTATATGTCTGGTTTTTATTTATCCGGTTTATTGCACTCTGTTATCTAGAATAGCTCCATTAAGTAGGTAATGCCGTCAGTTCACCTCACCCGGTCTGTTGTAATGGGCTTGGTGTACCTTGAGCCCCTAGCTGGCCTCACTCCCTAGCCTTTTACTTTACATCCATTCCTATT
Organism: Macrobrachium rosenbergii; assembly: GCF_040412425.1. NCBI lineage: Eukaryota > Metazoa > Arthropoda > Malacostraca > Decapoda > Palaemonidae > Macrobrachium > Macrobrachium rosenbergii. Next base: position 30,153,743 of record NC_089777.1, read on the forward strand.
CCTTTCTTCACTCTTGCTGTCCAGTCTGTCTTAACGATTCCTATTGCAGTTTTGGGTTTTATTCCAGTTTTACTTATAGATCCTGTACCTCATCGGATTTATTTTCTGGACCACTTTGTCTGACTGTCCCATTACGCCAACTCCCTCCGTTCAGTCCTCTAAGCTTGGGTATTTACGAGTATGCATGGATTAAATGTGCGTGCTGTGCGAACGTTTCGGCCAGAAGTTATGTACTTCTGGTGTCGATAACCATGAGATTTGTGACGCCAGTTCACAGAAGTAGACTAATCAGTAAGTTACTGTTACAATGTCTTGACTTCGCGAAGAGCTCAGGGTAATCATTTTAGAGCATCGTCGCCATTTCCTTGTTAGTGCTCATATTCTGTCATTTGGTAAGTGTCAGCTAGACTCCAACATTATCCTCTCGACTTCCAGAATGTTTTTCATGCTTGACTGAGTAGGATATGATTGTTGTTATATACGGCTTATAAATGAGTGGATTACTTTTGATGGAGACTTATCTTTGGAACATGGTCCAGTATCTTCAATCTATTACAGAGGGAGAGATGCGTGTGTGAGGAAAAAATGTTTGACTTTTCAAATAGACTTTTCGTTGACTAATTCTTTTATTTGTTTATTTATGGTTAACCAACAAGAAAACCTTGTTTGTTGTGAATTCGTCATTTATATTACTGGTGATTTACTAACGCACCACATTTTCAGTATGTTAATAGTCATTCACTTGTTACCATATTCTAAATATGATGTATGATTTTGTTAGATTTACTTGTCACAGCAGATCCACGTCTCAAGACTTTTTTCAGGAGTGATATTGGGATCTTTGCTTCCTGCTTGAAAAATTACAGCTGCCTCCTAGGTACGGTGGGTACTTGAAATTCTTGGCCCACCAGTATGAAGTGCTTTGACAATATAGTTACACGAAGAAGGGACATGTCTTCAGTTACCCATGAATTATCTTAATCAAAAAATCGTGTTCACTTTTCATATGTTGTTTACCATTTTAGGGTACTTGAATAATCCCTGTCCTCACTTTTGTTTTAAATAAATATTCCCTTGCGAAAGCGTAGGAGTTGCATGTTCATTATTTCTCTCCATCTACCCTCCCCCCCCAAAAATTTTCATTATTTCTCTCCATCTACCCCCCCCCAAAAAAAAAAAGTTGTATTCAATAATACGAGGTCACTGACCGCCCTGCTTTGTGTGCTAAGAACCCTCCTAAAGGACAGCCCATAACTGCCCCAACGACGAAAGTTGACACTATGACGGCCCACAAGTACAGTTCCTCGCTCTGGGTCAATACGTGGTCTGAGTGAGCCAGCACTGTCGCCTTCACCCATGCTCGGATGATCTGTAAAGCAGACACATTAAGGTCTCATTTTCTTATGAATTAATGGAAGTTTTAGCAGTTTTGGGGTTTAATTGTTCTGTTACAGAAAAAAAATCTGGCTGGGTGTTTTTTTTATATTTGACATTTTAGAAATTCTGTGATATCGGAATAAACTTACAGCTGTCCAAAAATTACAGCTGTTGAAATAATCAGGGCAAATTGTCGTTGAGGGTAATGATTAAAATAATGACACTGAAGAAAAAAGGTAGAGAATTCCTGTGTGAACAAAAGTTACAATTGTGAAATTTAGTTAAGACAGAAGGTACAGTGCAACTGTCGATTCTTTTTGATGCAATACAAGAGGCGAAGTTTTTTATAAGGGCAGATTTTAAACAGACAATTCAGACCTAGACAAAAATTACACCAGATTCTTCTTATTGAAACAAAGTTCACAAACGAGAAATGTTATTGGAGACAAAGAAATAAAGCCATAAAAATCATGAGAATTGTTTAAATAACAACTAAAAATTAAGGACTCTTATTGAGAAAGCTTTCAACGAAGAATTCATATTGGGGTCAAACTTGTAAAGGATTTTCTGCTGGGAAAAAATTAAAACTGATGACTGTTATTTTGAAAACTTACTACTGAGGATACTTACTGGGAGAAATTACAACTGAGGATTCTTATTTGAAAAAAAAAATTACAGCAAAAAATTAATAATTGCAGTAAAGCTTACAAAAGATGATTTAAAACTGAAGATTCTGAATTGAAAAAAAAATTATTTAAGATGATTCTTCTCGCTCAAAAAGTGTCTGTGAACACTGAGGGGCAAACATCACCACAGATGAATAAAATTTTAATGTGACTTATTTTTAAGCAGACGAGACAACTGAAGATTAAAATAAATTGCCAACCTCTTGAGGTGTGTTGATGACTCCTAAGCAGTAGCCGGACGGAATTCCAGATCCTAGTACTGTGGCTATGACCGCTATAATCACCCATATTGCCACGTGCTCTTTCTCCTTGGGTTGAAATTAGAACGAGAAAGAAAATAACGTTAATGAGTTTTATATCTATTAAGTCTCTCTCTCTCTCTCTCTCTCTCTCTCTCTCTCTCTCTGTATACATATATATATATATATATATATATATATATATATATATATATATATATATATATATATATATATATATATATATATATTCTATTTATATAATATATATTATATATACATATGGGATAGCACTCTATCAGATAGCACAATACAAATAAGAAAACCACCAGAGATTAAAGAATATTTTGGCAATAGGATATTTTCAAAACACTCAACAAAATTCCTCAATACAAAAAAAAAATATGTTTCTCTCTCTCTCTCGCTCTCTCTCTCGTACACATGAGCATTAGTGTTAAACGATCGAAGGTGAGTGTAAAATATTTTATAACATAATTAAGTCCAGACAGTGTGCTCAAATATAAAATATATTCTGTGTGAGACATGAACATACTCATGCATCGTACTGTTTTCATTTATTGATCGTTGATACCCTTGTTAGACCTCAATCAGAATTTATTAGTTAGATTAACATTCTTCCCTTAACAATTGGCAGGTCTTTTGAAGGTGAAGGTCATGAGGTTACTGTGCTGGGATCAACTTTCAAGAAAGCCGAGTCTGTAAAACTTTTCCAAAGACCGGATCTCAGCGGTGCCACTACAGATATGGCACGCATGAAAGTGAAGCAGTTCCAATTGCCAAGTTCCGTAGGGGGTCAGTGCACCTTACGCGTTGCGCCGTAGGCAGTACTGAAGGTTCTTTGCAGCATCCCTTCGGCCCCTAGCTGCAACCCTTTTTATTCCGTTTACTGTACTTCCTCTCATATTCTCTTCTATCTTACTTTTCACCCTCTCATAACAATTGTTTCATAGTGCAACTGCTTTGAGGTTTTCCTCCTGTTACGCCTTTAAAACCTTTTTACTCTTAATTTCCCTTTCATCGCTGAATGACTTCGTAGGTCCCAGCGCTTGGCCTGTGGTCTAAATTGTATGTTCAGTTCCTTTCCCAATTACCAAGAAGGAAATATGGGAAATTCCGTGCTTCAGAGTATCAAACGCCTTTTCTTTTTACTGCGGAAAGTGCCCCGGTGCTCTTGCTTGACAACCTGTATTTCATAAATTCATTCTCGATCCCCGGATCATATTTGTCATAACCCCTTCTTCCCTTGACCTCATCTGTAGACTTGGTAAAGTGCAATGTAGACATTACATGACTCCATCCATCACCTACACTTGTGTCAGACCCCATTTATTTAAACCAGCCACAATCCCGTCCACAATCCGAATACTGGCTTGATTTGGTCATGGAGGCTACTAATTTCTGTTTAGGAATTACGTTCTAAACCCTGCATCCTCACACAACTTTTCCATAACAAAGCAGCAGATTCACTCATCCTCTACCTAGTTTGAATTATAGCAAAAATCATCTGTCCACCCTTTTGCACGGCTCGTTCTCAAATTCCACCGTACGTGACGTGTGAAAATTCTTTCTCTCTCTCTCTCTCTCTCTCTCTCTCTCTCTCACACACACACACATATATATATTTGTGTGTGTGTGCATGGGTGTATTTTGATTGGGGATTTCCTTGGTTTGGCTTCTAAAACAATGTTTAAGAAATTAATCAATCAGTAAAATAAAGAAATAGATAATGGTAGAAGAGGATTTGATTTGTGGACGGGAGGGACTTGGTTGCGGGAGGAACTGTGCCTGGGGAGTCAACTCTCGCTTCGTCCGCCCCCGCCCCAGATAGTTTATAGCTTTTCATGGCTATATTTAGCAATGATAATGCTTTTTAGCCTTTCCAAGCCTCTAGTGGGTTTGGAGTCAGGAAGGACATCCGTCCGTAAAGTAAGTGCCAAAACAAGTTATGAAATGGGCCGTTCGGTGTTACAAAAGCCACCCACAGACAGGCAATGGCTACCGCATCCAGAGGGTGCGTCTAATAAAGAAGCAAGCTCAGCCTTGTAGATTTTAGAGGTTATACGTAGGCGGCACGGCAGAGTGATATGGAGAGAGGTAGTGGAAATGGAACTTGGAGGAAGGGAAGACCTAAGAGAAGATGGAGAGACTGCTTCCGAGAGGACAAGATAGAAACACCGGGGAAAAAACTCATTAAAAGCATCGACCCTGACTAGGGATTAAGCTGAGAATAAGATTTTATATATATATATATATATATATATAAATATATATATATATATATATATAATTCTACATACAAACACAAAATATGTATAAACTATATATATGTGTGTGTGTGTAATTATAGTGTATATAATTATTTTATTTGTGTATGTGTGCGGACTTTCAATATTCGTCATTACATTTTATTACGCGATAAAGTACTATCAGAAAAAAACATATGAGAACTTTTCCTCTTTAAACCGCTGAAAATTATTTCAGTTTTCCTTTCGTCTCTCTATTGGATCTTTTAAACGTGTTATTTTTTAAATTTTCCTAAACAACAAGTTTCCTTCAGCTAAAACAAGATCGCCAGGAAAACCATTCAATTTCTTGCAGTCCGTGTTCCTGCAACTCACTCGCCGTTGCTCGTTATCATGTGGACAATGCTGCAGCAAAGTTAGAACGCTGTTCTAGCTGGGTCTCTGACTCGCTTCCACCTCATCTGCGTATCAGATGCCACAGATTCCTTGTGTATAGGATTTTTTGTTGTTTTTAAACCGGTTTCCAGCTGGCGCCAGATTTATCCTAACGTTAATAGCGAAGGTTTGTTAGCTATGAAAAATACAAATTAATTAAAAATTTGTCATATTTTAGTCTTAGGCAACAGTAATTCGTAGAGCGACGTCGTATAATTTTTTCCAGTGTCTTATATATTGCGCTGAATTATCCCTCGGATTCCAGTGCTTGGCTTCAAGCCTAAATTTCATATTCCATTCCCAATCTCTTATAAATAAGCCCAGAATTAACCCTTTAACATTCTATTGCTTGTCATTTCATTTTTAGAGGCCCGTCATTTTTATTCTGCTTATTTTCGTTAGTCCCTTATTAGTTTTACTGAATATCTAAAAAAAAGTACTTTTCCCTGATCTTTCCTGTAGGATCTCAAGGATGGTACTTTGTCTTGTTATCTACGCGTCACGTACTCCAAGGTGCTAGGACTAAACATGCCGGAGGCTCCTTGGGACGCCGTGTTTGGTACTGGCCCCTCGGGGATCAAAGTATTATATACACACCCATTTCTATATTGTGTGGTCGACAAATTATTATATTAATAAATGATATCTTCGTGAGGCCGTCTACATTACATTTACCATATATACGGTGTTTAGTACTAGCACCGCGGAGCAGGTGACGCTTAGACAACAACCAAAGTAGCACCTCCTCAAGTCTCTTGATACTGTGCCATATATTAAAAATATTAAAATGCCAAGCCAGCCTCTTGACTTTGAATTTTTGGTGCTGCGCTAAACTGAGATTGTACTGAGGTTCAGGAGCGGCAATCCAAACTGAACGAGAAGAAACTAGTTCGAGAAAATGTGGTAGGAGGGTTCTTATTAACTCGTTTGTCTCCCAAGTCATTCCTTGTATCACAGAAGCAGACCTTCTTTATATACTGTTGTGTTTGCAGTATGCTAATGACGATCTGTACACAGAAACCTTGGCATGATAAAACAAAATTTTAAGGGTCGCCACCTAGAAGATTGGAGGGGAACAAAAGATCACTGAGAATTTCAAGAGAAGAAGAAAAAATAGCGAGCACAAGCTTCTTTTGTAATGCTGTTCACCACTATTTTTTTTTTTAAGGATCGTCATAAATCTTTCTATTCGGGTCTTTCGTGACATCATCATCGTCATGACGCGTGTTTATTTTTTGTCTCAACGTTCCTGCAGTGTTCGAGAAATTTAGGCTTGTCAGAAATGTGTCATCGACCGTTGCCGAGACACTCTTTGTATAATTTGCTTTTATTGATAGCTTATCATGCGTACTTCCGTAATTCCTTTGCCTACAGTATTGGGAGGCTGTAGTGTATTATTCATTCCTAAAATTTATTGTAGCTGAACAAAATTTCAGGTCACGTTAAATATTTTCACTGAACAGACAAGAACAAGATTTCAGAAATTATTCGGTGCTTGTTGGCTAATGTATCTTCCTTGAAATGGAGTTCCTTCTGCGTCTCATCGTCTGAAAAGTAACTCAGCTCTCCAAGTCTCCCCCCAACGTCTACTTGCGTTAGTTGCACTGCTATTTCGAAAGAATTTCTCAGAAATCTGACTAGATTCATTGTAACAACTGGCCAAGCCGAGATAATTGTAGGGTTTGTATGCTTCTTGGATGTCCATTGTCCTTTACAAACTCTCTCTCTCTCTCTCTCTCTCTCTCTCTCTCTCTCTCTCTCTCTCAGAGAGAGAGAGAGAGACAGGTTTGTAAAGGTCAATGAATATCCAAGAAAGACACGAACCCTACAATTATATATATATATATATATATATATATATATATATATATATATATATATATATATATATATATATATATATATAACGTTAATGTTATCTTATCAAGGCATGGCTACAAAGTAGAAACAACCCAACATTATTCAGTTTCATTAAGCTACAGATGGTTCATCAACAGCTCATGAAACCCCATTATAAACACTGCGCACCTTGCCTCTTTATCTCAAGCCTCCTGGCTATTAGGGCCTATCCTTTCTTATACCTTTATCACACTTTCTAATTAGTCCTTTGTAGGTCTAACTGATCTTCGTCCTAACACCGGAATGAAGAAAAGGCATCACAACATTGGCATAAAACTGCCCGCAGGCTGGTTTAGCAATATTGTCTATGTGATCTTTAAAATTTTGAAGCAAAGTGGACTTCCTAATCTGTTAATTGAAGTGGTTGAATTATATTTTTGTCGAGCACAGTAGAAGAGTTAGATGGGAGAGTAGTCATAGAACAGATAGAAAATGTCTTTTGACGCACTGAACAAGACTAAGACTAAGAAATAAGATTCACATTTAGTTGGTATTTGAAGTTAGATCATCACCTGACTGAGTCAGAAGAATGTAGGATGGCCTGGATGTGAAGTGGTAAGAATTGTGGAGAGAATGATCGTAGTTTTAAGTAAAGTATGGATAGAAGATGAAAAGTAGATTAGAAATGAGTGAGGAGGAGTGTTTCATAAAAATGGACATAGTAATATAAAAAAAAAAAGTTTTGGATACATTTCCAAAGAGGAGTAAACATTTAAAGTCGGAATTTTTCTCACACAACTTCATGCCAGGCGTGAAATCCTCAGAGGTATGAGGACAACAAATCTTTAGGGGCAATGACTCACCACTAGTATGATTGTATAGAGTATCTCCAGTGAATCGAAAGGGAGGAAGTTTTGAGAAAGTTGTAAAGTTTTGAATATTTTAATTGTAGTATTAAAGAATTTGAAATAGAATTTTTTTTTCAAGTTTTGCTCATTATATGAAGTCTGCTTGTCGCTCCGCGTGCAGACGTTCCAATCTGAAGTTATTTATCAGCCCACAAAGGGCAAGCCGCCGCTACCTTTGGGAGGTAGTATATTCTTCCTTTGGTAAGTCAGCATATTAGGCAGCAACCTGGCAGACCTACCGGACCTCCTTGTCATGCTCCGTGGTAGGCTCTACAGCAGGTGAAGGGATAAATGTTGTGCCATTATGGAAACAAGGAGAAGAGTCATCGGCAGTGTATTAACCTTAGAAACTGGAGGTACCCTTTATCATCTTTGAAGGACACCAAGAAACACACACTGCAAGTCAGAGACTGACCACTCTTGACATCTGTACAATGAACTAAAAATAATGAGGGCCATTGGTGGACACAGACAAGAAATACACACACTCTTTATCCTGTCCACCACATCTGCATGGATCATCCTTACGGGAGAAGTAGGATTTTCAGACACCATCATTCTCAGCACACACACACACACACACACACACACAAGCCATTCAAGCATTAAAGGCACCGAAAAGCATAGCTTTTGCCAGTCATGAAGAGAACGCGGGTAAGAACGTGTTCACGAGCACCATTCAAAGAGAAACCGATGCTGTGTTTGCACCCACAACCCTATACACAAGGTAGGTTGCCTTGTTTCCAAGCTTCTACCAGTCATGGCTGCACCGAGAGAGACATCCACATAAAGAAACCAGTGCAAGTGTCCAAAAAGAAAATAAGGTCATAAATTAACAAATTGCGTGGCCAATCTCATTTGCAAGCACCTTAAGAAATCAACTTTGAATATGCTTGCCGGGTAATCTGCTGATCGAAGAAATGAAAATGTACATTATTGTATGCATACGACCAATCCCAGTGTACAGGTTTTTGCTCTGTTTAACTTTAGAATGTAAAGGGTAATTTTCGTATGAAAAATCTTCACATTTATGCTTAATTTGACAAATGAAAATAGGTTTTTACGTGTCCACATTACCAGTTTGTAACTCGCCACATCATTTTGATTTTGCAGTTAATGAAAAACGGGACGAATTACCAAATCATTGATAAGAAAATGAGGCAGTAGATATCATTTTCTTATATCATAATTATTGGTAATGATAGTAATGATGATTTATGATACTACCAATTACTCAATTGTATGTGGTACGACCATGAATACAGTGAAAAGCAAAGATAATATGGTGAAGTAGCCTTGCATAAGAGATACATATATATGAAAGGACTTATCAGTAGATGAAATCTTGTCGTCATACTGGTATAGAATACGATATAGCTGATAAAAACGTAGCAAAGTGAATGAGTCTGTTTTTACGTAATTTTATTTTGCAGTGATTAGAGAAATGCTCTGATTAGTCAAATTTTATTAGCTTGTTTAAGAACAGTTTATACAGTACAAATCTAACCATAATTTTTTCTTCTCTACAGGCCCATGTTGGACTTGAGCTGTCACCTATGATTCCTTTGTATGAAAGATTCTACACATCCCTGTACAATTCATATGAAGGTAAGTAAATGCACACACACACACACACACTCACTCTGAAAGAGGGCAAGACCAGGGTTTCTCCATAGGTAGGGAAGTTGAAACCAATGCACCGAAATGTAGAGTAAGTGTACATACATTTAACGAGTACAATTAAACTACAGACCTCATCAAGCAACAACTGTCGCCACTACCGTGTGTTCTCTCTCTCTCTCTCTCTCTCTCTCTCTCTCTCTCTCTCTCTCTCTCTCTATATATATATATATATATATATATATATATATATATATATATATATATATATATATATATATAAATATATATATTATACATATATATATATGTATCATACATCCAACCATCATAAATCAAACTAACGTACAGCATTATTAAATGCGCTGTAATAATGTCTGTAATGTCTACTCAGAGAAAAATATGATAGTTTTCACGGTTGGCTACAATCATACTCTTCTTGTATCCTTGTCTTAACAGTTTATTGCTGGGTACTCTACATTCATTAACTGAGCACGATTGTGCCATGTCGCTAAATCAGACACACTAAAGTGAAAATGTATTATTACCTCTTTGTGTGTGTGTGTGTGTGTATCTCGATAAACAAATTCTGTCACTGTATGTTAAATAATTTTTACATTTGTCTTATCAAACTGGTTACATTTTTTATTCAAAATGCTTTCACGTTTTTTCGTAGGAAATTATTTTGTAAAAAAAAAACGAACAATTTATTACTCACGATTGCTGCGGTTATCGATCATTACGCTCATAAAAAGTTATTTGTCTTTTTGAGGTTGGTGTCAAAAAAAAAAAAAAAAATTAAGTCATGACTTTCTCTTACTCGCGTGAATGTTTGACAGAATACCGACAAGCTGTAGATTAGACAAGTAGATTATGATCAAGAGGGTTTTTATACTTTCTAAAAAGAAAAAATTAAGCGTATGTCCATGCATATTTATAATTTCTCATGTTCTTTTTCCTTGGGAGCAGTTACCACGTAAGGACTTGCAGATTTGACAAGAGCGCCATTACGATTGTTATAAAGTTCTCCATCTAATTATATTCGTAGAACTGGCAGAAACATAGCCTGGATTAAAGACTAGTAGAAAAATTCTTCGTAGAAATTTCATAACTTGGTCACGAAAATGCATGTCACAACTTTCTGACCGCCATTTGCCGTAATTGAGAGAAATTAAACATTAAACCTGAGTGAAAAGTTGCACGTGGCAAATTTGTCTATTTTTTTGTGATATCTCGATAAACAAACCTTATCACTAGGTTAAATAATTTTTACATTTGTCTTATCACACTGGTTACATTTTTGTTGAAAATGCTGTCACATTCTTGTCATAAAAACATTAGTCAGTAACGAAAAATTGCACATGACAACTGCGTCTGTTTTGTTTTATGCGATACTTCGGCATTGCCCCCTAATCCGTCAGTGGTACTGGGGTCTCGTGTTATGATTGACAACACCGAATGCAGTAGTCTTTAATCCCGGTGTGTTCCGGTTTTTACCGCAGTCTGCCGTGTCATTGTAATAGGAATGGATCAGGTGTTAGCTCGTGGTGAGAAGCAATGATTTTGTTGATAACTCGACGCATTTCTTGCCGTCCTTTGCTTTCTTGCTTTCGTATTCCCTAGTATCTTCGTTTTATTTACACTGAAATTTTTTTAAAGTTATTGGCATTTCGTTTCTGTCCTATGTGATAGTATTGTGAAAAAAAATATATGACGCTGTTGCTGCTTAATGTTTGATAAGCAAATTCATATACTGTCATTGATTATCGTGTTCTTTGTGAATTGCATCCTAATGATACCATTATAATTCATATACTGCATAGTGCATGGTAATATTCACAACTGCTTAAGTATATTTTTCTTCTGTCAAATATCCTTCCAGTCCTCGTTTATAATTTCAGAATCTATTCTGTTTCTGCTGGGATGTTTTAATTTATATATATATATATTTCTTGGTTCTTATTAAGTCCCAGTTTTATGACGCACCGTAAAATCCTGTGCTTTGCTGGTCTTCCAAGTAATGACTTAACCGAGAAATTATGGCGTAACATTGAATTACTCAACTTGCTAATTCCTTGGAAGTATGAAAGGAGGATTTTAGTGATGTCAAGCATAACTAAGATGAAAGTTTTTGTAAAAAAAAAAAAAAAAAAAAAAAGGATATTGGAAATTGGTCAAGAAATGTAATCGAATTTCAAATATATATTATTATTATTATTATTATTATTATTATTATTATTATTATTATTGTTATTATTATTATTATTATTATTATTATTCAGTAGATGAAACCTATTCATATGGAACAAGCCCACAGCGGCCATTGACTTGAACTTCAAGCTTCCAAAGAATTTTGTGTTCATGAGGAAGAAATAAGAGGAAGTAAGAGGAAATACAGAAAGAAGAGATCTCACTTATTAAAAAAAAATTAATTAATAAATGAATAAATATCAGGATTTCATGACGACGGATCATAAAAAAAAAAAATTTTTGTCTTAAAAGATTAAAATTATTCTCAACTCTGCTTCAGTTAACTGGAGAGTAAACGATATTCTATAAAGCATTCAAACACTTCGTTGCTAAATCTGAGTCGTGATGGCATTTGGTATTAATTTTTTAAAGCACCGAAAGTATGCTTGATTTAACATTCAAATGTCGGGCTCTAGTACCATCACAAGGTCGTAATCTAGTTGACTGAATCGCTCGAATGATGCTTTCTTTCCTTCCTTCCGTGGGTTATGAGGTTTCCGGCGACCCCTGGAATATTTCTAAAGGTAAAACTCCACCACCATTAATGCCCGAGACATTCTGATTTAACGTATACTACTGGTTTTGCAGAGGCAATATCTCTCTGTTGTCGGAACGACATCGTGTCTCTGAGTCCAGTACCAGAGGTGTTTCATTTTCTTTGCTGTAAAAACAGAGATGTCCCTTTGGCATTTAAATTTATAAGAATGTTTATACGTTCAATCAGTCTGTTCTCCATTACTGTGATTTAACTTATTTTTAGTGACACTTCATTCAGTATGCAACGATTAGTTTATTTTTTTCGTAATCTTTTCGTCTCCGTCGGTCCTTTTTTTCACATATATTATTATTATTATTATTATTATTATTATTATTATTATTATTATTATTATTATTATTATTATGTTAAAATATTTTTAGTGACACTTCATTCAGTATGCAACGATTAGTTTATTTTTTTCGTAATTTTTTCGTCTCCGTTGGTCCTTTGTTTCACATTTACTATATTAATATTATTATTATTATTATTATTATTATTATTATTATTATTTTTATCATTATTAATTAATTAAAAGTTAAAATAGAGACTTGATAAAAAAAAGAAAGAAAATAGCGAAGACTTTGACAGCTCGAATAGCAAACGTAAGCTATATGAACTTCTGGATATTTCTCAGGATTAAACCGGTAAAATGAAGACTACGGTAGCATGAGGCATCGTTAATCCAATTGCCTTTAATTTAAAGACATCTTGGCCTAGTTATCAGGATCTGCGACATTCAAATCCTCAATGAAAACGAGGTCGGGTGACGGTACGCTGTCGAAACGCCCCGAAATATGTCTTTTTGCGCCTCACATGAATATAGATTAAGGTATGTAGGTCGTGAGCTTAAGAGAAATGCGAGGCTCCAAATCATTAGTTGCCTAAAAATAGAATGGGTTAACTTGCATCATATTGCACGGAATTGAATCTACGTTTATCTAGTGGTAAGAATTCATTGCTAAGATTCCAGACGTTTTGGTCCCGTAGGGGGATTAGTGCCGTCGGTGCACCTCACGCGGTGCACTGTAGGCATTACTCAAGGTTCTTTGCAGCGTCCCTTCGGCCCTTAGCTGCAACCCCTTTCAGTCCTTTTACTAAACCTCCGTTCACATTATCTTCCATCTTTTTAACGATTGTTTCACAGTGCGAGGTTTTCCTCCTGGTACACCTTCAAGAGCTCTTTACTCACAGTTTCCCCTTTGAGCTCTAAATGACCTCATAGTTCTCAGCACCTTGCCTTTGGCCTGAATTTTGCATTCCATTCCATTACAAACGTTCAGGAGAGTGAAGTCAAGATGAGGTTGTCCCCGCATTAATATGCAGTTAAGTTAAGTATACCTTAGTTTATGCAGTAGGCAGTATCAGCCAGTGATGGTTTTCCTGTGCTTTTAACACTAGTACCAGACGCAAGGCCGCACAAAGGTAGAAGGGTGAAAATAACATATAACCTCCCCCCCCCACTAGATAAAGATTGTTAAAGGAATGAGTATAAAATTTAGGCCAAAAGCCAAGCTATTGGGACTTACGAGGTCATTCAGCCCTGAAAATTGTTGGGAGAGGGTGGGAAGTGAGATAGAAGAAAGGGAATATGAGGTATGGTAAAAGGAACGGCAGGGGCTGCAGCTAAGGGCCGAAGGGACGCTGCGGAGAACATTGAGCATTGCCTACAATGCATCCCGTGAGGTGTACTGACGTCACTATGAGGAAAGTTGTTTATATAAGCTTGCAATAAACCTAGGCAGTCCTGTGCTAACTGCTAAAGGTCATGCTGATTCCGTAAGCCGTTGCTGCGGTATGTTGGTCGATTAAAACGTAAAGACTTCAGCGTATACCTTGCGTGAATTGTAACACAGAAAATCAAATACTAAGTGACTGGAAAGAATGTTAACTGTCTTAAGAAACCTATAATGTCAGAGAAACCAAATAAATAAAACTGAGACTCTGTCAGTTCTTATTGAATCCTTCTTCGTATTGGACTGCTTTAATACCTAGCATTACATCTTCCTTCGAAGTAATGGGAGATAAACACATTTGGTTTTTAATATAGCCGTAGTTTGTTTGTCACCAACGAAATAATACAGTTGTAGTGTAAAAAATACCGACCGTCAAAGAAAAATTACCTTCAAAATAAAAAGTCGTAACAGATTAAATTATCCATCAAAGAAAAAAAATATATAAAAAAAAATGTGCTTCTTAACTGTTTAAACTGTAAATATAGAGCCATCAAACTATATTTCCAGACCAGAATCGTCAACTTAAACACTGGCGCCTGTCTGGCTCATCGTCCAAGCAGAAATAAAAACAGGTCAGCGGAGACTTGTCAAATGAGAACACAGAAGGTTGTAGAATCAACATCACCTTTAAATCGTTTTGGCTGAAACCAGTCTGGGCGAGTTGTCTGGGCGGCGGCGTCAAGTGTATGCGCGGTTTACCCCTCCCGCCAAACTTCGCGCGCCAAGAGGCGAATATCGGTGGCAAGACATCGTGTGATCTCCGTTAAGGTATTGTCCAAGTATTGTCAACACGAGTACGAATATGCTCGATCGAAGTTCTTCTACCAATATTGACTGCTTCGCGCGAAGTTTGTGGGCTAGATTTCGCACAGTGCAAGATAGCGTGATAGCGTGACACCGTGGAATGTAACGCAGTTACAACTAGCTAAATTTGCACTCTTTTCTAAGATACACCCATGGGCATCGCCCCTCCCCATTTTTTTTAAGTCATCAGAATCAGAAACAAAATCTCTTCGGACGTGGATATACATGCGACACGTAAATTATGGCTTTTGCTCAGTGTGGGTGAAGTATTAAAAAAAAAAAAAACGCTGTCACAAAAGGAATACTCTGCAAATCAGAAGAGTGTTTGGCCTTGAAAGTAAAATAAAGTAGACAAAAGCTTTTGTATTATTAAAGATTCTGGTCTTTCTTGAAAATCAACTTGTGCCGCTTAATTCTACAAGTACATACAAGTTGGTCAGTTGACTGTCGTGGGTCACAGCCAGTGTGGAGAAGGGATGGCCTAGTAGCCTCATTCAAAATAGATTTGCTGATATGGTAAAAAAGTATACATATATATATATACATATACATACACACACGTACATACACAGAAGTTAATCAGCACAGTCACGTGTGGAAC